>NC_054054.1:55483232-55786262 GCF_017639655.2 Falco naumanni
TCACTGACAGAATCAACAGACTGAAGGTGCCGACTATGACACTAATCAAAATGCTAAATTCAATTATAAACCACAAGAGAAAAATTAGAGAAGTCATAAGTATTAACAGACAGAAAAAGGACCTTTCCTTATACAAGATGATTTGGCCAGACATCAGTTACCAAAAGGTAAGGATTGTATTTTAGAAGGAAAATATTTTAATAAAGTTTGCTTTCCAGTGTAAGCTTATTTCTTAAGACACATTAAAAAATAATTCTAATGTTCTAGTAACAGTATATTAAAAAAACCTGCATTTCAGTTCCCCACACTACTATAATTCTCCTTCCAACTACTCTCTCCCAACTCATCAATAAATTAAACCACTGTGATACTTCACAGTACAATTCTATAATCTTTTACTAAGATACCAGAAAGAGGGCAAGGCATGGAAGATCTAGGAACTGTCTAGAAGAACATACATGAAAGCAGATGCCTCCTGCTCACACTTGTACTGTGGAATCCACTATTACTAATAGCTAATTAGCTGTTTGTATCAATCACCTTAATTTCAGAGTCTTTCAAATTTTACTTGCTGTTCTTAATTCATGAACCCTCATGGAGGGGTTCCCCATCATTAGCAACTGCTTTGTAGAAGTGATAAAAACAACAGAGATACCAAAACAACATCATATGAAAAGCTAGTGCTGGCAATTCCCCTTTTTGTGACTGGTGACAGAAATAATATAGCATAAAGCTACCTTAAAAGTACCACACTAATAATTTCCAAGCTTCTTCACTACGGCTACTTCTTCCTGTGTGCCATCCCTACAGCATTCATTGTGCGTAGACATAAAAGTGACCATGAGAAATGAAATCTTCACAGAAACAAACAATGTGCAATGTGTTTGCTCTCTGGAAAAAAACATTTTGTTTAAAAGACTCCATTGTGTAGATGGTCTTTTTTAGGAGGAATTGCTAAAACGTAATTCTCAGATTTAACGTGAATAAAACATTACAGCAACATAAAACTGCAAAGTTGAAAAGTGGAGCAGTAATTGATTTTTGTATTTAGTTTTATATTGAATATCATCACCCACCTTCTGTAGCAAACTGCTCTAGATGTTTTAAGGTGATTTCTTTGTATTTTGAACTTTCAGCAAGACGGTCATAAATTACAGTATCCTACAAAACAAATAAAAAGAACTCAGAGCAGTTTAATAGAAAAATGAGTTTTTCTGTGTAGACAATACAAATCATGTAGGAAGACTGAAGAAAAGTATGTAGCACATTAGTTAATTTCAGCATAAAAAAGGTGACTAGAAGTGATTTTACTTCAGAGAAAGGAAAAAAGGACATTCCAAATCCTCAGATTCTCTAAATTTACAAATTCTGCTACAATGCAGTTTTTCTCTTCTACATGTTTTGCTGTTATCTCCCTTCATCTTGAAAAGCACTGCATGCCCCTTTGGCTTGCAACATGAATTTTTTTTATCTCCTAAAATGCCATCTTTCTCTTTAATACTGAGCCCACAAGGTAAAATTAGTGTTGTAAAACTGCCATTCTCAGCTTTTTGTAGACAGCTTGATAAACAGAATATTAACAACAGCTTCTTCTCTCCACTAGAAAAGATATAGAATTGACATTTATATTCCATCAACTTCATTATTTTTTGGGTTTTTTTAAACCATTCGGGAACGGGATTTGCATCTCCCTCCCCCTCAAACTTGACTTAACATACAGAACAAAAACTAATGAGCAACTCTGCCACTCCAGGTACATTATGATTAAGATACCTTCCCATAGATCCTGTGTTCAGGAAAATTTACTTCTGGCATAATGTCAATGGTAGGTTAAAATTTCCATCTAGTCACTTATGATAGATTACTATTTCTACCACGTGATTCATACTTAGCTACTCCAGCAAGTAACTAATAGATTAAGCCATACATTCAACCATTTTCTTGGAGTACAGAAGAAAGCAATGAATAAGAAGCATAAAGGTATTAGTCCAGTACAAAGAACAGGATGAACAGATCTGTTATACCCTCACGGACAGTTAGTAAAAAAAGACATTAACTAGTGCGTCACATCAAACAGCTTACACAGTAAAATGATGTACACTGAAAAAGTCATCAGCATTCCTTCTCCCACATTTTTAATGTTTTGACTGCAGTTATAAACCACCTTTTACTTTGTATTTGTGTTGGTAGCACATGTTCTTTGATACAGTGAAAACAGAATAACACTCACAGCTCCTTTGCAGTAGAGTCTTAACTTTCCCGATGGTGTGCGAACTATCACTGACATTCTCTTCCTAGTGCTGAAAAAAAAATAAATGCCCTATATAAGGTGGTTCGTAAGTATAAATATTTACCAACATTTTACCTAAGAATATCAATATACATCTTCATATAAGATAAAGGAAAAGAAGTTAGGGCTATCTATTCTGAATTATGTTCTCAGCTGACTGGGATGGAAAAACAGTTTTACTGTCTAATAATTAGAGTGAATGCTGTTTTTCTGTGCATACTTCTGTAGGCCTTCTTCCTGTAAAAACGAATTTGAGAATCTTTACCTTCCTCTGAATACTGTCTACTCATCACAAAAAAGCATCTTAAAGCACAAAGCACTTGTGACCAATATCATAAAGAGGCAGTGCATCACGGACCGTTTCAGCTTTTTCCTCCTTCCCAGCTAGACTCTCTCATACGCTGTACTATGCTGCAGTCCTATTGCTGTCATCCCAGAGGTGCATTCACCACCCGAAGTCTGACGTACGCTAAGAATTGGAAAGGGGCTCGTCTCATTTTAACTACTCTCTGGTTCTCAGTTATTGATGCGATACAGTATTTTTTCCTTTTTGTCCTCATGACTGAGGTAGGAATTGGAGGAAATCATGGAGAAGACTGTCACTCTCTGCTTTCTGTCTTGCCTTTGAGGTCCTCCAACAAGCATGATTTAAATTCTACGTCACACCCAGTCAAAACATGTATACATACCATAATTCTTTAAAACTTCAACTTTTTAAATAAATCTGAAGAAACTATTCAGGGAACAAAACACGTTTCTCATGCAACAGTTCACAGTAAAATACACAGAAGAGAAGGGAGTGAACGGTCCTTTCACAGTTTTGTCTCCTGTTGGAACTGGATCCCATCAAATAGCATTATTGTACAAATATTGTACAAAAAAAGTCTAGAAAACAGAGAAAACAACCTGACAAAGTAGGAATTGGCAACTGCTATTGGCTGTTCTAGCTAAGGAACAGGAAAACAGTCTGGAAAAATCAAAATTGGTCTGACAGAAAAGAAAACACCATCATCTACTGGCTGTCCCAGAAGAAACCTGGAAATCAGCAGCATCTATTGACTGCTCCAGGTGGTGGTGTCTCTGCCATATGAAAATCGCTTGCTTTTACCCTAAATGGAGCCTCTCTCTGAGAGCCACCCCTGCATGAATTTTTCTCTGAGACCTAGACAAGTTATTCGACCATCACCGAGAACTCTTGGCTGACTACTGACTCTCACTCTTCAAAATCAGACTTTGTCTATCATTGACTTTGAGGCCCCACTCCTGGGAGCAGTTTGGTGAACACCGTACCAATACTATTTTGAGTAACACAAAAATATATGTGTATGTGTGTGTATTTCTGTGTGCATGCACACGTAGTTAACATTGTAAGTGTATTTCTTCACTAGTAGTATTTTAGTAGCAACTTGTAATATATGGAAATATATAGTTGCTGCTACTATCTATTGCTGCTACTATTAAAACATAAATGTACTTACCTTATTATTCATGAGAATACTTGCTTTATTAATAGTAATTTGTACTAATCTGTAGTAATTTAGAAAATAAAGCCTCCATCTCCTTGTGTGCTATGGAATCCTGCAAACCCACCGTTGTGATCTACTATACACCTGTGGGCCAGGAAACCCTTTGGGCAGTGACAAGGAGGCAGAATAGCTCGTAATTCCCATGGGGCTGCCATGGCATTACAGATGGACAGAAGCATCTTAGGAGGACAGAAAGAATTCCACCAGTCACAAGATTTGCTGCTTCCAGAAATAGTTCTTGATGGGCTCTCTGTTACTTTAAAATCTGTCTCAGGTTTAAGACAAAAATTTCTTCCAAGTGTAAGCACACAACCACAGAAAACAAACACTACTACAGAGGTTTTGGTACCTCCTCTGTCAGCTACTCATGCTTCTTCTACATTTAGAAGTATCAGTTTTCAGTCACAAAACAGGATCAGTATATTCTGGACCTCTTTGAATAATAGAGGAGATAAGGTCTCAAATGCTGTAGAAGGGGGACTTATGTCTGCCCAATACAACAGCCAACACAATGTGGATTATTCATAAAACTCATCAGACAGGGGACTAGTCAAGATACTGCTGTATTTCAGGTAAATACACTGGCATTCTATATCAAAAATATTTAGGTTTTAGACAAGAAACTTTACTCTGTAACTATCACAGAGGCAGATTCTGCTAGAATGTGGAAGTATGCCCCAGGGATACGGATGAAAACTGGTCACTAAATCAATAGATGGTACATACTCCAGACACTCACATATTATCACTACATCTATACTCAACACTTGCCAGTGAAATTAATTCTGGTGCTAATATTAAATTCATTCCTCTAAGAAGTAAGCAGATACAAGTCAAAACCTCATTCAGTAGCACTGCTAGAAACGACACGTTGATGCAAAGACTGAGGTGCACTGATTTGTGCACTGAGAGTGGATATCACTTATGCTTACTGAAACAAGGAATCACACGCCCAAAATCATGCTCATCTAAGCAAGTGGCCCAGATGAAAAGACAGTGCAGGTAGTCAGCACAGGGATGACAGTAAGCATAAAACACTTTGCATCTGGATTCTTAACTGACCTAGTGCCTTACTTTCCTTGTGCTGCAGACATACCCTAGGAGCTGGTTTTGGCTCCCAAGAGACAGCTGCAGTTTTTCTATTTGTTACACTTTCAGGTGAGTGAACACAAGAACAGGAACACCACCACCTAATTCTTTCCCTGACAGTATGGGGAGCCCTGAACAGCAGAGGGTCTGAACTCCCTTGAGCTTAAGGATACCACAGCAGTCGTGGCATCTGAGCTGAGTATCTACTGGAGGCAACCTAAACTCAGCACAAGTTATTAAGACACTATTTGCTCCACAGAGAATAACACTACCTTTTAGGAGTAACTATCAGCTGGCTAAGGATTATCAGTTGCTTTCAGTATGCTCACCTGCCAGTTAAGACTGAGAGCTACTTCCTTGCTATGAACAAAGTATAATTAGCATATTGTCTAAGTGTGCTACTTCTCTTTTCACAGGCACAGCTATAATAACTGTAAGAAGAGAATACCATAAAAGACAACTCTACCAAGCATCCTTACAAATTTCACTTCTGTAACATACTTCTCCGAAAGACTACCCTATCAAATTTTGACACTGTTGCACTCTACTTGTAGAGAGTCTTTTTTGGCTTGTACTGGATGGGTGGCAAGAAATTAGTTTGTATTTTTTCTGAGAAAAAATTGGAACACCTGGAAATAGTTTAATCACCACATATTACTGCCCTGAAGGTACATGCTCCTACGCCTACCTATGGTGTTATGTTTTGGAGCCAAAATTTCTCTTGGTGTGGAACAAGGGTGACCTCTAGTGCTTCCAACAAATCAGTTCCAAGCAAAGCTGAATATTGCAGCGTAAGAACAAACTCAGCTATAAAACTGGAACTTAATAACGTTGTTAGGCAAACTGGTATTCACCAAAAACCTTAATCCTCCAAAGGATAAGATTTAAAAACAAGACTCCTTACTCCATAAAGTATCACTGTTTAAAGTACAATTTTAGACTGTCAGAAGTTTAAAAAGATCTATGAAATCAAGACAAAGATCAAAACCAGAAAGAAAGAAGGAATGCTTCACTGCTACTCCAGGAATGCAGTATAAACTTTCACAGATGTCAAACTAAACCCAATGCGCTTTGTGCTGCATACTTGCTAACTTTTCAGAACAGAAAGTGAAAGTGGTGCCTACGGAAAAATGAAACCATGGCATAAATCTGAAAAATTTCAGGTATGTCCTCTAAAATACATAAGAACATTAATTGCAAGCAGTCATTAAAAGACACTAAAAGCTACACCTATTCCTTTCTGCTCCATTTGTTTTTTTTAGTGTGATGATCTTACTTTATGTTTCATAGTATTAACGCTATTCTTATAACTATAGGCAACTACTTCATCATTTCACCCAGCCTATACATTTTTAGCCCATCTCTCCAGTACTGTCTTGGATTTTTATTTTTTTTGATCTTTTTGCTTCTTTAGCTAAGTTAAAGGGAAACATAATAGGACAGGAAGAAAAACAATGATAAATTTCTGCAGGTATAATTACAAGTAATCATTCTAAAAGGGAAAGAAAGGAAGAGGGAAAGAAAGGAAGAGGGAAAGAAAGGAAGAGGGAAAGAAAGGAAGAGGGAAAGAAAGGAAGAGGGAAAGAAAGGAAGAGGGAAAGAAAGGAAGAGGGAAAGAAAGGAAGAGGGAAAGAAAGGAAGAGGGAAAGAAAGGAAGAGGGAAAGAAAGGAAGAGGGAAAGAAAGGAAGAGGGAAAGAAAGGAAGAGGGAAAGAAAGGAAGAGGGAAAGAAAGGAAGAGGGAAAGAAAGGAAGAGGGAAAGAAAGGAAGAGGGAAAGAAAGGAAGAGGGAAAGAAAGGAAGAGGGAAAGAAAGGAAGAGGGAAAGAAAGGAAGAGGGAAAGAAAGGAAGAGGGAAAGAAAGGAAGAGGGAAAGAAAGGAAGAGGGAAAGAAAGGAAGAGGGAAAGAAAGGAAGAGGGAAAGAAAGGAAGAGGGAAAGAAAGGAAGAGGGAAAGAAAGGAAGAGGGAAAGAAAGGAAGAGGGAAAGAAAGGAAGAGGGAAAGAAAGGAAGAGGGAAAGAAAGGAAGAGGGAAAGAAAGGAAGAGGGAAAGAAAGGAAGAGGGAAAGAAAGGAAGAGGGAAAGAAAGGAAGAGGGAAAGAAAGGAAGAGGGAAAGAAAGGAAGAGGGAAAGAAAGGAAGAGGGAAAGAAAGGAAGAGGGAAAGAAAGGAAGAGGGAAAGAAAGGAAGAGGGAAAGAAAGGAAGAGGGAAAGAAAGGAAGAGGGAAAGAAAGGAAGAGGGAAAGAAAGGAAGAGGGAAAGAAAGGAAGAGGGAAAGAAAGGAAGAGGGAAAGAAAGGAAGAGGGAAAGAAAGGAAGAGGGAAAGAAAGGAAGAGGGAAAGAAAGGAAGAGGGAAAGAAAAAAAGCTTCCCCTACATACAAATCCCTTCCCCATTTTGTGCTAAAGCAAGCATCAGGCCTACATGAACACTTAGAACACAGACAGCATACATGGATACAATTTGAGCAGATACACATAAGTGAAACTGCATCCAGATTTCTTAAGGGTACCTTTGCAACTTCAATAGCTTTGACAGAAAATCTTTACTGAAAGCTAAGCATGTTATAAACTCAGTTTCCAAGAAATCTAACTGGCCAGCACTCTAGTGATGCTACTCAGAAGAGAACGGGCTTCAGTCTAGTGTATTTAAACAAGTCATAATTCTGCAAGTGTATTTAAGGTAAAATGCAAAATTTCATTCTATCAGTCAAGGCAAACACAAGTTATGTATAACACTTATTTGAATCTCTCCCCCTGCACCCAAAGAATGAAGTTTTTATAATAAAATCACATGGTGCCAGGGCTTTCAGAAATACATTTAAAAGTTCAAGTACATTCACATACTGTCTTTTCACATTATTTTTTTAAGTTTTGAGATCAAGGGTTTTTTTCAATCTTTGTGCAAAAGCAAAAGTGAAAAATGTTAGCCAAGAAGGAGACAACAGGAAAAAACACATGCCTCAACGTGTTTTCCAATAAAACCAGAAGTGTGATCTTAATCATGTACACTGCTTTGCCTCTAGTACGATCACATATCACAGAGATAAAAGCTAAAAAACCTGCATATTTTGCCTGTATAAATATAAAAAACGCAAACATTTTTATCCGTAAGAAAAATTAACAAAGTATTTTCACAAAAAGACATTAAGTGAACAACATGCTGTTTACCTTGTAAATTCCAGGACGTTTAGGAGTTCATATCTTTCTTCCTGTCCCAACTGAACAATTGGGAAAAAAAAAAAAAAAAAAGAGAGAAGTGGGAATTAACGCAAAAAAAACCCTCAAAAGGCCCAAACCCAACCAAACATCTCCATAGATATGTACCATGATGCAGTTATCCAGAAATAATTGAATACAGCAGGAGTAAATACAGCAAATTATAATGTTACTCCAATGTACTTACAGACTCTATGATTACTGAGTCAGGTGTCCTTCCAGTGAACACAAAACGAAGATGCCTGGCTGCTCTGACCAATGCTCCTTCATCTGCAGCAAGTCAAGTATTTATTTTACAGACATACCAGAAAACTGTTAGTTTACCCCAACTTAATGGACATAGTCCAAGCTTTTCTACTTCTGACTTCCTTCTTCCTTTATAGATTTTAATATTAGATGTGGTGCTGGAAAGAACTCTGTTTCTCCTGTTAAAACTGATGAAATTAGTTTACAGTTCAGAGAAAGTCCTCAAAAGGAACATGTCTCAGCTCAATAACAAGCACATTTCTTCAAAGCACCTAGGCAAGCACCTTCCTCAGTGAGGTGCTAGACAAGGTACATTTCTTTTTGTCTAAGTTCTGTTTTAGAAGAGAAGAATGGTTAAGTCATTCCTGTAAATAATAGATGACTTCAATGCCTACATTCAGGAAACGTTTCAAGCAGCAACCCAGTCTCCCACAGGCATCAGTTCTCTCCAAATGAAATGGCTCAGCATGTCAGAACAGAATTTGTTTGCAATGCCCAATAAAACATTGTCACGGCCTGGCTAGCTTTAATTATCATCCTACCTCTGCCCTTGTCTTCTAGTTCTTGAAGGACAGAATTCAGAGAGAGACACCTAGGAGCTGGGGCAGACAGGGAAGACAAAGGCTGGAGACTCTGCACTTTGTGTCATTCTCCCATCCTAACTTGTTATAATACATTAGCTCAGCAGAGCTGAGCAAATTGTAATCATTTTGCCTTGCTTCATAATTTCCTGAATTTAAAAATTGTCTATGAACCACAGTAGGCTTGAACCAGACCTTCCGCACTATAATCTTTGCTCACTCTCTAGTACAGTTTATCAGAACTTCTATCTTATTAAAAGCATTTCTTTTTCATTTTTGATTACAAACACAGTTTCTGTTCTAAAGCAATACCATGGCTACCAAGTACAGAATAGGTTCACAAACAAGGACATCAGTTTGACTCTTGGTTTGATTTCTATTTGCATTTGAACAGTTCCTTCAGACTTCCACAGAAATGTAACTAACACCTTAGGAGTGTTGTATGGTTAATCACTCCTTTGCCCTTACACAATCCACAGGACATTCATATGTATTTTCTAAAGCAAATTAGAGAAGTCTAAATCCTTTTTTTGACAAAACTGATTTTAGCTGGCACCAATTCTTTTTTTGAGTGATATGTTTTCTTGTTTAATTTTGGAAGATACTTCAAAAAACAATAAACTTTGAATAAAGTTTGCTTGGTGAGTGGATAGAGTACTGTATGTTCACGTAGTTACTCAAGTCTCACCTGGAGATGCTGCTTGATATATAATTTTATCACCTTCTCTTTCTGGAACTGCTGTATGACACACTGCCATCATTGTCAAGAACTCACATATTATAGGTGCAGTTGGCTAAAAAAAAAAAAAAAAACCAAAACGTCAGAGTGTGATTAATCCTTTAAGCAACAGCTAACTGAAATGTAATAATACAGACAAAAAACAGTCAAGAAGCATTTAATGAAACATTTTTCTTCTGTTCTTTAAAAACTATCACATCTGAACAAAACAGATATTAACTGTACACTAATTTCAGATGCAGAATAACTTAGCTACTATACTTCGGTACCAGCTATATAGATAGAATTTAGTGGCATTTGCTATCATAACAATCACAGGCAGGTAATCAGAAACACAGAATAATTCAAATAAGCATTTTATAGAGAAGGTAAGTCTGAATGCTGTAAGGTAAGACATTGAAGTCTCTATGTTGAAGTCTCGTTGTCATTTTTACTAAAAATACTCCCTTTTACATTACTTTTGTTTAATACTATATTTGACAACACTGAAGAACCTTTAGAAGTATGAACTCGATCTTAAGAATCTTTTCCAACCTAAACGATTCTATGATTCTGTGATGTAGCAACTGACCCCGAAAATCACATGGAAAATGATGCAAAGTCAGGCAGACAGCTTTCAAAGGGAAGACATTTACATGAATGTCTCAGGCAACCCTGTCGACAAAGCTGAAACAATTTTAGATGATTTAGCCAAAAGAGGGGATGAGTGTATATAAGCAAAATAGTTGACTGTTTTTGACAAATACAGCTAAAAGCCTTATTGTACAGCTGAAAATGAACCGACTCATGAATGGTTGCTCAAAAGAAACCCCAGCATGCCCCCTAAATAAGCTCAAAGCAGCTGCTACCTCAGCTGAGGATTTTATTGTTACGATTACTCTACAAAATACAACAATCTTTGAAAATTTTAACTCCACAGTGCAGAAACACTAATGGGAGCAGGTACCTGTCCTCTTCCACTGAGGGACAGCAGATCCTCTTAGTCGTATTCAGAAGGCTGAACTACAGATTCTTTTCCAAAGTATTTCTGAATTCACTTAACATACAGTGGTGAAACCTCTCTTTGAATACGTGCCTGAATTTTTAACTTTAAGATGTATGCAAATGTACTTTTGTATCTTATATGCTCATATTATATATACTTAATACTACGTATCTACCAGAAAATTTTCAAGATTCAATGATTTGCACACCAAGGATTCTCTAGAGAACAGCAGTAACAGGATGATGCCTCTTCCAAGCTGTATATGTTACTGAAAATAAAAATGGCCCGTGCAGGTAAGTTTAAGAGCCCCCTCTGCTTTAGATATGCTTGAGAGTTGCACTTGTGTGCCTAGCATTTAAGCTTGCCCCATTTGTAGGAACAAAATGCTTCACTGTCTGCCAGTTACCCTGAAATTATTCTTCCAGGGAGACAACATTTAAGGAAAGAACAAACAGTTACACTATTTAAGACAGGTATTCTTGGCTGTGACTAGGCAAAAACATCTCTTGTACAAACGACAAACAAAAAGTGGTAATGATGGTATTGTTTCTTGGTCAAATCAGAAACTAAGCCATTAACTGTCTGTGGTATTGTCTTTCTGGGGCAAATACCAGCCTCTAGAATGCCTGTTTCATTTCATCATCTGAGCTGATGATCTAACCTCATAGAAGTATGTACACAAAACCAATGTATATGGTTAACTCCTGACTCCTGTTGAAGCCTAGGCACAGAAATACCAAGTCATGTCAGGATAGTAAGTTAACTGTACTGATCCTGAAAGCTTTGATGAATGTCATAACATCATATGAACAGCAGGACTAATGTTAAATCACCCACAGAATGAAGAACGCATTTCATACTCATAACATCTGAGTCATCCCATCAAAAAAAAAAAAGTGGGGGGGAGGCTGGATCCAATTAACATGTATCAGCAACAAACAATTATAATTCAGAAGGGCATGCTGATTTTGTGTAAATATGTAATTCATTTTCCTTCAGAGGACATCATCTTTTGGCATACTGAAATCAACGGTTTGATTTCACAAAACAATGGTAATTGTTTCTATGTAACTTACATGATTGCTTTGAAGATTCTCCAGTAATGATGAGTCACTAAATGTTTTATCTTCTCCATTTTGTAAGCCCTGCCTAGAAATAATTAAGTAGGAAAAGAGATCACCATTAGCATATTCTTAACAATTCATATACAAATCATCCACACTACTGTGCTAAGGTGAAACACAAATTTTGGTTTGTAGCTGTTACAATAAAGGCTGCAATCATACTGTGAGGAAAGTAGTGAAAAGGTACTTGTTTCATATGTCCAAATTTTATCTTATTTTAAGAAATCTTGATTTATGTAAATACACTTAAAACCAGGGAAGTTTTTCTGCTGACTTCAGATAATGCTGGATGAAGTAAAAATAAATCTACAATGTAAGACTGGCTTCTTGTCTTCTGATCTCTATCTAGAATGAGATTATACAAGGGATCAGAAAAAGATACGACTGAAGAGATCGTATTTCATTGACAAATCTGCAGTTTTGGAATAGGTATGCAGAAAAGGAAGTCTGGTACCTAAAAGAGGTAAGCAAACTGTGTTCAGACATCAGTGAAGTCTGCACGAGAGCGTTTGTTTTCTATTATGATGAAAAAGGAACCTAGATAAAGAAGACACAGCAACACTGGTGAAGTAGTGACTGAAGACATGCAAGGTGGAGATGGTTCTGGAGGAATAGTCATACACTAACATCTCTCAAATTGCACAAATCTTCTGGCTGAAGCTGAGAGCTCAAAAATATAGATACTTCTAGGAAGACTTGTTACTGCAGCTGACTGTTGAGTACTAAGACAATCTTAGTTTTTGAGTTGAGTACTAAGACAACACTGAGTTTTAATCTCAGTGAAACAAAACACTGTTGAAAAGTGAACCCAGTTGGAGGAAAGTATTTTTTCATTTACTTTGGATCTTGCTTTGAATGACATCATCTTACAAGAGAGTGAACACATTTGGAGATTTAAGTTAGAGCTATATACATGCAGTCTAAAGATTCTCTATGAAAACCAAGTGACCTGTTTTAGACCTGCACTACCATGGGGGAATATAAAATGGCAGTACCTCCTCTATACAGCCACTCAAGGACTACTTTTTCTAAAAACCTATTATTAAAGTAAGAAATTAAAAGCATCCTCATTCACCAAGACTTTTTTTTTTAAATGGAAAGCAATCAGATCATGAAGCGTCAAATGTTCACAACTTCAGATACATTAAACTTGTTGAGAGTTTAAGGTTTACGTTTTGTTTGCTTAAAGCTTTCTGACAAAGACTTCAAGATATTTTCCAGATTCTCAGTGCTAGAAAAAGGAAAAATATTTGCAGGTGTATGTTGTCAAACTGGAAGGCAATTCTTTCCAATGCAAAAAAAGAAGAAGAAGAAAAAAAGATTTAACAGATTTAGAATTCAGTCATTTTAGGACAAGAAATGTTACTGTCATAAACAGATTCTATTAATGACAGCAGATTTACACACAAAAAATTTTCTTAAGTATCTTATTTCAGAAGTATTTACAAGATGTTCATCACTTATAAAAGGGAAGTACAGTTTGGTTTTTTTTTTTAAACTACTATTCAGGCATCAGTTTATCCATTTCAGATGTGCTTATAAAGATTTTGATGTGTATTAGTCAAAACCAGTCTTATTTCATAAATGTCTTATAAGCATGGTTAATTTCATGTTAAGCATTGCATTATTTTAATAAAACCACTCGACACAGTTAAGCACACTTGTATGTCTTTGTAAGAAGCACCTTGCTGCTACATCAAATGAGGATATTCATGCCAGGTAAGATTTTGGGGTGTGCATGTGTGCCACTTTTTGTGTGTATGTGGATAGGATTTGTCAGTTTTTTTTTTTTTAATCTAAAGAATTGTTCATTCTTTTTAGCAAAGCAAGCTTTTTCCTTCAAACTTTTAAAACATAAGATGACAACATATTGCAGTTGTGTGACATATCTTGCCGTGACTTTCAACAAATATGATAGTAATAATTCAAAGACTGTAAATGACATCTTTTCCCTGATCTATCTGAGCTTACTTTGAATGGTATTGCAACTATTTAGTTTAAAAAGTATGATGATGAAGGCATCATGAAGACGGCAGCAGAAAGGAAGCCAGGACTTAAGTCTCCTGAGGTCCCTGTTAAGAGATTAATAGTGACCCCAAGTGTATTTGGGTGCTTTAATCTCATTTTCGGTTAAGAACTAGGTAGTGCTAATATTCTAAAACTATCTGTAGGAAGTAAAATATTTACAATAACTTATTACATATTTTTCAGTCTCATATATGGACGTTTTTCAAACATGTTAGAGGTTATTACTAACCTAAGTATCAGTAGAAACATGTCATCAAAGTTACTGTAATACCAACTACCTTAATAAATGGCAAAACTTTCTCTCCAATAAGCAGCTCCGAATTGTACTGGATAGTCAGCAGAACAACATTACTACACCTCAGTGATCCTCTTAGCTATTCCATTCCAGAGTATACAACCTATTGCCATTGAATTCTGATGACATAAATTTGCATAAGACTGTCAGTCTGCACCAATTTGAAGCAAAAATAACTTTTGAGTATAACATCTCACACATAGCTCTGTTTCTAAAGATCTTGCTCACTGGTTTTAAGCTTGGATCTTCAACAAAACACCACATACTAAATGATTTTTAGGGCTTACCAATCATCTGAAGGAACACTATAATCCTCAGGCTCAGGGCAATGGCTGCACAAGAAGTAAGGGAAGAACAGAAACAGGGAGAGGAAAAAAGAATCACAAAGGCTAAAAAATCTGATCATGTATAAAAAAAGAAGTTAGATAATGAAACTAAATTATTAAAAAAAGTTTTAAAGTTATTTCAACAGAGTATTTTGCTAGTGCTAGATAAGAAGAAAAATACTGTAATGTTTATCTTGAAGCTTCATAAACTAGAAATGCTTTTTTTTTTTCAATTGAAAGCCTGTCTATTTACTAACTTATACCAGCAGACATAAAGGCATTTGCCCTCTTCACAAATCTTACTTTGTATTTCAGTATATATACATTGTTGGTTTCTCATTAAACAAAATTTGGTTTTTAAATTATCTGAAGCCATACTAATGCAGCTTGTCTGGCTGAGTTCACAAAATGCTGATGAACAAAGCTAGCCGTAGCACATGAAGGACTCTGCCCTATGATGACAGATGTTTAAATATACCACAATTTATAACACTTAGAAAGAAGAGGCATGGGAGAGATGGAACAGTCAGTTTTACCGTTTTCTTTGTTCCCAACTTCTTATTTGCACCAATACAGAAAGACAGAGTGACTCTGCTGTCTGAGTAGCTATGACAGATGCTGTAATGGCTGTTCGCTGTTAAAAAGGAGCTCTGCTTTCTAAACCGTGATGCTAATCAGAAAACAGGCCTATGTCTTTTCAAAATGGGTGGATGGGAGCTGGAAAGTATAACATGAAAAACCTGGTAATTTCTAAAAAATACATTCACACCAAGGTTTCATACAGGAGAAATTTTAGAATTTGTCCTATACCAACTTCAGATGAAGACACATAATAAATCTAGTATCAAATACTGCTTTTAAGTGCCATTAGCATTGATGTAATTTTTTGTCTTAAAAAACTGCTATACAAAGATCTTTAAGTCACAAAATTAGCTCATGTGGTTGAAATTGAGCCCAATATAGATATACACACAAACACACGTATATACATATCTGAAATACCCAGGTTAGAACTGTGATTTATTACACATATTAATTAAAAAAAAAATCAGGATGGTTAATGCATTAAGGATTGTAGTTTTTTCAAAACAGAAAGCCCAGATTAGACTCCTGAAAATTAGGGTTTTCAAAGGGATCCAAATGATAAAGCCACAAAAGCCAAATCATCACCTTTAGCGCAAGCCCAACACTTAAATTTCACGACGCCTGCCTGCTCTCTATGCAGTTCTAGAGGTGTCTAATTATCTGCTACTGAATGCTCCGAGATCAGCCCAGGCCCAGCATCTAACATACCGGTACACCACACACAATTACAATGTAGGTGCTTCTGCTCTATTTATTGCTCTAATGATTTTATTTTTTTTTCTTAAGTAAACAATCTTGGAAGTTTGAGGCTTTTATGAACTGTGCTGAAGGAGCTGGCTGCAACTGCTGACAAAGAAATAGTGAAATGCTTCGTTTGCATTTATTTGGAGAGAGTTCTTAATATAAATTGGTATTTGGAGTTATACCACTAACTATTCATAAAAGGCACTTGTGTGGTGGCTACAGTATTGTAGTTCATGCTACAGCACTGTAATTCGAATTTTTGTTCATCCTGCATATTGTTTAGTTGAAGATCATGTACCTACACAAAATATGAAGCATGGACAACAGCACGAGCTTTTGCAAGTATGAAGGAAGACTTCTTTTCCAATAACAACATTAAACAGACTGAACAATAGCAAAACCATGTGCACTGAAGTTGTGTTACAGCAGTAAGCCTTTGGTATCTAAACGTTATTTTTATTCCTCTTTGCAAATAAGGGATGTCATGACTGAAGTGATGATACCTTTTGTAAGTAACATTTCATAGTCACAAAGATACTGACTCCTAGTTGTAGATATTGCCAGGTCTAAGTTTATTTTAACTGTAGTATTAATGCATGGGTACATATGGAGAGGCAGAGGAAAAGAAAGGCACACAGATAAATACCTACCCATAAGCAACTCCTGCTACAGTACACTTCTTAAATTGCATGACGTTGCATGTCAGGGTACCCGTTTTGTCAGAAAATATGTATTTGACCTAAATGAATGATAAAATTAATTAATTATATGTTAACATTCAGCGGTTATTTACATATCTAGCATAATTCACTACTATCAACACACCAAGTATTTTCACCAGTTCTGCAAACGTCATAGTTCATAGAAAAAAAACCCCAAATCTGTACATAAGCATGGCAGATGCACAGTACTCATTTCCAAATGCATCCATCAACTCCGATGTCAGGAAGCTTAAGCCTGCTTCAGCACATGGTGATATACTTAACTTTCCCTCGCTCTACGTATTGCTGAAATGCAAGAAAATAGCGAACACCAATGGCCTTGCTAGTAAAATACTCAATTTTTGACAGAAAGCAAAATGGTAAAAGAAATATATGCATTTCTAAACGTATCTTTTTGACACAGAAATATCTTCTTAAAGCCAAAACAGTAGTAAGAACCCAACAGTTCAGGAATGCCAAGTTGCAGGAATAGAAGAAATATATTCCTGAAGATGCCCACTATCACAGTGTATAAACAAAGACTAAATTTTTGTACTACAGACAGCCTTAATGCTCAGAATTCCTCTGATTTTGTAACTTTAATGATACACTTCAAACTTCTGTGTTTACCACACGCACGTTGATACATAAAGTAGTGTTTGTTCACTTAATACTAGTTTCAAAAATTTAACTCCCACACATTGCAAAGTGTTTTTACAAATATCCAGCAAGATGAATAGAAATATGCAAAGACTACGGCAAGAATGTAAGTTATTTGAAATAAATCCTCACATTATTTTAATAATTTAATTGGAAAACCACATGAAGCCAGAACCAGTAATTTTTTTTCTACCTGCCCAAGTTCTTCATTGAGATTGGAAGTACGAGCCATCGCAGCAGTGTCCGTAGGTTCATAGTGCATGTCTATGTCCTACACAAAGAAAAATTATATATTTTAAAATTGGTCTTTCATAACTTACTAAAAAAAATATTCTAGTACATAAATACAAAAGGTAAGTGTAGAAGAGAAGACCAAACATGAATACACACTATCTACTTATGATTATTTCAACACGGGAAGCCACAGACACTGTCAGATCACTTTCAAGAGTCCCCAGAAGAAACTAGACAGACTCTTCAAAACAAAAAATCTATATGATCCTCTGAGATGTTACTCTGATTATTTCCAGTGATCTGTATTATTGAAAAACTGTTGTACCCATGCATCTAAAATAGATTTAGGAACAAGCAGAAATACTACATTGTTACACTTAAGAGAGAAGTCAGTCTTATCTGTTTCTATCATATGCCCAAACAGTCTTTTCTAAATATTAAGATAAATATACCTTGAGATAAAAACATGAAGATAAATTTAAGAGTACACAAATGTAGGGTCCATTATAAGTGTTAGGGTTATTTCATGGTTTGGTGGTTGTTTTTTTCTTTACTTGTTAAAAAGATTAAAATCAGAGTTTACTTTTAAATACAGTAAAAGTTTACAACATTGTGAAGCGTGGCAATGTAGTGCAACAGATTACAGATGACCAATTTATCTATACCAATGACATGCACATAGATAACGTTTAAGATAAATGTCCAGAGTCCCAGATTAAGATAAATTAAAGACAACTAATCCCTCATGACATGAAATGGAGCATGAGATAGGACAGAAGTTAAAAATGTCTTTTGGATTTGTTGTATAAATAATTGCCAATATACGTATTCAAAATAGGCAAGCTTTTGTTGAATATTTATTTTACAATATAGAACATAAAGGAAGGATTTCATCATATTCTCTTATTTGTCAACAATTTGCTCTATAGCACAAAAGAAATGAAGACATCAAAACCAGCTGACTGCTCACAAAAAGATTTAACTTTTAAGATAAATGCATACACTTACTTTACCTGCTACTCCACGTACACTTTTATCTCTATCTGCATGACATCATTATTTCACACACACACACAAACTTATTTCACACATTTGATCAAGGAATCAGATTAAAGAGTTCAGAATGCTATGAATAACTTGCATTTGGAAAAATTGAAGGCATGCTATTAAAAGCACTTACATGGCTTTAAGGAAATACCTCCCTGCCCACCCCCCCTACCTCACCCCCCAAAGACAGTAAAGCCTTCTTTTCCCCCATTAGTTCATTAAGAAAAAAACCTGAAAGGGTGCCAAAATGATCTTTATATGTTCTGTAAGAGATAATACTAACTGACATTAGGTTTATACAAAAAAAAAAATAATCATTAAGCTATGATGGCGGCAAAAATCAGCAAAATACCAAAAAACCCCAAACACGGGCTATGCTTAGAAAAAAGAAATGAAACTGGAAAAAAACTCCACTGGACTGCAAAACAATTTCTTCTGATTATTCTGGATGAAGCTGATACCTGGGTACCAACAATGAGAAAGTACAAAACACATAGAAACGTATTGCAAAAGCATTTGGTGCATGTATGAAAGCACTACTTAAAACAATTTATTACTACCGTCTCAGATTCCAGTAACAATAAATAAAAAGCATACTTACGAATTTATATTAAGAAAAAGCCTGAAGAAATTGTACACATAGACAAGCAATCAAACACTTCACTTGTAAAACACTTGATTTTAGAAGTCATCACATATTGTAAGAAAAATATTTACCCAATTTATGAAATATGCCTGGATAAACTTAACGACTTCAAGTGTAACCAACAAACTGATTGGAATAAGGTTATTGAATAGGATGATAAAAGTCAAGAAATTCAATCCAAAGTTGCTTGCTCCACCATCTGCCAAAAAAAAAAGTAAAAAAAAAGTCAAAAAAGATTTAAGACCATAATTAAAAGAATGTATATAGTGTATTCAGAGTATTGCATTAACTGCTGATTTTTAAAATGTTCTGTGTCTAAGAAGAAATCTGAGAATTAATTATGGTATCACTTGCCTACAAATATGACCTTCATAAGAGTTAGGGATCTCTGTTATAAAGTGGAGCTCAAAATTCAGAATTCTTTGCCATCTTCTCCAATTTCTGAAAAGCAAACTTACTAGCCATTCCTTCTTTTGCCACATTTTAAGATCATAATCTGGGAATATCTCTATGTAGCAATCAGATTCTAAACTCCACATTTTAGAGTTTTATATTTTTAAAGGGGAAAATTTATAGCAGAATGCATTTTTTCTCCATCCACCCTCATACCTTCCGATTCCCTACCTCAAGCCAGCAAAATACTAAGAAAAAGGTAAATTCATACCACATGAGGAGAGAAAATTAGAGAGTTTCATGAAAGTTTTAAAAGAACTGGAAATGTGAATATTAACATATGTAACAAGTAGTTCTATGCTACTTTTCCCTTTTAAAGTTTTAGATAACTCTAGCAGTAGCACCTCAGAGAGGATGCAAATGGGACATCGCAACCTGCTCTTCAGTACGGCAAAAGGGTAAAAGATGTAGCCTGTCTATCAGTATTCAAAGATCTCTCCAAGAACAAAAGCCTCAGGCAGGTTTCCACTGCCTATGAAACGTGGATCTGGTGGTTACTCCAAGAACCAAGAAAGCAGGTTTTTGATTCATTAATACCAATCTCAGCACCAAATGAAGTACAAGTCTAAAAGACCAGAGAGCTAACATTCACCATGACATTGTTATTCTCAATAATGACTACCAAGATTAAATTAAGCTTGATACCTATTGCTACCTGTAAATAAAATAATACTCAAGATATTTATTATTAACATTACTACTTTTTTTGTCACCCACAGGCAACAGACTGTTCTAAAATACTGACAGCATTCAGAAAGATGGGACACTGCTGGAAACCTGTTTCACCACCACATAAAAATTAAATAACTAAAAGGAAAGCGGAATAAATTGCTTCTTACATATTAAAAGTACCTGGTACAAGAACAGCT
Source organism: Falco naumanni (assembly GCF_017639655.2). Classification (NCBI taxonomy): domain Eukaryota; kingdom Metazoa; phylum Chordata; class Aves; order Falconiformes; family Falconidae; genus Falco; species Falco naumanni. The sequence continues at coordinate 55,503,613 of NC_054054.1, forward strand.
ATGAGCTGAATGCAGCCTTAAAGAGCATACCATGCAAAACCTAACACAGTTTTATTTAGTCATGGGGCATATATCAGAAAATGAACTGACAAGGATAATCACTTGAGGAACACACAAAATATCAATGACCGCTATTTTATGTTTCTTTTTTTTCCAGGAATAAAACCAAAAGCACCTGTCCTGGTTTCAACTGGGATAGAATTAGTTTTTTTCTCAGTAGCTGTTAGCTGTGTTTTGGATTTAGTATGAGAATAATGACGACACACTGATGTTTTAGTTGTTGCTGAGTAGTGCTTACTCTAAGTCGAGGACTTTTCGGTTTCCTATGTTCTGCCAGTGAGCAGGTGCACAAGAAGCTGGGAGGGAGCAGAGCCAGGACAGCTGACCTGAGCTAGCCAAAGAGATGTTCCATACCATAAAATGTCACACTCTGCATATAAATTGGGCAGGGTTGGGATGCATGTGGCGGTTGGCTATGGGCTGCCAACTGCTGCTTGGGGACTGGCTGGGCATCGGTCAGTGGGTGCTGAGCAGCTGCACTGTGCATCACTTTTCATTTTTTTCTCTTTTTTCTTTTTTGGGTTTTATTCTTTCTCTCTCCTTTTCACTACAATTATTTTATATTATTACAATTATAATATTGTTCTTATGTCAACCCATGGGTTTTACCTTTTCCCCTGATTCTCCTCTCCATCGCACCATGGAACAGGGGAGTGAGTGAGTAGCTGTGTGGTTCTTAGTTGCCAGATGGTGTTAAACCACAACAGCATCTGAACTGCTGCACTACTGTGGTAACCACTATATTATGAAAACCTTTATATTTCCCAGAAGAAAAAAATGCACTGAAAAGAAGAATCAGACAAAGCACATCTAGTGCTATCCTTTTGACTGGAAACAGTCAATATTCCACTAATGATTTCACTTTTTTTCCACTTCACGATGGCAATACAATTAAATTTCTTCCTCAGCATCGAAAAGAAAAGAAGCAGGGTTCTCAATAAACAAAAGTTCATCATGAATGCAGACAACTGTTTAGTTCAACAGATACTTCAGGAGAGTGCATTCAAATCAGAATTGTAAGATTTTTCTTTTAAAACTGACCAAACCACTCCATAACCGCTATGATGACCACATTCAGTGGCTTTGTATTCAAGACTGTTGTTTCAGGAGCAGAAAGCCTAGTTCTATTTCTACTGTCTATGTAAAGAAGGCTCTAGGCCCACCAGAAGAAATTCTGAAAACATGAATAATTGACCACAAAGTATATTTACGAAACTTCCTTTAAATCTAGTTCCCTCATGGAGGGTCAAATTATGTCTGTATGTTGCATGCTGCCGTGAAGGCCCACACAACATCACATTGCCCTGCATCCACACTGTGAGTACAGTTGCCCAGTACGGTATGTTAGATGAGATCTTTTGTGGCTCTTTTATCTTCTCCAGGAGCAGTATGCTAAGATCTGATGTTGGCACTTGATAGTTAGTTAGATCCCTGTAGAGTAAAAATGAGCCACAGCATCATTTCCTGGGATGAAGGGCTTTAAAAATTCAAAAAAGTCACTGCAGCTTTAAATATAATCCATTGGTAATAGCCGAGAACAGCTTTAGCCTGATGTCTAGGAAGCTGACTGTTTATGCCAGCGGAATGCTGATACAGACCTTGCTGAGCTGCAGAGATGTAGAGGCTGAAAGACATAGAGGCAAACAACAAACTTCCTGAATTTATCAAGAGCTCAGATGTCACAGTAAAGTAAATTTCATACTTGCTGTGATATACCCAGCCTAATGACTTTAGTCAACAACGAATAAAGACTGAAAAAACCACAGTGTGTAAAGGATGGCAATCATCCTTTCCAAATATGAAAGACAACTGAACACTAAAATATTAATATATTATTTTACATCTTACAATTTAGATCAAGATACCAGTCTCTTCCAGTATGCCTTCGATTCCATATAGCTGAACCAATTGAGCAGATCAAAGACATGGCAATAAGGATGCAGAACAGAATCAAAATCTGAATGTTTGTAATTCGTTCCACATTAGACATTTTAAGGGGTGGACTTGTTGAATTCTGCAAAAGACAAAAAACAAAAGTGCCTTTTAAATATTAGAAGGGGTACATACATTTCTTGCTTTTCAAATTACATGTTACTGCCTTCTTTTCTAAATACTCTCCCAAATACATCATCATCATAAATAGCATAACTTTCACTCCAAAGAAAAAAAAAAAAGCAGCTCACAAATCCATGAATTTGAGCTTTAGATTTGTGTCACAAGCCATTTGAACAATCACACAGAACACTCCTAACAGCAACAGCTACGGTAAACATTAAAAATGAATGTGCATACACCTTATCAGTGCTACAGAAGACAACTGCTAATACAAACTTTTTCAAATAACTGTTTTACAAATCAGAAAAGCATGAGACATGCATGATCAATCTAAAAGCATTCTTTTTTCTTAACAAATGCATCTCAGTTTTGATTTCAAACAGTGCTAGCAGAAGTAACTTCACACTTGAGAGTGGTTCTCTTCCCTCCTCATTTAGCAAATAAAGTTTCACATTGTCTTCTGACAAGAATGCTTACCTTTGTACTTGAAAGCAAGCTCCAGAACAGGACAGTTTTAGGAGCAGTCAAAAATAAAAAACAGATGAACAGGCAAACTATAATGATCCAACTTGCTAATAAAATAGTTTTCAAAGCACAAGTTACAAAAATCACCAAATATGCTTACTAGTGGAAAAACTACTTTGTGGCTAAGTGACTAATAATAACAAGAATTTGCTTTATTTTTATTGGGTTTCCTTCATAAGAAAGATGCTCTATTACTGACATTTTAACTACTGTACTGAATCTAGCCGTATTTCCTGAAAGGATCTTCTGTGCTGTTGGACGGCATAATAAGGTAACAAAACAGATAATTAAGAGAAAATCCAAGTGACAAACCTGCATAAGTTTTGTGTCATGTCCCGTATAGACAACTATCCCATGAACCCACTGAGTATTTCTCAACTGAGCTCCTCGTAGAAGAATCTGATCAGATCCCAATGGAACAGTACTAGAAGGAAGAAGTTTTATATTTTAGCATTGAAGCAATCAGTATCAATGAATAAATGTAACCAGCAGCTGTTAAAACTAATTTCTTGAAATCTAGACAATTATTGTAAATATGCTAGGAACCTAATTTTTGGAGTTAACATTTTGGGAGTGTTGACAGAGAGAAACCTTAACAGTTAAAAGCAAGTCCAAAAATTTAAGTTGGCAAAAATATTAACTTACCACTCGATTTTAACTATGGACTACTAATTTTGATATGGTACTACTAATCAAGCATACCGAAACAAAAAAAGGCTGATTTTTCTGTGATCTATGATTACACAGCTTTTTCCTAAGTGTACTCTTACAAAATTGATTTTCCAAAGCAGTTTTCAAATGAAATAATTTTCTGCTCTCAACTTAATCCAGCCTTCCAGTGAAATAAATATCATTTATGAACATGATTAACTATTTAAAATTCATAACGCTATTTCCTGCACCTTCTTTAAATTGCAAAATCAGGTAAATGTCACACTTTTAGAACTGTGCCAAGCAAATGAGCAACAAAACCTCAAAAGACGTTGGAAACATTTAATTTAACTGTCTCCACTTCAGACAGCTGACTTCATACAAATACTGCAGCTCAGTTTTTTCTTATAATATTAAAATTTTAGATAATTGTTATTCTCTTCCTGGGTCAAACAATACATTATTTTGACACTTTTCTTTCTATAAATATCAGCTAGCAGTTCAGATTTTTCAATAGCGCTCTAGTGTTTGGCATTCTTACCTAAAACTATAGCCTCTACAGTTGTTCGAAACCAACACATTGTTAAGACCATAAATAAAGAAATAAATAAATTGCTTAATGACAGTAACTCTCTCATTATGTATCTCTGGTACATAAGCTATAAAGAGTCTGAGGAAGCCATGATATTTGGTAACCTTTCTGGCAGCACAAAGTCAGTCTCAGTGAATAAGTTTCTGGTAATAATTTCTTTCGGATGGTCAAGTCCCCTTCCCTCCTCTCAGACACAAGCTTTTAAGATTCAAGACTGCAAGTAAAGAGGAAAAAAACACATCCTTCCTCCCCTAAAATTAACAAAGGCAACACAGGTTTTTGGAATCAGTTCTTCCAGAAACTAAGAGAAAAAAAATTAAATCTGGAAAAATATTTGAGTGCTTTTTCATAAAAACCTAATGACTAACAAACACCACCCCACTACAACTTGGCCCACTTACTTCCTAGGGAACTAGCACGAAGCATACTGACTGTTTAAGGAATCATTCTCCCCATCAACTAAGTATGTTTTAGGAACTGAAATGCTGAATGATATTGCCATGGAAAACAATTCCCAGGTATGGGCACTTCATCAAAAGAAGGAATCAGAAAAGAAATCTGAACTATAAAACATACCAAGATTTACTTGCTCTCTAATCTAAACTGTGCCACTCTTCTATTTGAGATGCGTTTGTATCACGGCAAAATTAAAAGAATAAATATCCTTTCAAGTATGAAAGGAACTGCTGGGGTTCGAATTAGACAATAATCATTAAGAGAGACTCCTGTTTGCAAAGACTGTTTCTGTGCTTATATTTATTTATTTGCATTCCCTGATCAGAATAATTCTAAGACTTTTGGACCATCCATCTGCACAGTATGTAGACATTTCAGTTAAGGAATGGATTACCTCTCATTCCAAGACTAGATACACTAACATGAATGTCACAGATGATGAAAGAAAAATAACTTTCTCTGGTTATATGCAAGTCTCCCACAGATAAACTGGACACCTTTTCAACTACGGACCTTCTCTGGAATGACAAAATACTTTCTGTCCCTTCTACTAATACGAGAGTCTAGGAAGGCAGAAGTCAAAACCCTCCACTCTTAATTCTTGTACTTCATGAAGAGCCAGGTGAATTCTAAGACTCTTCCTGCCACTTCCTGATCTCCCTCTTTGTCCCCCCGTTACAAACTGTGAAAAATACACAGTCAAGTCCTTTTTATTGCAGGCCCCCTTGATCCTTTTTTCCACAGGACGCTGACTCTCAAAAGGGTATCGTTCTCCAACTTGGCACAGGAATTTATCCTCAGGGGTCTGTTAATGGGAAGACAATCAGAAGAGAACTGGGATTGCAGTCACTGGGATTTGTCCCTAGCAGAACTGGCATACAGACCAAGTTGCTGAGAACAGGCAGCAAAACAACCAGGGGCATAGAAAGCCCAGATCAGCCAGGTGTAATGTTACTGGTCCTCAACATTGTGAACACTCCCCACTCTCTAATGAGGTGACAGTGCGATGACTCGACAGAGCTCTCAGGTCTCTATTTCCTGGCGTCAGTCTTCACAAAACTGGCCCAACTCATCTAATTCTTCTTGTATGCTATGTAACTAATGACTCCTTAGCAACACATTTGGGTTGTATTCAGTACGGGATGTTCTCAATGGGGAAATACCTGAAAGCATACTTTCCTGCCAGGACTGTCAAGGGTATAGTAAGAGCCAGTAATTTCTTAAGACACATTTGAAAGCTTACATACCAAAGTGTTTTTCTTAGCAAGCATAATTCACTCTTACTCAAAATTTTCTTAACAATGTCTCCAGGAAAATGCTTACTTTAGATGTGGATAACCAATATCTGCCCTTGTTTTCAACTTGCTCACCCTTGTTCTCTGAGCCATTGTCTAATCATAATTTCAAATTTGTCCAGGCTAAAGAACTTTTCTCCTGTCTCCAGCTAATTGTCTTCATTGACTAAAATGAAGCTGACATGCTTCTATATATTCATGAGCGTAACAGACAGCTGCACACTTTGGAGATAAGAGTTAACTCACTCAAAAGCTGAGGAAGAAAACCTTTCCAGCCTCTTTTAGTCCACAAATTTACCCCAACGGCAAAATAATTGTAGTGGAGTTCTACCTTCTTGAACACTGAGTATCCAGAATTAAAAAAAAGAGAACCTTTGGGTATTTTAATTGCTCTCCCATAAAAGGGAAAAAGGAAAAAATAAAAGACTGAAAATGTCAACCAAATAACTCATTGGAGTAACATAAATGTTTTATCTAAAGGGAAAGAAGAGGGAGATAAATTTTCAATGTCCTCTATTGCTTCTGCAAAAATGTTAAGGTGGTAGTGGATAAAATGGAAATCATAACCACTGGATCTACATAATCTGGTGGGAAGGTTTTAAAGATCTGGATAAATAAATACCAGTTAGATGAATCTGTGCTACCTCTAATACAGGAAGAAAGAGAAGTCATCCCTGATTTTTCTGGTTGGAAATAAAGTCAGGATCCAAAAAGAGTTACTTACCTGCAATTCTTTTTCACTGAAGGTAAATATTATATTAGAGCCACACTTTTGGAACTATCCTACTACACAGGAACTATATTCAAAATATTCCAAAACTGAATTTCCCAAATGACAAATTGCTTGACCAGCAGATGGCATGCTCCTACACATTCTTGAGGCATAATAGCCATCAGCATATTCAATGTTTCTTTTTTAAATCAGATTTTAAAGTTAAATAATTAGATTAAAAAGAAAAGTATGTTTTTCCCTCTAGCCAGGGAGGAAGGATGAATGTGTGGATCTATTATAACCATTACCTTCAGAGAAGAATTACAGGTAAATGTTTTTCTCTTCTTAACGACAAGTACAGTGGAATTATAATAGATCCACATTCTTGCGACTGAAAACTCCCGGAATGCATCTGTAAGAAATCAGTAAATAAAAAATGGAATATTAAGGGAAAAAAATGTATTTGATAATTAGTTAGAACTACATATATATATATATATAGATATATATCAGTCTAAAATCACAAACATGAGTAACATTATATATGGAGAAATAAATGCCTACCAAATAAAAAAGAAATCCTGTAAATCTTTGGGAATGAAGGACCGAACAATTCTGGATCTCATAATGAATTTTATACTCCTAATGTACCACATTTGGTTCAAAGCCATAGAAGACTCCAAATATTGGTATTTGGTAAGCACTTAAGTATTTTAAGAATTTTTGAAGCAGTTTTACAAGCATGTATGTTGTAGTTGCACTGAGGTGGTCTATTTTTTACAGAAACATACTTTCAGTAAGCTGAAGAATACTTTGAACGTCTTTTCAGCTACCAAATTAGAAAAATTAGAAGTATATAGCAATGGACTCAGTTCCACTCTAGTCTTAGACAAACAGAAGAAAACAACAGTAAAAACAGATAAGAAACTACTCCTATTCAGCTTCTGTGCTAGAAAGTTAACAGGCAAGGAATGAGATGCTTAAGTAGTGAGTTCCCAGGTACATATTCTAGAACTAGGTACATATTCTAGAACTATCACAATTTGATTAAAACTCCCTTCTATTATTAATAGCTATTGCTTTCTGAAGGTCAGCTAAGTATAAAAACTCAAGTTGTACACATTAGAAGTAAGGTTTTATCCCTCTTGTTTTTTTTGAAATGAATAAAATCTAATAAAATACATCAGAAAAGATGTTTACCTCCCTGGTCTTAACAGAATAAAGACTTTACTATTCATATTTTAACTTCAGTAGTTTAACAACACATCTATCTACTGATAGCCTGACTCTCCTGACATCATCTTCCTTGAATTTACATACCCATGCCCATCCAGTCTGATGTTTCCAACAAAGTCATACAGGTGTCGGTTTGGGCTCTCACATTCAATTCTGCCTGAAAGTCTCATCAAGCTTTCTATGTCCTTTATGTCTGCTGTTAGTGGCAAACCCTGTAAAAAAAATTCATTTGTCATGACATTAAAATCACTTTCCACTATATAATTCTATGTATTGTAAATCTGACAGGGATACTGGTTTTCCAGTCTTGCACTATGGTAGCAAAATGGGATTACTACACTTTGCTGTCATGCTACTGGATGTTACACACAGTGAAAAAGTCACTTTGGTATCTTAAACCAACATGAAGACAGGGGCATAACCAATCATATAGCTCAGCAAGAACACCCCTGCATAGAGACTGCTATTCCCTACCTACACCTGAAGGATAATACTGGCACCATCAGCTTTTTTCTGCAGGGCTGCTCCCTCACCTATCCTCTAAAAACAAAACCAATACCCAAACTACTAATATTTCTACCTATTTTCCCAAAGGAAAACCCTAACATAAAGCATAAAACATGGCTTAGGAGTAACCATTACCTCCTTCTACTTGATTAATTGAACAAAAACTTTAATGATGTCAATAATGCACAGCTTTTTATTCAAACTACTAAACTTTCAGTCTTCTAAAACAACCATTAATGTCATAAAATGTTTTTATAAGCAATAATAGATGAAAATAATATTAGTAATATTCTCAAAAAATTAAATTCCTACCTGTCGAATTTTTAAGTTTGTCTCACCATCTAAGTTAGATGTTTCGATGTAGCACATAGCCTGTGGTTCACTATTAAGAAAAAAAAAAATCCTTAATTTTAAATTATAATGTCAAAATCCATGAATTTCCTGCAATCTTTTAATACCTATTTATGCCATCAGGTTTTTCTTTCTCTTATCAGATCTCCAGAACTAGAACATTTACAGCCAAACCTGTGAACAACAGCACGTTACATTTTCAGAAAAGTTTGCCAAAACCTATTCTTAGATGAAACACTGCTAAAAATGCTGTACACAGCAGCAATTTTATGTGTTTTAACATGAGATTAATTAAGATACAGGCACAAGTATAGTGTGTTTGTAGTGCCTACTACTGTGGGCAGCAGTAGTTTAGATGTAAAAGTTTTCTTGTAAATGGTTCTCTTATAAAGAGAGTCTAAATTATGGATAACATCATACAGTTTTTTAAATATGTCCTCTATGCAATTTAAGAAGCTTTTTTACAAATTAAAAGTTTTAAGTTTATGTAGAACATTACTACTTGAATGGTTCATCTATTTGACACGTATTGATAAATGGCTGAATCCTTGCGTTTAATTTTTCCAATAAAATTTTTTGGCCTGGGACACAGCAGCGATTCCATACTTTGTAAAATACTTTTAGACTTTAAATCATATTACAATCATTACAGAACTAACAACTATGAAAAAAAAGAGATACAAAAGGACAAAATTACTTTTCTGCAAATAGTAAATAAGAACAGGTCTAACAGGTCAGGGTTTCTGAATTACTCCAGTCAGCTCCCATTTTCTGGGTATGAAGACAGAGCACCTATTACTTACAACTACAATAGAAAGAAGTTTTGATCCTGTAAAGGATCAAATGAGTCATAAAACCCCCTTACAACTTAAAAAAATAAAGGTTTACTCCTCTACACCACTTTAAAGCTTCTAATATTTTCCTTCTTTCTAGCATGAAATGCAAGCATCAAGTGCTTTTTAAAATTTTTTTTATTCATGAAACAGTGGCTACTGATAGGTGACTTAGTTTTAGATTGCAGGATGAAGTTATTATTCTAACCCAATTTTGTAAAGCAAAAGCATTAAAATGTGATAAATCATTATCATAAATTGCTTTCAGGCTACCGTTTTCTTGGCAAAACTTTTCTAAAAACATAAATAACTTCTATTTAGACTGTTTGGATGGAATCACCTGTACAAAACATTACAATTCTAGCATTTTTATCAGTTAATAAAAAACAAATAATATTTTTTGTGAAGCACTTGTAAAAGACTAAGGCAGCAAAGACATCTGAATTGCAACACATGCTTAATTGTAATTACTGTAGCAGATAGCAGTGACCTCTGAAGTAAGTTACAGATAGATCAAGGCAGGCCCATTGATTTGTTAGGGAAAAACAAAGTGCGGTAACAGTGCAGACAGCAGCATAAAGCTTACGTGTCTAAGAAACATGCATTTTGTCACAATACACAAGAACAGCGCTGCTTTTGCCACTGCATGCAGCAGAGACTGTGCAACATCCAAGTTTGTGCAGAGGGTCCTCTACCAGTCCTACCAACATGAAACTATATTCTTTGCTGAAAACAGTGGGTTGGTATAAACATGTATCTTCTTCTTAATTTGCTCTAAGGAATTAAACACATATTTATACTGGAGTTTTACTGTGTGTTTATATAATGACAACTTGTCTGATAAAATTTCACGAGGATAGTGTAAAAACAAAGAGGACAAAGAAATTTTCATTTCTTGGAGTGTTATCACGTATTTACACTTTTATAATCTGTACTTTTATCAAAGGAACCCCTTCTAATTTACATGTGTGGGTTTTGTTGAAGAAAGGTGAACAGCAAAGCAAAGACTGTCAGCATAGCAGTGTTCTTCATATTTGGTATATGAGGACCCACATACACGTATCCTGTGCAACTAGTTTATTCTAACCTTGATGACAGACTGATGAGATCAGCTGGGAGATGTTCCCCATTGGTCACTTTCACTACTTCCCCTACTGCCACCTACACATCCCAGTTTGAAAATGATTAGAACAGAAAAATAAGTGACAGGAAAAAAAAAAACCAACAAACCAAAACAAATGGACAAAGACAAAAAGACAGAGTTTGAAATTATTATACAAACAATACATGTTAATTAAAATGTCTGATGGCAATTTTTTCAAAATCTATTTTAATCAGGTCAGAAAGAAAAGAGCTAGGTTATTTTCATTCTTACTCAAGTGGATCGTTTTACTTTAAGGCACCAATTTTAAGCTGCAGAATACGTTGACGTTGTACAGGAAAAATAAAAAGTGTTAACACTTACTTCTCAACTGACAAAGTTTCTAGCCACTCTGTACATGAATTACAAAAATAAAAGCCCAACAAAAATTTTCCACCAATCTTTCTGAAAAGTCAGGTGACAAGAACCTTTTCCTATGTAGACATGCTGAAAATTATTTTGTATTTTGTTTCAGCTCTAAATTTCTATATACACTGAACTAGGAAGAACCAAATGGAATTAAATCTCAGATGTTTGTGTCCTTCTCACTGCAAGAGATTATAGTTTCCAAAAATAATGAAGATCCTCTTTTTCTCCAGAAACTGCAACTGCTGGTAAAAAGAACCAAATATTGTTAGTGTGAATTAAAACCAGGCCCACAGGCTCACATTGCTATTGAAAACTAAAATGTTAACTGGGCATCAGTGAACACCTGGAAAGCAAAAATCAATGAGACTGTCTTCCTGGAGAATGCAAGATACATGGAGATGAGAGGTAGAGAAGGAAAGCACTTGCTAGTATGCAGGCAGAATTAGAAGTAATGCAGTAACAACAGGTTCTCTCCTGTTAGGAGGGATGCAACAGGACACTAGTAATACAGTTAAGAGGGAAGTTTTATCTGGAAGAAATGCCTGGACTGGGGCCAGAAAAGCAATCGTGATTCAAGAAGTCCCCTTTGCAAATTGAACCCTAGATGAAAACTCGACAGGAAAATTCAAGGTGAGTAATGGTTATAGTTGGGACAGTGTGTTCTGACAAGGGCTGTAAAGTGAGGCTAAACAAAGAAGTAACAACAGTTCCACTGAGTCCAGTAGCAGCTCACTATTATTTCAATTTATCAACATGTGATGTAGGATACCTACAGGGGGCACAAGGCTCAGAAAGAAGGCTTTGCAGGCTGTTGGTATTTTTGCGTGGAAACTACGACTGGAGAACACTGTGATGCAAGAATCCTCTAAATCCACAAGGGCAAAACAGTAACGACATCTAGGCAAAGACTCAAATCAGGAGCCTACTCAGGAAGATTATAAAGAAGCTGCTCTGAGAGGATGTAATCTGTTTTGCCTACACAACACTAGGGTTAGTGTGACAGAAACTATTATCATGCCAATAGAACAAGTGTTCTTGTTGCATGGTGTATTGCCTATGAAGATCTTGGTGGAGAAACACCAATAAAATTTATAAACGCTTCTAAAAGTGCAGAAGTAAAAGGTTTATAGAGGACATTCAATACAAAAAACAGCTAAGATACAACAAACATTAGCACTAAAGACAGACTGTGGGGAAAATTTACAGTATTATCTGGCAACTACTTTACACAATAATAATTTAGTAGAAGTGTTTCAGAAACTGCTACACTTAATTTTAAGATATAATGGAAGATGGAATAAACAATGTACCAGTCTATACCACTGTCTGTCACAGAAATGCCTAAGATCCTAATCTTATTAATTGTATGTTTGAGTGGATTAATTGATTTCAGTGGGATCACAGAGGGTTTATACCTAACAATGATGTTTCCACTTGTGCCAGAAAAAAAAAAAGAAATTGCATTGTGAACATACATTAATAAATCAAAATAAAATTAATCATATTTAAATAATCTTAAATTTTAAAATTCTTATAATACGTTGTCTATTGACCTGATCAAATAGATGTTGAAAAATGTGCATCTTCCACATGATGTGGATTTCTTAAATAAAACTGTCCAAGGAAATGATGATAAACAACCTCTGATTGTTCACATAAAAAAAGTCACTGCATTATATGCTATAAATTAACTCTTGCTTTCAGTGCCAAAATTATTCGTATTTATTAGAGAATGAAGTGAATGTTCAGCTTATAAAGACAGTGCTGATTTGATGGTTCACATCTTATGTTCACTTTTTTTTCCTGATTCAACCATCAGACTGGCAACTATATCCATTAAAAACCATTTCTGTTCCCTGTAATATACCCAGTTCAATTTATTTATAGGATGCAATTCATTAGGTACATATCAAAAAACCAACCTGGTTAAATATGGCAGTTGAGGTCAAATTTTTAGACATAGAATCAGCCTTTTTTTTGTATTGTATCCAACAACAAAATAACATACCAAGTTTTTCTTAGGGTTAAATTGAACACCAGTGTAATTTTAAAACTAACTGCCACAGTTTAAAGAAACACTGCCTTAAATGATAAATGCCTGAATGAACAAAAGACCACACTTCGGAACAGCAGCATTTTTGTTTATTCCTTATTTCCTTGGAGCAATCACAAATAAATAAATAAATAAATGCAGGGTAGAGAAACCAGCCTCTACACTATAAGCATCAGTGGGCATCTCTACCTTGATGAGAGCAGTACAGTGTCAGCAGGTATATACTCTTTGCCTTTTATTATAACTACATCTCCAACATCTACCTGAAAGAAAACTGGGAATCGGTTAATGGTCTCAGACAAAATATGTTATCCCTTTGTTTTATGCACAGTAAATATTTACCTGCTGAATTTACTAGAAAGACAGTTAGAAACTCACACACTTAGAGAAGCCTATAGGTATTAGGTGCTAAAAGGTCACTGGAATTCTTTGGAAATCTGAATAGGCCTAATCCTGACCTTCTCTAATGCAGTTCTTTACTTTTGCTAGTTATTGTAAAATACTTTATTGGACGACTGAAACTGAGTTAAAAAAGAAATTAATCTCCCCTAAGATCACAGTTCTGTTGCATCGTGCTATATACCTTATTCTTGCTTCTCCAAAGGTATAAACCAATTTCATCTGAACCTTGCCTCCAAATTACTGTGGGTCAAATTTTGTTCAGGCTTTCAGGTACGGAAACCAGTAAAGCTACGGGATTAGGTAAAACAGCATAACATTTAGTTCTTGAAAGTTACCTTTAACAGTCCCTTCCTAATTGATACTGCATAACAACCTTTAAAGTTCTCGTGGTTAAGCCAAAGAGGTTCAGGAAATATATAAAGTCAGTTTCCAGAAAGAAGTCTCTGCCTTGGCACAGCAAATAATACTTAGGAACTGTATAGTTTTGCCATATACGAATACTCCCAAGTCAATCATATTATTAAAGTTATTTTTCACTGAATTTAAAGACTACCATTTAATGTCAGTTTTGCTTGACTAATGCCACCAAAACTGACTTGACTTAAAAGTAGATTTTAAGAGACAAGTATTAACAAACAAAAAATAAAATATAAAAGATTATACATTTCCCATCATACCAGGTAATTCTTTTCAATCACAATTATTTGGAGAAATAAAGCAAATATTAAATCTGCATTATGCTCTAAAAGTCACCAATATAAACACACACCTTTTCCCAGTGGACAATCTCCCATGCACCATTTCGTAGTACTGGGGAAAAAAAAAAAACAACAAGAAAAAGAGTTTTCCAGTTGTACAATCTAACTGCAGTATATAGGTATGTGTTAGATTCCTTAGGAAAAGCCATACAGAGCCAGCTCATTTACACAATATTTTACAGCATGCTTGTTTCTATGAATTCAGGTCAAGCACTTCAATTATACAGCACATACTCTGTGTAACAGGTTTTGTACTACAGAATCTTATTACAAAGCCAATCAGAACATTTTACAGAGTTTGAGAACCAATTAAATCTGATATAGATTGTATAACAATGTGGTACCTTCTAAAATAAATGAGTAATTGAAATAAAAGGTTCCAAAATAAAAAAGATTAAATTGGAGGTGTGTGCGTGTGAATTCAGTAATTTTTTCTCACTTCAAATACTGATGAGGTTCATACAGAAAAAAGATTCATAAAAAGTCACCAGCAAGTTTGTGATTCAGCTGTTCTTATTGACATAACTGCAATGATCCCAAGGTTCTCTCATATCTCCATTAACACACTGGAAATCCCCAAAATTCAGCCTGTGCCATTTAGCATGAGATTTAGTATAGATTTTCTCCATCAGTAGCAATTAATATTGCAAGCATGCACCGCTACTCTAGTATTAAGTATTGCTACTAAGATACAAAACCCATGCCTTGTTGGCCAGTTAATTGCCAAGATTAAGTGTTTTCACTTAATTCAAGTGTTCTCAGGGGATAATTAAGGTGAATTTTCTTTATTAGCATCAGTTACCAAACTACTGAAGATTGACATGCAGAAATAAAATTAAATTAAAAGAAATAGTTTGCTGTGACTCAGTACTTAGCTCCATGAGATTGTTCTCTTTCACTGTGTCTCCCAGCTTTCAAACCATCAGGATGCTTATCTGAAGTACCTGATTGGGATCCCACTCTTATGCAAGCACGTGCTGATTTCAAAAAAGTGCATCAAATTCTGGGAACACATATGGCCTTTACATCTAAGTCTTCCTTGGGGTTCTGTCCAGACTGATCCCTCTTCTCATACATCTCAGTGATTTCTGCGAGTCATTATTTAACCTGCTTAATAATTCTTTAGGAAGAGAGAAATTCTCTTACCCTTCCTTCCTCCACATTTATTAGTGCTGACATGCCAGGGCAATGGTAAATGGAGAAGTCTGCCCTTCAGACAGCAAGCAAGATATTTTAATGACTGTCTCACGAATCAGATGATCATTACACAGAATTTATTTTGACAAACCATTTCCCTTCACTGGTATAACTACAGATCCAGAGTGAGGACTGGTTGTAATACTGTCCTAAGGAACCCAAGACATTTGCTAACTGTGTCACCAAGTACCTAATTCCATCCCCTTGCATTAGCAATACTGTTTGTAGGGCCACTGTATCAACCAGATGAAAGAACTGATGAGAACTGAAAATTCTCAGGCTGCAGAAGCATTTGCAGTGCTGAAATACATCCCAAGGCTGTTTCACATGCAGCCAAGCTGACCTGACACAGTATTACCCCTGCAAAGGGAAGGTCCTGCTCTGCCCTTGTCCCCACTGCTGCCTCTGGTGTTTGTTGGGCCCTCTGATGAGCCAGTTTAACCCACTAAATGGAAGGTCAGCTTTTCTTTCTGGATTTGTTTCCTGATGGTTTAGCTGGTTAAAACCAGCTCACAGATGACAACTCAGACTCATGAAAACACGCTGAGACACCTGAAATTCCAAATTTTGAGGTAATCTACATAAGCAATTTCCCACTCAATTACCTGTCAACACTTCAGTTACATTACTACTATTGGCAAAGAATTCAAAAAACAATCCCCCCAAACCCACAATTAATAGGCTTAAAAAATTTCTCACCTTGAATTTGTTTCTTGTTCACCGCATTATCAGCTTTATGCCTTTTCTAAATTAAAAATGCACAGTGGTTAAAGACTTCTGTTGACATGATAAATCTTTCACACTTATGATAACGCACACATGTATTACCCCCTCACACTCTTCAATTCAATGAACTGATTTAAAAAAACATTTTAAACAGGACTATGGATTACTCGCATAGTTACGATCACCAGCAAAGTCACACCCAGTTCCAGGCTAATCATGTGGTACTAGAAAGTCATCTCACGTGGCCAACTGCAATTTAAAGAAGTTCCTTATATAAGGAAGCAGGGTATCTGTGTACCATAACTTTGTCCTTTCCTGGAACTGGGTGATGATTCTACTAGAGCAATCATGGAACTTTTCCTCATAAAAGTGTCTCATACAGATCTGAAGTCAAGCAACGACTGTACAAACATACTACTTCACTTCCACACAAGTGCCTGTAGACTTCAGCAACAGTAACGAAGACAAACAGAAACAAAATTCATCACCCCCTACCCTCCACCCTGAACAGGCCACGATGTCCCTCAATTCTAATATAGCTGTGAGAAACCTTTTGACAGAAATCTTTTGATGCAGCTACGAGCCACCAGCATTTTCAAGGTACAATCAAACTCAGCTACAAAAGGCTTAGGAGACTACTGTTTAAACACAGTATTTAAGAGTAATTAATTCAGTTCTTCCTGAACAAGAACATGACTTGGAAAATTAACTTAAATAGAACTAACTGTTTTAGGTAATCTTTTTGAATAAGGCTACAGAATTCATGCCTTTGTAATACAAAGAAAATCAGAAGCAATCTTGTAAATTGAAAGAAAAAAAATAAGTCAAGCTATGTAAGAGATTTATTTCTAATAAAATACTGGTATGACTTTGAGCTTGCAGCTCTTAAAAGGCCACCTGATTACTTTCCAAAGACTTAGTTATTATTTTTTACTAGATTTTCACAGATTATCAGCAAATTCTCCTTTCAAAAAGATGGCTTATTTTACAGTTAGATATCCTTTGATCAGTGGGAAGGTATAATACCTTGACCAAAGCAAGTGTTTATCTGCACACAGGGAGAATTTCCTCCAGCTCAAAAAGTAACAGTTCAATGTCAGTTGCTTTCTGAGATATGATGGGTGAAAATCATTGGGAACAGCTGATAATCTAGTCTGCATGTCACAAATTTTGCTAGCACTTTTGAAGCATATATGGAAAACACATGCTGCTTATGCACAATGTCTTATGCTAACATCTTCTGCTTGGGATTTCATTCCAGAAAAAGAAGCATTTGGTTCTTGAGCTAAAGTATTATTCTGGCAAGTATATTTATTGATATCCATATATAAGGTTCCCATTCAAAAGTGGATTAATCTTGTTTCGATATTAGATGAAGAATAACCATTCCTGGAGATCTTAGATATGCCACTGTGTAAAGAAACTAAGACATAATGAGAATTTAAGTTTAAGTGAAAGCACACTGAATATTTTACTATGTAGCAAGTGGTCAGCTTTCCCAGGAAAAAAGGTACAGTTGTCAGTCAGCCAAATATTCCTGCATGATATAAGCAGCAGGCAACATTGAATTTCATACCTGTTTGACTACAAAGCAATTTGTTTTATTTGGACTATCGTCGGCTGTGCAAGTGAGAAATGAATCAAGTTACCACCAGCTATATATATAAACACACGCAGAGCCTTCAAATTAGCACCTATATCAGTTCCTTCATCTCAATTTAGTTTCAAGTAAGTACAGCAGGAATTAACTACATGCTGAGGCAATAAACTTACAGAAAGAAAAATCATATCTGAATTGCCTTTAGGTATCTCTGTAATATTTGGTAATAAGGATATTACTGTTTTAGCTGATACATGCAAAAAACATGAGACCTGTTCCCTGTCTTACCCCCTGCCCCCAAACTGTGCACTTCAAGTTGCAAAGAGCAAATGGTAGGAACAAATGACACAAAAGAAAGGCAAGTGGATGAGATAATTTTAAAAAGGACACTTTGTACAGTAGCAGCAGCCTCAGTTTTATATCTGCCTAGACACCGACAGATGGTGTAAGTCTGTAAGCATTAACAGCAGAATGGTTAAAAATATCTGAAAGAACGTGAATTGATTTTATGGCTCTTTTTAAAAGAGATTTTGTTTATGTACAGGGAAAGCAACAAAGACATTTAAGGAGAAGCTGAGTATCAGGCAGCAAATACTAGAAATGCAAAATAAAACAAAAACATTGAACGGAAACATCATTGCCTCTTGCAGGACCACTCTGTGGCCCTCGAGCTTCATACAATCCAGAGTGCCAATACATCTTGCCAACCATCCACTCACAGAGGTAACTGAGAAGACGGCTGAGTTGACTGTATCAGCAAGAAAGGCAGCACATCACCAGTCACCCTCCATTTCAGAGCTTCTTTGCAGCTCACCACTCTTCCTCTTGATCATTTGTGCAGTTTCTGTACATAGACAGTAATTCTGCTCAAACACAACAAATCTGATGCTCCCAGGAAGCATACTATTTGTGTGAAGGGAAAGACTATACTACCTACAATCCTTGCCAAAAAGCAGAACAGCCCACAATATAAAAAAATGGGAACACTACTCCTCTAGCAGACAAGGCACTCTGCCACATTATGATGTATCTAACTTCTTGTTCTCCACACAGCATATCTGCAGAACTAGAACAGAATAGGAACAGATGAAGAAATTCTTGGCATCTAGAGTGATGTGGGTAAATCATCAAGACTAATTCCTTAGATACAAAAGACATTGACTGAAAGACTCAACTATGCCATGCAAATTAGAGAGATGGGATCTACCATACGCTTTCAGTGAGGAGCAGGCAGGGAGGTACCCAGAAAACCCCAGTATCTTTCGTAGGAAGTGTAACAGAGCCCAGAATTCCCTTCCCTACCCATAAAATATAAGAAGTCAGAATGGACACTTCCACCATAACAATATCCCAGCTCTTTTAAATTTTTCATTCAGCGCATGAAGGAAGAAAGCATAATAACCACTATCACAAACACTGACTGGAGAGCACCAAGGAAAGCCTGGCATAGGTGGGAGCACCTGCCCAAGGACAGATGTTCCATGTCTGTTCCTGGCCATCACATGTCAGCATATCACACTTAGCACCAAGAGATGAAAGACTAATAGTAAATCACACTGGGCTCGAACAATGGGAAAAACTGCAAAAGGCCTATTCCCCTTGCTGTCTACAAAACCATGCAAAATCACAACAGTGAAACCAAGGACTTCATGAATGTGACTTTAGAAATAGAAGAGATTCATCAGATATGTGGACCTGGATTTTACAACTGGAGAAAATCCATTTTTAAAACTTTAAAAATGGCACATCAATGACCTGCACTCATTCATCTGAAATTTATTAAACAAAATAAATTACTATTCTAAACATACTAAAAGTGTCACATTATAATTCCAGTAGAGAGTTAAAAGACATTTTTTAGAAAGGTTCAGGAATTACTTGGGTGTGAAACAAAAATCCATCCAGTTTCAGGTATGGAGGTATTTTATAAAATGTTAGTCTAGTATATAATTCACAGATTGATCTTAAATCTATCTCAAGTATAATTAGTCGGAGTGAAGGACTCTGCTCCTGCTCATGAAGAAAAAAAAAAATATTTTAACCAAATACATATTTATAGGTTATTCGGTTTTGAAATAGATTCCACTTGAGATGAATTCAATAGCTTCCAAAGTCTTCTTTTAGAGAAGCCCTTATCTGAGAAAATTGATAATATTCTGGACCTGACTGGGTTCTGTGGACTCTTTAGCTCCAGTTTACACTTTAAAAATATGCTTGTACTTCACTACTGAGAACTAGTACAATCTATATAATTGTACTATTTTTCTATGCTAGAAACAATCTATACAATAAATGTAACAGATAACTGTTTTGCCATATTATTGTCACTTGTATATAAACAAACTTCAAATCGTAACATCATATTCTAAAGATTTCATCTTCTGAAAGCATCCAGAAGGCAAGAATGGTTCAGTACCGAATTCTTCAACAATTTTTTTGTAATATAATTTATGAAAAATTTGAAAGCTATTTACAAAATATTGCTATAGAATACTTACAATATCTTCTATTATCTCCTTCACTGCAGCTACAGCTAAAATAAATAAGAGAGGGACCAATGTTGTGTAACGGCCTGTTGGTGATACATCTGGTATTTGCTATTAAAAAACAAAAAGAGAGAAAAAATTTGTTTGCATTGCTGGTTGGAAACATATTTTTAATACAAGAAGCAGTACTTTCTGTGCAAAAACAGACAAGGCAACTGGATTCACTATTAAATATGGTGCTGATTATTTCCAAGAGAAGGTTATTGTCTTCAGTTCAAAAGCAGCTGATACAATAAACCATCTGCATTTTAAACAGCACAGTATTCAGTGGCATTACTTTCAGAGGTTTTAGTGTTTGGAGAATATTCACCTTCCTTTTCTGTGTTTCTGATTACATTCAAATACAATTAATTTTTTTGAGTTTAGACTTTTGTTAGAGTGGACACAAGTCCAAGGTATTTTTACTTCCTTTCAGTTTTAACATCTAAGATATATTTTGTATTACACTAGTTATTATTTGACAAATTTCAAATAGCTGTCTTCTGCCAGACTATTTTAAGAAACCCATTTTTGCTAAGCAGGTATGGGCCCAGATGATGCAAGCAAATGTGTATGTGAAGTAAATGCTGAGAAGATGCACCTACTTATGTGATATATGCGGATAGTTATCCATAATTATCTTTATATTGACTAGAGTTCTTAATGGCAACATTGATTGGTGAGAGGATTGCTGCCTTAACAGACTTAAAATAGGCAATGCGGCACATATGACTACAATGAGATCTCTGCAAGAAGAGAGTACACTAATAAGTGGTGCCTCAATGTAGTTAGAAGACATCCTCAATTTACCATAAGGTGTTTTGAAAAACAGCCAATGTTAGTTATGAATTCTACAAATTTCTTTTTGCTACCATCATATTGTGCTTCTGGAAGAAAACAGGATGATATGTACATATGCTATGTTTCTTGGAGTAAGACCTATATAGATCTATTTTCCATGTTACTCTAGACCACATTTTTCAAGCAATTAAATGGAAACCAGGCAAAAAGTTACTGTTGGGCAAGCACCTATGTGTTGGCTACAAAGGAAAGGGATCTACCACTTCAGCTACTCCTACCCTTTCATTCCTCCCTATGCATATGCCCAAACTCCCCCATTCCAATTACGTATTATTTTCCAGGTAAAATATGAAAGCAAAAGGAGCACCACCCTGTTCCCTGGTTCCATTACCCCGTATTTCTTACTCCTGCCAGTACAGTCTCATTGATAGCCTGATAGGAGATGGTGGGCTTGTAAGTCCTAACCTTTCACCTCCTCACCTTCCAACTCCTCACCGTGCACACACCTGCCAGCCTGTCATGAGTCATGCTAAGCCTCAAACAGCTTCTGAAGCCTCATACTCTGTGCTACTAGCTTGATGTACACAGTGGGACAAGAAAAGCTGCTGGACCACTGGATTAGCTTGAGATGCCAGATGGGGTCAAAAGGATGTTTATTTACAAGCCACATGTTTGCAGGCAGACAACCTAATGAAATCCTGAACTTCAGAATTCTTTTTTACCCTCTAGAAAACAGTGTAAGCTACCTGTGCAGATGTATCCTAAGAATATGTTCCAAGCACTTATAGCAGAAGCGAAGAAACCTGAGTAAACACAGAGGAATCAACTCTCACTTGCTGAAACATCTGAAGTGAGGGAGGAAAAGCTACACATGGCAGTATATGTGCCAGTATTTTAGTAATTTTTGTTTGGTATGTCAATTCCTAACACAATGACTTCCACAACAGACACATCAACACCTTCTAAAAATGCACTAGAAATTATGCAGAAAAAGTGTTTTTATCAAATATGATTGGAATACAGAACTAGTCAATGGTAATTATCACCGCACCTGTCCACAGTTCAATGTTCATTCACCATCAGCTGTTGCATTCATAGAATAGTATACAGAAAACCTAGAATCTGTTTTATAAACTTGAACTACTGCAAAATTAAAATATTCTGATATATCTGCAAAACATTTTGTACTTCTTAAAAAAAGCCTCAGTAAGCTGGGTCAGGGATAGCCCTTTACAAACATACTGAATAAAGCTACAGTGGTGGTATAGAAAAGATTGTTCTTTCTTCTTAACCAGCACAGTTAATCAGCTGGGATATGGGAAATAGCTGCTATAGTACTGGACTCCACTGCTTTTTCTTCATCTAGGCTCAACTTCAATTCTAATCAGCTTCACTCTAAGCTTAAGTAATCACTTCTCCTCAATTGCAATTCCTGCACCTCATAACAGACTACAGGACTAAAGTTTATGAAGTTCAGCTTTTTAGCCAGTACTACTCATTACAAGAAATGCCAACTGCACGTAACATTTTCTGTGTAAGCCAGATATTTTTAAATTCAATTCCTCTGTCACAACAGTCTTTTTCACCTGTCAATATTTCAGCAATACTTAACCTCTTTTACACAAAAATGTTTGTGTGTATTTTGTTATCTCCAATGAGTAAAAAACCCACAAAACCAAACATTTATTAAAGGCACACCGACACAACACAGCTATTCTGAAGGCTAACTAGCTTGGAAAGAACGGTACAGCCACCTCAGTATCTCTGCAGAACACTTGTCTGTGGTATAAATACTCTCCCAAGTTTCAAACATGAGCATCTTATTGTTGATCTTACCTGGAGTAATGCAATAAAAAGAAAAAATGCATTAGCAGCTCTTCTGAACTGGGAATAAAGGAACCTTGGCAGGAATGTGATTATGTTGTACTTTGCAGTGCTGAGAAAGAGAGAAAAAAACATGCGCTATTATTACAGTGCAAAAAATTCTTCAAATGTATTATCTCCCTCTCGAGTTACACAAGCTTTCAAATAGGACGTTTTGTGATTTGTGTGCTAGCAAACAGATTTCTTTTAGCTAAAAGAGAAACCAAAAGACTTGTACAGAGACCATGTCCATGCACCAGCTAACCCAGGGAGCACCTGCCACCCATAGGGACTGTCACCAGCTTCCATGGTGAGGCAAGACTTTCCCTCATCACCTCTGCCTGCTCTGCGGGAAGCACTCAAGTTCTGCTGCTGCTCAATTACAGGTGATGAGGAGAAGAAAAAAATAAAGCAAAGGTAGCAGGCAAGCAGTTACACCACTGCTGTTGAGGAAGCAGGTTGAAGTCCCAGGCCTGCAGCTCTCAGGCCCAGTCAAGTACCCTACCCTGCAAGCTACAGCCTACACTGGGCAGGTAACGCTGCACAACGGCTCCAGTTAGGACAAAAGTCTTGGAGAAAGAGGTATGACATTGTGCATAATGAGGAGGGTGCTAAATCAGGACTTGAGGAGCTGTGGAGCTTCTGCGCTGCATGTGAGTTTGCACGATTCAATGCAAAAAAACCTAACAGGATCAACTGAATAGAAATGGTGCATTTAAGTAATAATTAAAATTATGAAAATCTATTAAAAGGTAAAAACCTACACCCCTTCACTAAATGGAAAGTTTACTTTTTTATTTTTAACTGATAAATACTGGATATTAAGTGTAGTTTTGCTAGGCGGGAGGAACAGGACAGAGTTTATCCTAGCATAATAATCACTGCTAAGCCATCATCACAAAATGTTTGACTTCCCACCTCTCTGTCAGCCTTCTGTTTAAGAACAGAAGGCTACTATATAAGGTTCTAAAACAATAACGGTGAAAATAATCATGCCAGAAACTTACAAGCAAAAGTCTTGTAAGAGTATTTTAAACCCCTTTTAAAGTTAGTAATATTTGACTGTTTTATGCAAAGTCAAAGTAATATAAAGAGGGAATGAACGTATCCTGGGAAAAACTCAACATTGTCAAGAAAACAAAGCAAAAGACAGAAAAGACAAGTTGCATACACAAAGAAAAAGCATTATAAAGTTTCTCAGGTTCATGGAAAAACCTCACCACATTATTCTCCATGCCCGTAAAATTTCTGCATATTATCAAAGGTAACTTCAAAAACCACACCTACTTGGGACAGAGGTATCTTTGCCTTCAATTACTTTGAATTTTAACAACAGAACTGAGGATGTTACCAGATGATCTAAACATACATTACTTCTGGGTATTTAGTGTCTGACTTAAAATTCAATAAAAACAACCAACCAACCACAACATGAATCATCAGCAGAATCCTAAAGACTGAACTTAAAATTCAAAACTAGTTTCATAAGCAACCACAGCATCTTTGTAACTGGCTAAATGAAAAAGACAAAGAGTTTCCAAAGCACAAACTATGCCATGCTCAAGTAAAGTACACCTGCATTGACAACCAGCTACCAGAAATAAATTAAAAGATGAACTGAACTTAAACTGAACTGAAAGATGAAGAAGAAATCCATATTCTAGGGACATGCTGATAGTGCAGCAGTAAAGCATCCGTACCTTCTCCACCCTGTTCTTAAAAATTCAGAAGGTCAGGTTTGTAACTGAAGCAGCTCTGCTGCTCTCCTCATTTCACTTCATTCCCCCCTCCAGAGTCCAAGACTGTAATTAGTGGTCAGAGGAAATTACAGTAGTGGAATAAACAGAATCTTTTCTTCATTTTTGCTATGGAACATGCAATGTTCTGAAATTAAGTGTGTATTAACAAAAACCACTTGTTAATACCTGACATGATTATTGCAGAATTTAGTTAGCTGAGGCTGATTGATGAATATAGTTCTCAGTTCCTCTTGATCAGCTAGAGAAGTTTTCTCTGAAACATCGTCTGTCTTCTCATACCCTGTAAAAACACACCATGATTTTCCATATAAACAGAAATATATATATACAGACACATACACAAGATTCAAGGCATCTCATGACAAAATAATACATCTATTGTGAATATTAACTCAATACCTTCACAATTCTCACAAGTAATGATCATTTAAAAAACATAAAAATTTAAAAAATATATAGTCAAGATGTTTTGTAAAACTATGATTACGAATAATAAATGTAAAATCTACTGAATTCATGAGTACATTTAAATAGCTTGCGCAACTTCATAGCAATATGAATTTTTTTTATTTTTTTATTTGTCAACTGATGCACTTGAACCCAGAAGTGAGCGTTTTAGGGGTGGGGTGGGCAGGAAAAGATGGGGGGAGACAGGGAGAACTCAAACCCAAAAAAGGTCAGTCTCATCCATCTCTCCCAGCTGAGTGATCTCGAGTTAAAAACTGCAGAATTTCAGAAATTAATTCCAGTAGTGAGGTAAATATTTTAAAAGGAAGACACCAAGAGAAAAATATTAACACTAACACAAGAAAAAGGCAAGAAGTTCAGGAATATACCAGTAATACCAGAAATTCTAAGCAACATGTAACGAAAAATATAGTTATCTGGTAAATAAGCATTAAAACCTCAGAATATCTCTATATTGTTGTCATGGTTTAACCCCAGCCAGCAACTACTCAGCCACTCACATGCCCTCCCCCTCCTGCACGGTGGGATGGGGAGAATTGCAAAAAGGTTAAACATGTGGGTAGGGATAAGAACAGTGTAATAATTGAAATAAAGTAAAAATAAATAAATACTAGTAACAATAATAATTGTAAAAAAAAGCAGAGGGAGAGAGAAATAAAACCCAAGAAAACAAAACAAAAACACCACAAAGTGATGCACAATACAATTGCTCATCACTCACTGACCGTCCAATATACACATAACACACTTTCCCCTTTGTCCTTCTTTTAAACTAGTGTTACACACACACAGCCCAGTGGTATTGTAACAATTTAGAGTAGGTAAATTTAGAGCAGGTAAATTTCTTACAAAACTTTGTGAAAATTTAACCATTAATCTCAGTGGCAGAAAAACATTTCACCAAGATGATGCCTGAGCAATGAAATTAAATATAAAAAGCATGTGTCTAGTACAGCTTTTTTAAATTAAATTGACTAATTCTATTTATTTGCACAAATCACCTGTTCTGATAAATATTGATAGAAAATTAGTTGCCACAATTGAATCTAAGCAAACACAGAAAACTAATGATGTAAACTACCCTACAGTGCCATCGATTATATTCTTCCAGTCCTCCAGAACAGCCCCCACCCCTGACCATCTTTACTTTGCAATGATAACTGAGAGTGGCCTAACAAGAGACCTACCATCTCCCTCTACACTCATGAATGCACTTGATCAGATCCCATGGACTCATGTATTCCCAGTTTAAGCATTCCTTAACCTTCTCCTCCTCCACCAAGTTCTTCTTCTTTCAGATTTTCCAGTTGGTATCAGGAACCTGTGGTTCCTGAGGGCTGATTTTACCAGTAGAGACCAAAGCGGAGAAGATACAACATACTGCATCTTTTTCTGCATCCTTAGCCTCCAGGTTCCCTGCCCCATTCAGCAGGCAGGCTCACATTTTCCACTGTCATCTTCTTCCTGCTCTTACATCTGAAGGAGAACAAGAAGGACTTCTACAAGCCCCTCACCAGATTAAACCCCGAGCAGGCTCTGGCTTTGCTAGCTTACCCCATCTCTCTATGCTCCTTTTCAGTCACCTGTCCCTGTTTTCACCTCTTCCATGTTCCCTTTTTATACTTACTTGAGTTTTGTCAGGGGCTCCTTGCTAATTCATGCCAATTCATGATTTCTTGGTCATTGTGATGGACCAGTCTTGAGCTGGAAGGATGTGATCCTTGGAAGCCAAGGCTACTTAAGCATTCATTGGTTAATGGGACACCATTCCCTCAGCTGCTACAAGTTTTCTGCATGACAATAGCCAGATTATTCCCAGAAGTGGCACCAGTATATTCTTCATTGTATGTCTGCTTAACTTGAAATGGTATTGTTAGACTTACTGACACTCCCAGCAACTGCCTCCACTAGTCAGCGAAAACTGAGCTTTGTAATAATTCTTCTATATACTATGAGGAATCTTGTACCAACCTGCATCACACCTTTCATCTGTAAAAGGGGATACTAATGTATTCTCTCTCAAGAATTTTCACTGATGTTTTTTCAAACACTCCTACGTTGATGACCAACAGGCCTAAGCAGTCTATTCAGGCTAGAGCTTGCAGAGTAAACACAGGTACGGCATAAATCAATCACCAAAGAGTTTTAAAATTATAACAATAATCTATGTGTGTATAGCTGCTTCTTAAATAAGCACCGCTCATTCTGTATACCAAATCAGAAAGATACATAGAAAAAAAATGCTAGAATGCAACTGAATACATCAGAATGCATATGCATGTCAAAGATAGTTTTCAGGCAAAGCCTTAATTTAAAAGCTTGTTTCTAGCATGTTCTATACATCCCTACAAACAGGTTATGCAAAACGCAAGTCATCCTCCAGTCCACTGGCCCGCTACATAGCCTCTTACTCATTATATCCAGAACGTACATTTCAGACACCACCTTGCAAGGACAAGTCTCCACACATTGTGCAAAGACTCAGTGGAAACTTGTAATATCATGCCATTTGCCATTCAGAATTCACAGATTCTATTTCAGTGGGGGAAATCCCCAGTACTACATTCAACCACTACAATTGCTCTGTTTCTTTCCTTCCAATTCCCCTAATGGAAGGCACATATATAACACACTTCTATTCAAACTTCAGTATGTGTCTCAAGAAGACCCTTCAGAGGAAGGGCAGCCAGCCTAACAGAGTGGGCCCACCTGAACAGGTGCCCACACAATACTCCCTGACTCAAGGAACCACACAGGTGTACGTGGCAGACTAAGCAGGCAATTTCCTATTCCTTGTCATAACCCCTCCTTGGAGTGACAACCATCATACAACTGGCTACAAACAACCTCCAGCACACAATTCCATAAGCATACATACCTATAACACAACTGGATACAGCTACATCTTTAAGAAAACTAGGTTTTCAGTCAAACTGCAGGTGCACATCCAGTCACATGTTTTTACCTGACTGAGCCCTAACCCATCACATGGTGAGCTCACCTTCATTCTGGGTATAGGACACTTAAAAGTCTAGTTGCTTGATGAAGGAGCAAACACGAAATACGGCTCCTGTGACAGCACTTGGGTGGAAAATTTGGAAACTATTGTGCCAGCAGTACCAACCTAGCCTGACTAAGTTCAGGAAATAAGGAAAGAGTTTACATGTTTGTGGAATGTACTACTTCAATTTTAAAACATTCATTTAAAAACTTATGCCAGTATAAGCCTGACAATGATAGAATTAAAGCAAGTGTTAGCAGGCATTAAACACTATATATTACCTGTTTGTTAAACAAACTGCCAAACTATAGACATTTATTTTCATATATCAGTATTACAGCATTTATTTGTTCTCCTTTAATCAAAATGACAGCCAAAAGGTGCTGAGGAGCTTCATAAACATTCATTACCTCACTTCCTACTACCTTGAATTAACTCTGTTTTTCCCCCCAATTTTCACTTAAAAAGCAATCTTAGGAGTTAAGTTCTGAGCCTCACACATAGCCCTTTATACTCTGCAGCTTCAGTAAAACCAGCTCTCCTACACTAGGTGCATTATACTACCCTGAAAGCTTTAAAGGTCACACATGTCCCATCACCTCCCTGCCTAAACTTTGTAATAGGTCTGTGTACTCTAGTGAATCTAACTGACACACAAAGCTCAGTATCGGGGAGATAGTTTTTCTTCCCTGTTTGTGTATTTGTCTGTATGTGTATACACATACACAAAAATATCTAAAAACTTATGCATTACATCTCAAACCTTTTAAGGACTACGTTTCTATGAAATTTTAAAAACCCAAACTATAAGCTAGAGCTTAACTGCTGACTAACCTAAGATAAGGTCTCACACATCAGTGCAGCACGCCTACATAAAGTTCAGGACTTTGCAACAAAGAAACTACCAAGTGCTATATTCTTCCTCCAGAAGTGAGGATGCATTAGCATCAAACCAATTTGTATAAACTCAGCCTGTTAATCAAATAAGCAGAAGCTGGCCTGTTATAAAAATATTGTCTGCAACTAACTGCAGGAACAAATAAAAACATGCCCATATTTAACAACAGAAGGGAAATATTACCAGATCATCTCTTGGAGAAAGTAGTTATATTTTTGATAAAAGTGTGTTTGAAAGGATGCATTTAACACACAGCAAGAATGAAAGAGTTGGTTGCCCTTCAGTAACTCAGTAGAAGGTGCCAAGACAACAGAAGAGCGCTGACCCAAACATTTGGAAAGCTGACACACAAAAAGATACAAAAACCTGACATATAGAAACCAGACAGGAAGAACAAAAATTCCAGAACACATGCAGAGACAACAGAAAAGCATTAGTTGTTAGAAAATTCTTATTATGAAACATCAGTGTGAAGTATAAAAGTAAGAACTTCAGATGAAACAATCACTCTAATCTCTTAAAAAAAAAAAAGAAGTGTAGTTACTGCTGTGTTACAGGTGTTCAACTGATGTCCACCTAACTCGTTTCTTGTTTGTTCATTACACTAAGCTATCAGAAAAGCATTGTTCCAGGGCTTAAAATTAAAAGTAGTATCACCCTTTTTGGCCTAAAGGCCACAACAAGTTCTGAAATACCTCTCAATGAAATACCTCTCAGTAATAATTTTGAAGTCTTATATCTAGCAAGAATAAACCAGCAACTACCACGTTTCAGACAGGAACTGTGATGCTGTACTAGTAAGACCTGCCATTCAGGCCGAAGAACGAATATATTCCAAGACTCTTCTTACTCTGCTGTGGCTTGCAACATTGCTGATATTTAACCAGAGTTGAGCTGACATTTATCGACAGTTGAATTATCAAACAGATCCTAAGACATACGTTCTTACATGCCCACACTGACAGAAAAGCATTTGACTTGAAAATCAGCACTTTAAAAAGAATAGGAAATGCCACCACATCATACTACTCTCACAACTTATTACGAACAAATGGCAAGTTTCAAAACTAATTTCTCTTAATATTCAGAATCACACTTTCTGATAATATCATTTGATTATTGTTATGTCAATACAGGGCCAAACCCCATAAAAATATGTACTTCAATATCAAAGGAATGAAACTGTTGCCTTAATCAAAAAGTTAATTTACAAAGCTGTTGCATAAACTAGAAAAACTGTATATAACATTTTGTTCTACACTCTGAATGTTATTTGCTGGCAGAACAACGAATTCGGAAATTGTTGATGGATAACCACAATGCACCACAAATTTCATTCAAAGTCACTCAATAAATAACCAAGGTTTTGGTTCAGGATTTCCTACAATCTGTTCAAAATTAAAGAATGGAAGTAAATTATACACAAGAGTAGGAAAAAGCAAGAAAAAAATGGGAGACAGAATTGCTATCAGCTCTGAGAATATGGAGACTGGGTAGTTACTTCCCAGAGTACAAGCTGTAACTGAAAAAAAACAAGTCATGGCAAAATGTTTGGTTTTGCACAGAATACATGTTTTCAGTTTTGCCAACAAAAATAACATCAACAACAAAGCTCAAATAAACATGTAACCAATGAAACAAACAAAAAAGCCCCCAAATAACCACCCTGAGCTTTCTCCAACAAGAGAACCCATTAAAGACCGTATTTTGTTTCCAAAATATATTTGGAAGAACACAATATTTGTAGGGGCTCTTCCTAAACCAGTTTGGATTGAAACGTTGCTGAATTAGTAAAACAACAACAATAAATTCTAAAGAGTAAACGCTGCCCAAATATTTTCCATAGATCCAATTTTTCCTTTAGGTAGGGTAGTTTAACAGTTTAGTCTCGTTTTCATTACAAGAAATGGACAAATACAGATAGACTGCAATATGGAAAGAAAGGGAGGGAAAAAAAAAAAATCACCAGAAGGGCTTCAGTGCACTTCCCTTAATCATTAAAAATATCTTCTTTATTTTCAAAGCACAGCATTGAAAAGCTTTGAAAGTTGGTGCTGTAGCCAAGAACCTCTTACATGAATAAGTGTTGTGGCTTAACCTGGCAGGCAGCTGAACACCACACAGCCATTCACTCACTGCCCACAGTGGGAAGAGATTCAGAAAAAAAGTAAAACTTGTGCGTTGAAATAAAGACAGCTTAATAGGACAGAAAGGAAGGGAAAACAGTAATAATGATAAAAGAATATACAAAACAAGTGATGCACAATGCAATCGCTAACTACCCGCTGACCGATGCCCTGCCAGTCCCCAAGCAGTGATTGATGGCCCTCAGCCAACTCCCCCCAGTTTTATTGTTCAGCACAACGTTACATGATATGGAATATCCCTCTGGGTAATTTAGGTCTGCTTCCCTGGCTGTGTCCCCTCCCAGCTTTTTGTGCATCCCCAGCCTACTTGGCTAGCAGGGTAGTATGAGAAGCTGAAGAGTCCTTGACTTTGTGTAAGCACTGCTCAGCAACAACTAAAACATCAGTGTGCTATCAACATTAATCTCATCCACAGCACTACAACCAGCTACCAGCAATAAAATTAACTCTTCCTAGCTGAAACCAGAACAGTAAGTCTGCTTGCTCGCACTCCTAAAGAAAGCAGCAGTTTGAGGAGGGTATCATTAAGAAAAGGATGTTAGGATCAGGAATTTGTCATAACACTGTGATAGATCTTCAATGACAGAACAGCCAGTAGGAACCTGATCCATCAGTCTGTCCTTCTGAGGCATCAGAGCACAGAAGGGAATGGGAATGACCTACTTGAATAGGCTGGTACCGCTGAGATGGCCAAGCCTGTGCTAGAACTAGACCAGTCTTTTTCCCCATTGTGAGTCACTAGGATCTAAAAGTCTACAAAACAGACTTGGCAGAAAGACAGGCACAAGTGACTATAATGAGCACTACATCTAGTAAAATGCTATATAGTCCTGTAGTCCATGAGCAGAAACACCTAAGGATATAAAAACAGATGGTCTGCTGAAGACTATTACAGAATTTTGAAACACTCTCTCTTGGAAGTCATCTCATCACGCAGAAGGTTCAGCTTCACCTAGTTCTCATACAGGCACTTACCTCTACTAATAAGAAGAACTAGTTATTACCTACTGTTTTGGCAGGCAGTATCATGGTACCTCAAAACTCTGCCCATTCTCAACAATCCGATATAATTCACTGAACTCCATGAACACATGGATGAAAAGCATTAATGCTGCAGAGAACCCTGATAAGATCTGCCAACTACAAATCCACTCTCCCGGAGTCTCTCAAAAGAAATAAAATGCTTCAAATTACTCCATTTCATATTATTTAATAGATGCATGTATTAACTGTGCAGCTATATATAGCTAAAAAACCCCATGGTTGATTACTGTATTTAATAAAGCTAGATGTAGGCTACACTACTCAAGAATTCCCCACGTGTTTTGCAACTGCAGAATAGATGACACCAATGCTACTTCCACAACACCAAATGTCTGAAGCCCAGGTACAATTCTGAATAAAGGTTACTGCTGGCAAAAACACATGTAGTGATTTCCTAAGTTTGTTTAGGAGGGCCAGATCTTTCATGCCTTGAGCAAGATTTTATCGATACACGTACCACTTCAGAACTGTAGCATTTCCTAGGCTTATGGTGAACTGCAGGTGTTCTTTGCAACAGGAATCATAGGCACAAAATCTATTAAAAAAAAAAAAGTTATAACCATGCCTGGTTATCTTTCATCAACCATGAAGAGCATAAGAACCTGCAGAGGTTTGGAAGAATGCCAGAAAACCAGTAGCTCCTTTTAAACCAAGTTATTTTCTCTATGCAGGTTACATACTGTCTTACAAGCATGCAAACACCTACAATTTTTATTTTGTAATAATCTACAGACTGTAGTGTGCAACTGTCGAACAATTCTTAAGAATGATACCTGTGCGCATTGTTCTGACAGTTTGGACCTAGTTTATTTCATCCAAGCACAACAGCTGATTTTGTCTATTATTACATACTATCTCTCCATGTCAGAGAGCTCAGTTCTAAGATGATGTCAAGACAGTCCAGCCTGATAAGGTAGCTCATGATCCATGGAAAAAGGCCTCTGAAGCAGAAATTACTTGCTGCAGTCACAGGAGAAAAAAATGAGGTTTTAATCTCAGTGACACAATACAAAAATTCTCGAATAAGGGAAGTAGTATTAAGCTTGTCTATCAGATCCCCACAAGTCTTAGGATACTCTAAGGCAGGGGTCCTCAAACTACGGCCCGCGGGCCAGGTATGGCCCCCCAGGGTCCTCGATCCAGCCCCCGGTATTTACAGACCCCCCCCAACCCCCACCCCGGGGGGTTGGGGGGGAACCAAGCAGCCGCAGGTGGCTGCCTGCCACTGCATCCGCGCGCTGGGCCCCCGGTTAAAAAGTTTGAGGACCCCTGCCCTAAGGAACGGTCTCATTTTGTGACATGCTGTTTGTGACTACAGCATTACCACTGACTTTCAAAGAACATAGAGGGACCCTGCCAGTAACAACAACTTTGCACTGTAGTTGTTATGAATGTTGTTGTGAATGAAGTGAGTATAAATAAATTGAACTGAAAATTATTAAAATTAACTACTAGGCATCATATTAAGATTAAGAAAACAGTAGCATTTAAAAATTATTTTTTAGTAATACTATAATATAGGATAATACAAGTCAATAACTCCACTGCTACGATGAAAAACTATCACGTAATTTTCTGAAAGTTAGGTTTCTTAAAATAAGTTTCATACCTATT
This sequence comes from Falco naumanni, assembly GCF_017639655.2. Lineage (NCBI taxonomy): Eukaryota > Metazoa > Chordata > Aves > Falconiformes > Falconidae > Falco > Falco naumanni. Next base: position 55,537,253 of record NC_054054.1, read on the forward strand.
TTCAGTCCTAAAGAAAGTGTTTTTGAGAACCCTCTTAACCCTGTATTCAACTGTTCTATAGTCATCCAATCTTGAACACTATTCAAATAAGCTAGGCATTTGGGCCTTTTTTTCCCCCCTTTTACTGCATCTGCACATCTTAGATTGACATTTACCTTTAGGTAACATAACATTTGTTCATTTAAAAACAATTAAGGATCCTGTACTTAGATAATTTTAAAGACAGCATCAATCTTCATGATTTATCTGTGCTAAGCTTGCAGTGAAAACTAACTGTCTGGAAAAAGAATAACTGGAAAGGAACTGAAGTTAAGCACTAAAAATCTGGACATTTAACTAGCCCCATTACACACACCTACTAATCACTGTGGGTATAGCAGCATGGCTGCTCTGGTTGTAAATGCATTTCAAAAGCGTCCCTGGAAGGATGTACCTTCTTCATTTATGCTTAGAAAGATGCGTTCTTCTATTTCTTGGCCAGTTAACGTTTCCTAGGTAGAGGCAGAGCCAGACCTCCTACAAACCTACTTTTGGGGGAAGAAAGCATGTAACGAGGGAGAAACAGAAAAGAGCATCAAGATAACAGCCTATTTCCAATCTATACTTCTTCCTGCTCTTCGTACAACAAACAAAATATGATTTGTTTGGAAAGAGGAAGAAAGAGAGGGAGAAAGTTTCCACCTCCCTATATGGCCAAACAAAGCCAAAAAAATCATGAACCAGATGTAATGGTTTCAGCACGAAAACTTCCAGACAAAAGGATAAAACCTGCGTACCTGCCAGGGGAAGCATGCGTCATTTACAGTGCCGCTGGCAGCATTACCTGCGGCAGCTGGAAACCATAAGCTGTCCCAACAGACCGCTGCTTTGGTATCGCCGACTTCAGATTTTACTTTTGCATGCAATAAATACTCTATTAACACAATTGCACTGCAGCGACTCTTTTTACAAGGCAGCTCTTAACATGTTGTCATCTGCAGGCTGAGCAATCCTAAGCCGTAGCTAGGCACAAAGCATCAGCACGGTGTGATGCTCTCAGGCACATTCCCCGCGTGAGAAACGCGGATTTCTGACGACCCGCGTACACCGGCGGACCCCACGCAGCCGGGGTATGCCGACCCGCTCCCAGGGCGGGCACGCCGGGCCCTGAGCCGCCGCCTCCCCCCGCCCGCCGCTGGGGGCCGCGGGCCCTGCGCCCGGACACACCGGGCACAACACAACAGCGCCCGCCCCGGGAGGCGGCCTGGCTGCCGCGCAGCGCGCTGCCCGGGGATCCTCTGCTCGGGATCCGCTGCCCGGGGGCCCGCCGCCCCGGGGCCAACGCACGGCCACGCATACGAGACCCCCCGGAGAACACCGCCGCCGCCGGCGACGCTCACGCCCCAGCCGCTGGGGCCGATGCCCTGCCGCGGCGAGCACCCGCCGGCGCAGCCCCGCCGGGGGTCGCGGCGCCACCGGAGGCCGCGGTGAGCGGCGGCGCGGCGCAGCGCGGCGGGCGGCGTTGCAGCCGCCGGCGCGACACCGGCTCCCGCCGCCTCATTTCCACGCCGCCCCCTCCCGGCCAGGCGGCGCAGACCCCGCCGCGGCTCCGCGCCGGAGGGTGCCGGAGCGCCGGCCGGGTCCCCCGTCCCCGTTCCCCGCTGCGGGCGGAGACGGGCGGGCGCCGGGTGGCACTTACCCTCTGCGCGGGAGCGGATCTCCGACACGGTCTTCTGCACCGCCGGCATCGCCGCCGGGCGGGCGGCCTCGGCGCGGCCGCCTGCGCGCCCTGCACCTGCCGCGGCCCGGGCCGAGGGCGGCGGGTGCCGGCAGCGGCCCCCCCCGGCAGCGGCCCCCCCCGGCAGCCCGAGGCGGCAAGCTCGCGCCCCGGCTGCGCCTCCCTCCGCCCGCGGCGCCGCGCCGAACTGACAGCCGCGGCGCCAGCGCTCCGCGCTCGCCGGCCCCCTCCGGAACCTACCAACTCCGCCCCCCCCCCCCGCCCCGTCCCGCGCCCTCCCGCCGCCATCTCCCGCCCCCCCTCGGGCACAGGCGTGCGGGGACGCTGCGCCTCAGCGGGCACCGACACTGCGGGCCGTTTACGTGCCCCTTCTGCAGCGAGCGACGGCGTTCCGATGTGCCCCCCACCCCACGGGGAGAGAGGAATGGAACGCGCCGAGCTCAGGGCCGCTGCCCCGCTCTAAAGGCGGGCGGGGGGGAGCTCGCCCGGTGCCTCCGTGCGCAGCGGCCCGGGCGGCAGGCGGTCGGTGTGCGGGCGGCGGAGCTCAGCCTCGGCGGGGCGGGAAGTGGCGGGGTGCCGAGGGCGACGACCCTCGGGCGGTGCAGGCGTGTCGGGGCGGCGCGGCCCGGCGGCGGGGGCGGTCGGGGCGCCGAGGGCGGCAGGCCCGGCGGGGGAGCCTGCGGGGCTGGCCGGGGTCGGTTGGTGCCGAGGGCGCTCCTGGGCAGCCTCGGGAGGCGCGAATGGGGCGAAGGGCGCGGTGAGGGGCGGGAGGCGCCGATCCGGAGAGGGAATTTAAAACGTTGCTCTAAAGCCCTCGTTCAGGGGGGCGAGGGTTGGTGCTGCTCCGCTCGGTTTGACCGGCAGCTTTCAAGCTCTCGCCCAGCTTTTTATTTTTAACCTCGTAAGTCAGAGTGCCGCGGTTTGACAGCCCTGAGTCAGTGTGAATCCAGGCTCCCCGTCCGTGTGGGCTGGTGGGAAGGAGGTCCCAGCCGCAGGTGCCTCAGGCTGAAGCAACAGCGGCAATTTTGCTTCCAGACTGTTAACGTGACACTTGGGTGCCTGCAACAGGCTGAGCAATGTGTCTCTGGCACGTTGTACCTATGTCTCGGTAAAAACAGTCACAGTAAAAATGGGGTGGAGCAGAAAATAGGAAAGGTGATAGGATTTGGAGGTAGCTTTTCTTAGCACAATTATGTTGTGCATCCATTTCAGTCAGGCATGAAGTGTACTGACTGCAAGATGATGGAAGTTATGAAATAGAATAAAGCTACTGTTGTCCCATGAATCTTGAGAGGATTTCAGGCTGACGCGTGCACTAAAGGCCACCATTGTGTCCTCCAGAAAGTACATAACAGATTATGGATGTGATATCGTTGGTGATTTCTTTACAGGGCATACATACATGCTGTGAGAAAATAACATACATACAGTCTTTCTTAGCAACAGTCTCAGACCCTTTGTTTGATAAAATGATATAAATTTTATTTCTGTAAATTGATTAAGAATCACTTCATTTATGGAGAAAAGTGAACCCATCATTTGTTTTTCTTAAATGCTGAGCTGCGATACCAGGAAAAAGGAATACTTTGCTTCACAGAAGACTGCATTGGGAAATAAATGCAGCTTTTTTTTTTTTCTTTTTCTTTTTTTTTTTTTTTTCTTTTCTCCAAGCCGTGGGCCAGAAAAGCTGCTGGAGACTCCTCTTCAAAAGAGAATGCTCTTCTGCATCATCCTATGCAGCAGTCTGTGTGGGCTGTTTGTGTTTTTGTGTTTGTTGGGGTGTTTTTTCTGAACCAGAAACAAAGACTGTAGAAAGAGCTCTCTTTATGCTTTTTTTACTGGAAAAACAAAATGCCTGGAAATAACATGCAGTTTTAAAAAATACCCAGTGTATGTCAGTCAGCCGTGGGCAGAGGCTTGGCTGATGCAAATTACTTTCTGTACAAAACAGCTTCTAGTTTTCTGTTGAGATTCCACTGAAGCCTGACTGAAGCAGTCATTTAGGAGACTCAACATATACATATATATAACCCTTACAGCATAAATAGGGCCATGTCGTGAAAAAGGATCTTGTGTGAATGTTTTTTTGCAATTCATAGCAGCTACACTATTGTTAAAATGCTGCAAACAGACTGTGAAACTCACTATACATGCCGGTCAACATGCATTTTCCCCCAAATCACTGCAATGCTGGTGAAAAATAGGATTGTCACTTAAATCCACTTTAAAATGCTATTTTATATCTGAACTTTTTTTTGGCTGTATGATCCATTGCAAGTGGTGCTTATTACTGGTACCTTTTTGTGACTGGAAGTTTACCCACTTGAGTACAGAAAATATTAAAACAGTGCTGCCAAGTGCTATTTAAAATTGTGAACAGTTATTTTATTTTACAAACAAGGCCACTATCCACATCACAAATTATTAGCTTTATTCTTGCTATATTTTTGTGTACTCTGACTTGTTGTGAATGCTTAATATCTAAGAAAAAGCCTCTTTAAAATTTATTGTACGAATTATACTTAAAAAGATGTAAGGAGTAAGGTTCTATTAAATCTTGCCATCACCTAAGAAATTCTTGTTTTCCAGTTTTTATTGTACAAAGCCTTAATGGTAAGCTAAACACATTTAACCATTTAATTACACAACACAGTTCATCCAGATGTCATCCAAATGTAGGAAGCTCAACCGTTAGCTTTTGTAACAGTTCTCATCTACTTGCAAAATTACTCCAGGAGAAGCCCAGTAGCCTCTGTCCTTTCTCCCTTCCCCCCACAAGATCTGCCAGCAGGACCAGCTGGCCGTTTTATTTACTTCTTTCCTTTGGAAAACAAGTATATGAGCTCCCCATCCCTTCACCTCTTCTATGGTAAATATAGCCTGTATCACTCAAGCAGTTGCCGTTTCCACACACCACCACTCTTGATTAGATATAAACAGGTCAGAAAAGGCTTCTGCAGCTTTTTAAGCTCTAGAATATGCTCAGTTTACACACTTGAGAGTATGCTCTATGTTCAAGGAATCCTACTTGTCTCTGGATCGTCACTTGTTTGGAATGTGCATGACAGGGCTGCAGAATGGAAGCAAGCCAGTCAGCTTTCCAGCAAAGGTGTAAATTAAACAATATGCCTATATTACACTTTAAAGATTAGATGACGCTCTAAATTTCGCTTACTCTTTGATTTCAATGTGTATTTTGAAATATGTGGAAGCTCTGGTGGAACTGGTAGCAATTTCTTATCATTAATGTGTTAGCGGACACTACCTTTTGGCACAAGAGGACAAAGACTTCATTTTTTAAATATACACAGAAAAATTGCATATCCACAAAGAAGAACAAGTTATTTCAGATGGAGGAAAAGCCTTGCAATGACAGCTGAAATGCTGTGCTAGTAGAAGAAAATTGCAAAAGGTCTTGGTTACAAGTCTATTCGTATGTCAAAAATAGCACACATACTACTTCATAACTTTATGGATTAGACTGAGCTATGATGAGGCAGTTTTCTCTTACCAGTTCATCTCTAATGGACTTCAGTGGTATAGACATCTTAACCCAACTGAAATCTGTTCTTGCAAATGATATAAACACTTATTTTATTAGAACTTTAAAGATAGAAGTTTCCATTTTGTGCGGTATACCAACTGTCCACTGTAGTAGCGTCCCGGAGTAAGAAGTACTCTATTCAAAATGCATGTGTGCATAAGCAGGGGAAATGAGGTCTGCAGGCTTGACATTTTCACAAACTTGATATATATAGAAATTTAATCTAGATTTTTCCTGTAATGCTATTAGCGTATGTGAAGTGATGCAATTTTCCTTGGTCATACACTGTCAGAAAGCAGGTGGCCAGGTTTCATAGAATAGCAGAAGGGAAAATTAAAACTGTAACTGCTGCTGCTTTTCCAGGCTTGTCTGGAAAAGATTTCTGGCAAACGTCTTTTTCCGCTTCATAAGATACTGCATTAACTGGAGGCTGTGCAATTAATCTCAAACTCTCATAATATTTTAACCAATACCTTTGTAGTTTAATATATAAACCACTCCGATAGCATGGCAAGTTTCTAGTGAAATTTTATGGGTAGCTACATCTAAAATTTGAAAAGGTACAGGGAAGCCACCATTTTAGCTCAGATGAGCCTATACTTTGCCTATCAGCTAGGAGGCTATGTATGGTATTGCTGAGGACCAAACCAGTGCTGTGCTTGAAGGAGCAAAAGCACGTTTTTGCTTTCTTTACCTTCTTTGACCCTCTGAAAGGATAACACTTGCAGGCTTTGTGTATGGAATTTTAAATCCATTGTGCGTATGTCTAAGCATAAGCTTCTGCTATCTATTCTATAAGCAGATCAGATAAAGTGCTTTGAAATTCTACCTGAAGCCGTTAAAATGGTGACAAGGTATTTTATTCATGAAAGTATATGTTAACTCATTGTCATTTTCTAAACTTTGAAATCTCTCATGTTAGGTTTGTTTAATCTTCTCAGATAAATATATCTCCAAAGCAAGTTTCTTGAAATTATTTGACTTTTTTGGGTTTTTTTTTCCCCTGATATTTCAAGTACTCCCCGTGAAATTCCTAACAGTTCTTTGTGTGGTTTAACAGAAACAAATCTTTTCTTTGACCAAATGTGACATTAAATACATCAACTAGCTTATGCTCTGTAAGCCAGCATAGTCTATCCAGTGTTCACATGTACTTAACCATATCTCTCTGCAAGATATGAAGAATTATTTCTCTTCTACTTGCTGTTGTTTATGTAATGATGCTTTGCCCTTAACTGTTCTGTACGCCATCCGTCTGGCTTAAAAATAGATCACCTGTGGAAAAAGGCTGTGAAGTTTTCATTATAGAATGTGTTTGATCTGTACAAAATAGTGTAAATTTATGTTGTGTGTATCCTTTATGATAAAGAGAAAACTTCTCATTCCCTGAGGCAAGACATATCAATAAAAGAAACCTCAGCCCCCTGAAGCGGATATTTAAACATATAGAACATACCACAAAACACATCAGATAATTCAACCTCTATTTATAGAAACTCGTGAAGGCATTCCTGTTAGTTTCTCACCCTGCTGCTATAGCAGTGTCTGAGTGCTTAAACAAAGCATAGGAAAGCCAAAACCTCCAGACAAACAGACACAAAGCAGATCCAGAGTGTAACAAATAGAGGACACAGCTATACATCCTTTTCTTTGTAGACCCAGCTCTACACCTGAGCCTAAGTGCCATTTACTCAAATTGCCTTTGTCCACTTAGATTCACATTCAGGGCAGTGGAGGAAGAAGACTTAGGGATACATAATTCCATAGCGTAGACCCAAACTCACAGTCGCTTGCAATGGAAATCTGCAAGGACAAGTTCTCTGGTGTGCATTCTGTAATGCCCTATGGCAGCATCAAATGGCCCACACAAGGCACACTAGTTCCTGAAAAGACATGTTCTCACACGCCAAAAGGAACTGTGGTAGCTGGAAGCAGCCAGCCTACAGATGTCCACAGTGGTGCAATGCAGTTCTTGGTCTGTTTTGTAGCTCGGCCTTAGAAGAACAGTACAGATGCTATTAAATGTGCCATCAGGAACATTTGTTCTGGTCAACAAAAGCGAATATGTCAGTCCTTTTTCAAATCCACCTCATTATCCTTTTCTTAGAAGGTGGTGGGCATCATGGGCATCATATCTTCTTTTTTTACATGTGGAGGGAAAGGAGGTTATTCTTTATCTTTCCCCAAAATAAGCTTTCCCATAAGTCAATTTGCACATAAGAATGATGGGATGGATATAGACACAGAGAGAGGCTAAGTCAGATAAGATCCTTGGGGACCCCTGCTGTCTTGATTGTGCCATATACTTCTATATGAGTTGTCACACATCCAAATTCTCAGCTTTGTAAGCTTTCTTTTACCTTTTGAACAGACCTTAGGGTAACATTTTGACATAGCAAGAGATGCATGTTTGAGGATTGCATGTTTATTTGTACTATTACCTTTACAGGTATGTGAATAAGCGAGATACCTATATTCTTTTCCTGAGTGTGCCAAGGGACCTTGTAGTGTGACCTTGGATAAATACTTCCTGGTTGCTTCAACTCCATTTCTTTGAGATTTGAGCTGTTTGCAGGGAAGTTTCTCTCTTGATATTCGAGTAGTGCCTGGCCTCAGTAACAGTGCTTAGCCTTTCGCAGGAGGTGTTCAATACCACGCAAGGCTGGGCTGAAATGACCATCATCTTGGGCTTCCGTGGTCTTAAGTAGTGGATATAGGTCTGCAGTAGAGACAGTTTCTTACAGGATTGCCGGTACCTAGCTGCTGTACCCACAGGACCTTGTGTACTACAACAGGGTAAACAGGAAGAGCAGTCATACAAAAGCAGGCAGCTAAAGGGGAGCTTGAAAGTCCAGGTCTGTATGTCACTTCTTGATAGTTACTCACAGCTGTAGAAAAAATGAAGAGGAAGAACATCATGTCCGAAACAATAGCTCTGCCAGAAAACAAGGCAAAGATTTGAACTCTTGCCAGACTACTTGGCGTTCAAAGTGGGTTCAAGGCTATCGTAGCATTCTGCAGGCTTTGCTTGATGTTTGTGAAGCTGCGACAAAACCAGAAGCACCCATTGCTCAGCAGACAGAAACGGAAACAGTCGTGCTGGTAGTTTCAGCATGGTATTGTGGCAAGTAGATTTATCACACAAGGAACATGGCACAGGAGCAAGTGTTGTTGGCACATAAAGAAAATGGATCAGGAAGAGCATGGCCAAACAGATGGCCTTTTTGCGGCTAATCACACGCTTATACTAATACTAGATTAAAACCATAGAAGATAAACAAAATGCAGATGTTTTTATTAGATTGGATTCTTCTGAGAGCGCAAACCATGTAAGAAAATGATAAAAAAGTAATGACAAGTGGTGTGCACAGGTCTTAATTTTACAGCATGACCACTGAATGCTGCTCTTCAGCGATTACTTTCACTTCAAGGGATCGGTACAAATTTAAGTTATATGGCTTTACATTGATAGCAGTAATATAATTCGCTGCTGCTTTCCTCCATTTTATGTTGGCTTTAACACTTGTTGTTATGACACTAAACGTGGAGTAACTGGATGGCTAATGAGGCACCTGAAGTTTGAATTTAAAACAGCTGCACATACTTTTCCAATAGCATTGTTAAAACATTCATATGCAATTAGATACATGTTTCTGGGAGAAGGAGGAGGGAGAACAGGGAGAACTTCTGTCAAAATAAATGTCTTCAGTTTTCCAGGCAGTCAGTTACAAAGAGCACTTGTAAGAGATTTAAATATCTATCATAGATTCCACCACGAGCTATGGTAGTAGGAATATTCAAATGTTAGTAAGAGAAGGAAATCATAAACAAAAAATGCATCATCAGAAAAAGCAATACAGTGCAAGAGACAGTTCCGTGTTCTGAAGGCAGTGAGCAGGTGTCACTGTCTGTAGTAGTAGGGCAGTACAATGGTCCCTGTCTGTTGTCCCACGGTGTAGCAGGTTTGAGCTTGGAAACAGATCTCCATGCCTTCTTGTCTCTCCCTGATTTCACTACACCCAAGTAAGAACAGACAGCCTTATAAGAGGGAGAAAATGGTGTGTGGTGGGGGATTCCTATGTTAAATATTAAGGGATTATTTAGTCAAGAAACTGCAGAGCCTTTTCAGAGACACAGGTGATCTCCAGATCATCAGAGGAATGCTTTATGACATTGCTCAGAAGAACTTGAAAATAAAGTCAACTGAAACTGGGCGAGTCACGGCTCTGAACACCTGAGCTTGCAGATTCTCAGCACAGTCAGCATTTGACAGCCAAATCTCTGAAGGTTACACAGTTTGCCAGAACTACAGGGAGAGAGCAGGGTGCCCTTCTGTAGTAGTGTCTTCCTCAGTATCAAAAGGGCCATTGCTAGATTAACATTCAACCAAGAAAAAAAAATAGTATGTCTCTGATTTTCAGTGTCGTTTCTGGAGACGACTGTGTGCCAAGGAGGGTGAAACATGATTGCAACATTGAGGACTGAAGTCAGGAAATAGTTGTGGGTAGGGACGATAGGAGTCAGAGAACACTCTGCATATCGGAGGAAGAGAGGTCTGGCTCGGGGGTTGAAACAGTAGATAAAGTTTAGGACATCAAGAAGGTCACGTTTTCTGCAGACTCATGGATAAACATCTGGTGTCTGACGCTGGGGTGGGTGCGTGTCCTAGTCCTTGGTTAAGAGTCTCAGCTCTTGGGCAGTTTGGGTAATGAATAAATATCTTAATAATTCTGGCAAATGGTAAGGTTTGAAACTTGTGACTATCAGGATACTCATGGAGTTTACTGCATACTTCAGCAAGTGATTCCAGGAGGATGTTAGCCCATCTGCAGAAGAATAACTTTGACAAGAAAGACATCAGATGGTTTAGGTTTAAATCAAATATTTTTAATGAAAAGTGAAAACAACCTGCATGATGCATTTTTTTATCTTTGGTTCTGGAATGCTTTTGAAAATGTAGAAAGTTTTACTGTAATGGTTACAGAGCCAGTTTGTAGAAGTCACAGCATTCTGGCTGCCTGTTGAACCTTACAGGCTCTAATGCATGCATGAAACACTGCCTGGTTTAGACTTTGATCACAAACCACTTTTCTTAGTTCCCAAAGAAGTTTTGTTTTTATATTGCTTTTGTGAGAACTTTCTTTGGACATCTTCCACATCCTTCAGTAAAAAGAAATGCTCAAAAATAAATCCTGGACATACTGGACATGACAGTCCTTTTTGCTATTGACCTTAGGAGTGCAGGAATACTGCTCAGATTTTTTTCAGTAGTTTTAAACTCATCACATTACTATCTAGTCAGTAAAACAAACAAAACCCCTGCTTCTGCCTAAAAAGCAGAGTGCCAAATGATGTTATTCTATAAATCAGTATTATTCCACAGTGATCTGACCTATTGCATTATCCATTTTCTTTCTGCCCTCTCTAGAGCAAGGTAATGTGGGACAATTAAAAGAAAATGATGAAAGGCAGAAGGACAGTCTCATGTAATCTTTAAGAAAATGTAATTACTAAATGAAGAATGTAATTATGTATAGCCTATGTTGGATGTACATGACATTGTATTTTACATTCTGACACGGTGAAGTCTGTCTTCAGCGTTCATTTAGCTCTGCAATATCACAGTGAAGAGAGCTATAGGACTATCTAGATAGGAAGGCAGCCATAACACATTTAAAAAACGGTTATTCTGATCCATGTTGTCTCAGAAGCTTTTGAATGTAAGGAACTAAACCATCCCACCTTCAGTTTAACAGTACCCATTTGTTTGCACACACTGGATCTAGTGTGTGCCTAGTTGCCCATAGGTAATATTTACCATTATAGAACAACATTAGTTTGATCTGTCTGTGTGATAGACTGATCTGTAGTGTTGACGTATTTGTAAGCATTTCCAATGCATATTCTCCTTTATGTAGGTGATAAATACAGATAAATCTGGGGAATGAGGTCATTGCCTGTGTACTCAAAACCTTGCGACACTGTGCTCTTACGAAATATTCTAACCACGTGCATTTATGAAATATGGTTTTCTTAAAGAGTGTACTCAGCTAATGCTTTGCATGACCTTTAAACAAAATAATGTCCTTCTACTGGGTTCATTGCAAAATGAAAGCATGCAGCATGGTAGGAGTCTCTGGAAAGCTTTGAGTCATTCTAATATAGATTGAGTGAATGTAACATGACAGATGCCCATTCTTCTGTGTTAGGGAGGTGAGAATTCATGTTTTATTTTTGAGATGTTTGACATGCCAAAAAATATCTATCAGTTTGGGTAATCAGCAATGTAACAAATTATATAGCTCATTCTCCTCTCCTCCCTTTTTATTTATGTATCTTCACACTAACAATTATGTGCTGTTCTATTTCTGCTTTTCAGAAACAAAACTTGTTACATGATTAGTCTGTTAAATCTCTGTATGCATGTTCTCTATTTGTTTATATCTTAATAGTCCAGATTCATTCCAGATATACTCAGATAAAGGCAGTGGACTGAAATCAAATGAAATGAGCACTGACTGGCAAGCGAAAGGTTAGAAAGGTGTGCAAGGAGCCAGGCATATATCTTCCATTAGTCCAAACCAATGCCTGCTACCTGACTGGGTGACTTGATAGAAAGATGATCACAGTTCTTAGTTACCAAGTACTAGGACAAGTGGCTGTACTTTATGTACCTATCCCCAGGTGTAGCAAGCTATCTGTTCTAAATCTGAATTTAGCTGAGTGTGTCGGTTTAATGTATAAGACCTTTGAGGTAAAGATGGGCTTAATGTTTCTGTACAGATGGCATCACTCAAGGGTGGAAGCTTAGCAGAGTTCTTGGCATTGAAGCCGAAAATGTCAAGCTTTATCTGTGTCTGTGCTTATGATAACTCTTCCCCAAAACTCAGAAATTGTAGCTTTTATAATAGTGTTGGGAATATGTAAGATACTTTCCGATCCTCTGCAGAGGATCAGAAAGCTAAACTCCTCCTCCAGCTAAAGTCCTGACCAAATTTCTGGTATCACATGGGGGCGGCCTGTTTTCTTCTGTAATATGAATATGTAGTTTTTCATCAGGACCTCTAACAGTTCCCATGGAAATTAATGGTACTCAGTGGGTCTGCAGAGGATTTTTACCATGAGCAAGGAAGTGGGATTTTTTTTAGTCATCAGCAAGGAAATGTTTCTTTTTTGTTTTGTATTTTTTACTATAAGCAAGGAAGCAGTTTGGTTTTTTTGTTTTGTTTTGTTGGGTTTTTTTGGCATGAGCTAGGAAATGTTGGTTTTTTACCATAAGGTAGGAATTTAATCTTTTTTGATGGAAAGCAAGCAGTTCCAAACTTCTGCAAGTAGAATTTCCCCATCTTCTGCAGTGTTTTACCATATAAGTTCTGAAAAGATCACAAAACTTATGAAAGGCATATTGTGTGCGTTATGCTTTCAGGATATGCTCTGCATCAAGATTTCATTGATACTTTCCCATCACCTACGTTGAATGGCTTCTGTGTTGTAGAGATACTAAGGCTATAGCCACAGTGCAACATCTCTGAGTCAGAGCCTAATGGCATTACAAGGTCTGTAACAGCTGCTGCAGAGATATATCTGTGACTCATCTGAAATCCTACTATGAATAAAGCCCTAATCCAGCATCATAGCCTATTCTGCTGGCCAAAGAAAAATGCTAAATATAAATAAATCTGTAACAGAATGCAAATACAGGGGAAAGTTGGTGAGATCTCAGAGAAGTCAGAAAGCTCTATTATCCCAGAAAAAGAACATTGAAGGGGAAGTGAAAAAAGCATTTCTCTTAAGTGTTCCATTTTCATTTCTCTTTTAGTTCTCTAGAGATACCAACATCTATTTAGACACCATGAGACTAATCTTATAGAGAAAAGGATCATAAAATGTAGATTACCAATTGAAATCACTATTACATCAGATATGTGGAAATTAAAGCAGATGATCATTCAGATTTTGAAATACAGAACAGTATTCACAGTGAGTGAAGTTTAACTAGTTCATAGAGTGTGAGCTGCAAAAGCTCCATCAGCTTCAGTAATGACAGTTTTCATTTTGTATCTCTTACCAAGCTGTTTTGATGCATGCTAGGTTATAAAGATTAGCTTCCTCTAAGAAAAGGAAATAATATTAAAATTGCTTTATACATTCTTTTAAATCCCAGACGTTAGCCTGCTGAAAAAGAAGCTGTTCTTACTCAGATAAATACTTGCTGTAAACTTAGGTCCAGAGGGATCACTTTGACTGTCACTTTCCCCTGCAGTGCTCTGGAGTAAACTGAATTCAGTGTTACTGAATGTAAAGATCAGAATTAATAGAACCAAATGCAGGTTGTGCAATGTCTCAATTCCAATAAGCTTAGCTGTGGCTTTAAAACCCACTGCAATGGTAATCTATTTATATTTCAGCAATTACCAGGCACAGCTGCAGTGTGCTTAGGACCCAAAGAACTGAGTGGTCTTGAACCAAATGGAACTCTATGCTAATCTGATTTAAGGGAAAAGTATAGTTTACCAAAGATAAATAAGAGAAAAACAGGAAACAAAATGGTTATTTGCTAAACTGGATGCTTTTCTGGGAAAGGGGAAGGAGAAAAGTAAAGGTGCTTTACCCTCCATTATGGAAGAGCAGCATGCATCCCACTGAGAGCATCCCCTTTTTCTTTGTTTGTTTTCTTCACTAAGGTAGAAAGCAGACATGAATTTAGTTCCAGATAATGCCTCTCATTTCCTGCAGCGATTTCCAGAGTTGCCTCTTAACCAGGAAAATGTACCTGATAATGGCTTTTGGTAATATTTAAGAAATTCTTAGTTTAGAACAAATGAATGGTATTTCTCATTTTTCATTTTTCTCTAGTAAAAGGGCAAACATAGACTAAAACAAGTTTTAAAAATAACAGTCTATAAAATTTTGTATTATTTTACAGCCACACTAAGGATTTCCTGTATACTTATGGAGAACCATTCTAGCTGTGGGGATGAGTTGACTGTAATGGCTGGCAACGTTGAATCATCACTCAACGTGCAGAGATCAAACTGCAACGGGCTCGAAACTCAAAACAATGACTCAGCACCCAGCACACGATCTTAGCCTTACTTTCCTTTCCCAAAGAAAATGTTGTGATGAAAACAAACGGATTTTTTTTCCTGTAGGGAGGGAACAGAGAGGAACAGTAGTAACCTGCTCGGGTTCCTGTGGGCTCCCTCCCCTGCTCTCAGTTCCCTGTGAGTGAGGCCGGGAGCTTCACTCCCAGCACTTTCGCTCCTCCTGATCTGAACCGCCTGTTGCCACCTGGAAAGAAAATTTTAGTCTGTGCTACAGTTGCTGTGTTAGGCTGTCAAATGTATTTGGGCGCTATGATCGGAGGCCAGCCACAGAAATCGAAGATAGATGCAGGCCCAGGCTAAAAAGGGGAAACTTTCTGAAGGAGTTGTGTGAATGCAGCGTGTGACATAAGTGTGCAGGTCAGTGCAGAGCTCCAGTGCTTCAAGAAATGGGCTTTGCTTGCACCAGGCTGAGACAGAGGCTGTGGAAGCTGGATCCCTTGGAAGCTGGATCCCTTTTTTATGCCTGAAGCATCAGGATAAAACCAAGAAGATGCATACACTAATTGGATCCTCACTGATTGCACAAGAATGTTATCTTTACTTGGCTTTGTGATTAACTCATTCTGGGGATGTTGTCACTGAAAAAGCACATGTTATAAGATGCATTTGACAGGTAATGAAATCCATATTATTAGTTGAAGTCCCTGCCTTTGCACGCACTGTTGAGAGTAAAAGGAGTCGTGAGTTTATCCTTACAATCTCTGACCCAAACAACTTCAGCATGCTTTCTTCTGTAAAAAGAGAGTTTGAATTTTGTCTTGTGTGTGAAAATCATCTGTTCCTATGGAAGACAAATGGCCAATTGTAGTGCTGCACATTACAATTGAAATGCCAATTTCAAAAATTATATTTTTGAAAATAATATAAACTGCAAGAGAAAAAGAAAAAAGTCTTAGCTGGCAACAATCATCTTATTATCTATGTTCCATACATAATGGTGGCACAGAAGAAAAAAGCAATCATGAGTGGTCATTTATGAAACTGAAGCAGGACATTAATTCATAGCCTAACGGGGAGTACTGGGAACCCCATGAGATACTGGTAATCACTTTTACAACAATTAGTATAGAAAGCTCATTCATTGTCCATTCTGTAGTGCTTCTGAGTTATTCAGTTAATCCTGTCTGGGGAGATAAATGCTGGATGCTATAGGAGCACATGCTATGGTATTTATTAATTTAGTTCGATGTTTGACAGGCTTCAGATTTGCTTTTCAGAATGCCAGATAATATTGGTTTAGTTCCTGTATTTTGCTTCTTAACACTGAGTTTAAAAGAACCACCCCCATCTGTGTTTCTACTTGACAAGTTTTCTGAAATGAATCAATTAAAAAAAATGTTTGATATTTTAAAAAACTATTGTAGACATTCTGTCTCAGATATTAACAGTATTTGTCAGCCACCAAATAAACACAGCTTATCTGGACACTTTTCATGCCTTGGAACACTTTCATTAGGTTTTAAACTTTATTCTTAATCTAGGTCTTATGTCAACAGTGATGTAAAGTTCAAACTGATATGTGTTTATGAACTGATAAAAATCAATACGTTTGATGAACAGTCTGGCAAAGTACTGAATGAGTCCTCATTGTCCATTTGGGTGAAGAAAGTCTGGCTGATTTTAAAGTGCTTGCTGGGGTACCATGCAGTGCCTTATGGCACAGGTTACTGCTACCTTGGGCTCTGTCTCAGGGCTGCAGTCCTCAAAGCTCAAGATACTTGACATTCTTTTTAAAACAGTCTATATATTTTGTAGATGACCCATTCTGGTACTTATTTCACCGTGAAATACTTAGTATATTGGCTCAAAGCCACTATATATGTGGTTAAAGTGAAGACGCCACTGCTCTGGGAAGTGCCTTTCTTACTAAAATTGTGCCTTGATTACACTGGGAGCAAAAGGCATGCCATGAAGGGCTTATACCACATACTGAAATAGCACATGCCCTTTACCTGATGCGTTTTTTCCTTTTGCAGTCCTTTACTCTATCCCTGCAGCAGGCAGCTGAGTGGCCAAAGACCAGCTTTGCTATGCTGGGAGCTCCTCTGTTGCACTGCAGCGCTGTGATCATGCTGCCCGAGTGCGGCGGCAGCAGGCCGAGCAGGTGTGTTGGTCAGCTGCATGCTAGGATCAAGAGTTAGCATGCTGACAAAAAGCCCGGTAGTTTTCCTAACTTGCCTTCTAGGCAAAAAGCTGGCTTTTTCTCCCCACTCCTAGAAACATCTCCCATTCTCAGCCTGTGCTTAATTTGTCATCATCCTCTTGTAAAAAGATGTGAGGATTGTTCGACCTGACACAAACCCTGCCTCTGGGACAGCAAGGCAAGTTGTCTGAAAGAGTCTCTGCCAAAAACATTTTTCTGATGGCATCACAATGTAAATGCACTTGATTATCCTGAAAATATATGGGAGAGCATGTGTATTTCTATTTGCCATACATTCTGCTACAGATTTAACCATGTAAGAGTATTCAGTATCTGACAATCAACCTGAAAATAAAATAAGTGAAAAAAATAGTATATATTCAAGAATCTGTTTTCGTGATCAGAGGTTACTCTTGTATTAATAGATGAGCAACACAGTGTCCCCACAGCCCTTGTGCCGGGAGCAGCTGCATGGGCAGTTGAGCTGCCATCCCCACTGAGATCTGCACAGGCACCAGCCCCTGCGCTGCCCGGCCTCCCCAGCCCCGTTTACACTCACATCTGCCTAGAAAACTTTTTTTTGTCTCAAAAAGGGCAAAGTCCGAACCCTCAAAGTAGGGTATAAAATGGCTTTTGTGTGTATGCATATGTGCATGCGTGTGTGTGATGCATGGGAAAGACAGGCTTGTGTTTCTTTATGAAAACAGAAAGAAATAATTTCAGGTGATTTGGGGTGTCCAGGTCCTGGATATGTTAATCATTAGAGGAAAAAGACAAAAGGATATGGAACTTCAAATATAAAGTACTGTTATCAGATATGCATTTTGTAAGAATTGCAAAGTTACTGTTCTCTGAGCTGTATCTATGGCTGTGGTACTATAATTACACGTTATTCTCTGGAAATTCTTTTTTCTGTGAGGAAGAGGAAGGGAATCATGGATACTTTAATACAGCGATAGTTTTACTCTTGTGTTTCCAATTAGGTCTTGAATTCTACTCCTGGGTTTTACATCATTATAATTCCACTTGACCTGAATCTTCCTTGCATACTTTGATTTTATGACACCATTAAGTTTATTTGGCAAAGGAGTTATCTTCATTCTAATTACTTTCCTTGTCTGCGTTTGTTATTTTCACAGTGAGACAGAGGCTAGAAAAAATAAAAAAGTAACTGCAAAAGTCCTAATATTTGCTTACTGTTTTGTTTTGTTTTGCCTGGCAACTCTCAACTGTGAAACATGGTGGTGATCAGTGTTGGACCTGGCTGGAAAAAGTCTGAGTTACCAGTGAGGTGACACATTAACAGAACTACTTTAGGAATGCAAGAATGCAAGACTGCACAGGATTCAGCTTCACTAACCTTATCATTTAGGAAATTCAGGTCAAATTTGATTTTCCGAAATATTCTTAGGCTTTCTCCTACTTGATTATTTTTTCCTCACCAGAACACCAACCTCTTGCTGAATGTGTGCTTTTTAAAGGAATGCTTTGCTTCAGTTACCTTTCTTTGTCTTTTCCTCCCATCCTTGAGCGATATTGGATGCATCCCTTGTATTAAACGTTTTTAACAAATGTTAATCATGCATTTTCCAACCTTGCCAAATTCTTATTTATCTGTGGTTTCCTTTTTTATCTGCTGTTGTTTGGTGATTAAGTTCAATTAACTCACCTTATGAAATACTTTTCAAATTATTTCTGCTAGCAGGGATAATAAGTCATCCAGATAAGCTTTCTTTTGTAAATTAGAAGATAGTAAAGACATTTGCTTCTCACTTAATAGTAAAAGATAAGCTGGTTTTGTCCTTTGTCACTCCAGGCTATGTGTTCCAACACAATGGTAACTCCTATCTTCTTTTTTTAAGAAAACATTTTTTTTCCACCCTTTCTCCTGGAGCACAAGAGAAAAGCTGGTCAAATGAGTCAGTTGTTTTGCTTGGGCTATTGATTTTGCTTCCTTTTTGGACAACACATTTAAATTTAATATAATGCTGTAACTTTTTTCTTATTTCCAGAAGCCATTTCATATAGGAACTTTTCTTTGCTCTGAAAAATAATTCACTTTTCATCAGTTTCTTCTTTTTTTTTTTTTTAAATATAGTTACACACTAGACCAAATGAGGGAAAAAAAAAAAAAACCAAACCACAATGGTAAGTGAAAAATGAAAGCCTCAGTCTAGAAATTCAGGATCCCCCTGAACTTCAAGAGTAGTGATTTTACCTTATCTCCTGGCTTTGCCTGCCTTGTCTTCTTTATGACCTGAGAAGCCAAGACAGTAGGATAACATACATCTGTGTCTCAAACATAATGGTAGCTGCCATAACACTGATGTTCAGTTGTACTTTAAGCTTTTTTTTTTTTTTTTTTTTTTTAACCAGCTGCTAAATGACCTTAGAAAAGCAATATCCAGAAAGGACTGGGAACTTGACTGAGTCAAGATTAACTGACCAAACTCTACACTCAGCAGTTCCAGTTTGAAACATTTGCTGCTTCCTGCCCTGCCTCCCCCATTTCCCCCTCTTTCTCTTAGCATTTCAAAACCGTTGAGCATCTAACATAAACAATTATGGATAGACATGGTAAGAACTAAATCTTTAGTTTAGGGAAGGAGATTTTCTCCTTCCTTCACTTTTAAAATAATGAATCATTTTGCACTCCTGTTCTTTAAAGTGTCCAGCAGATGATTATTTCACTCTCTTGAATTTCGAAAGGGAATAGGATATAATTTAAATTCTATTGTACATTGTTCTATCAAGAGATATTCCAATTTATATTTTAATTGGGTGGTTGGCAGTGTAAAATAAGAAAAGAAAGAAAAGAAAAGAAAAGATAAGTTTTAAAAATCTGATTAAACTGGTTTTGTAATTGTGGTTTTGTAACTGCTTATGTGTCATGAGATGAGAGTAATATTAAACTTACTCTTCTATTTTTGGCTGCCTAGTTTCTAAAAATACAGGAAAGTTTCCTGACAATATGACAAAGAATTGCAGTTACATTGTAATGCTACCTTTGAAAATATGAAAATACGTGGGTTGATTTTTTTTTTTTTTTGGCGGGGGGTTGGTTTTTTTTCTTTTTATTTGCATTAGGAAAGGTCTTGCTACAATACACTGCTTTCACAGATAGATGGTAAGCATATGTAATACAGAAGGTGCTCTGTCAGTATTGCTGACGCCCAGCAGTACACGAGGAAAGCAGAAGCAGACACCGTGCATTACACAGGCTCTTCTGGGATTAGGAAAGAAACATTTCACTCAACTGCCAACAATGTCACAGGGGCAGTTCCTAGTGCTTGCTATAGAAGTGATGAGCCTCCTTCATTCTTTAGGGCTTATTTTGTTTTCTGGGGGAGTGGTGAAACTTGGCTTTGGTGTCCAAACTTCCCTCAGCCTCTGCATATGCAAACACTGGACATGTCTCCATTGTGGAGATAATTTGAATGAGTCCTCTTGAGTTAAACCAACATGAGTTGAACTGTCTACATCGAAAATTATATTTGAGCCTTTGTGTCCTTCTTCCTGATGGAGTGACTACTACTGATGGTGCAAACTCTGGGGACCAGCCAATGACTCTTCTCACTGCAGTCTGTTTCTCTGATAGGTCCTGCATAGGGTATAGGGGGAATTGAAACTGTTTTGGCTGTAGTCCCATTCTTTCACTTCCTTTAAGTCTTTTCTCTGTGGTATCCCACATTCAGAAGCATAGTTACAGATTACTTTTTTTTTTAATTCAGAGCAGTTTTGGTAGTTCTCATTCATTGAACTTGTTCCTTATATCTGGAAGATGGCAAATCTGCTTGAATTAGTTCTTGAGGTGATAATAAATTTCTGTAACAATGATAACTAGACAAACTGGAAGAACCTCCGGATTTGTTTCCCTGTTTGGCCAATAGACAGGGTCAGGACAAAGGAAACAGACACCTAGCTAAAGAAGTGAGTTTATCTTCATTTACATTTAAAGCAATAGAATAGTAAGTAAAATAAATAGTAAGTGAAATAATACAGCAAGAATAAAACAAGACAAGGTAATGCATCTAATCACTACTGCATAGAACAGACTATAGTGGTTAAAGATGCATCACCAATTGCCTTAATACATTACCATCATCCAGATCTGCAGTCACTGGGCTCCCCTGGTCACAGCGAGGATTTGCAGAGCCTTTCCCAGCAATCGGGAGGTCTTACGCAGGGTGTCCCCTCGTAGGTGAGGGCTCCAAAGTCGCTGTAAGAGGGTCCAGCCTTTACACTGTTGAATGAACAAGCTCACCTAGTTTCAAATGTGGAAACACCTGGTTTCACTCTGCTCTTAGATCTCACCAAAGCCTGACCAGGGCTCAGGGAGGGACCAAGGGAGTCTCCTTTTTGCAAACAAGGCCATATATCTATTTTTGTAGCCTTGACTACCTGCCTCTAAGCAAGGAAGGATGCACTATATCTTCGCTAATGATTGTATTCTGTCTAAGCTACATCTTTCACTAATGATCATGCGTATTTTGCTAATGATTGGATACTAAATATACATGTGTATATGTGTATATATATATATATATATATAAAACGTTTGGTTGGTCGGTTCATCTAGAGGTCAACTTTGGCTTGGGGCTGGTTGCTCAGGCCTCAGTACTTCAGTCCCTCACTTTTTGTTGGAAGAGTGTTTTCCCTTGCTGTTTGCCTTAGTTTTTGCTACAGGCTCTAATGAGAACAGAGACCATGGTGTGCTAGGAGCTCTCAGTCACTCAGAAATTGGGGATTATACAGGTTGGGTTCATAGTGATACCACCCTATCTTCTAAGCCAGCAATGTCTATCACATTCAATTCAACAGTTAACTGTCAAGACAGTAGAGTCATGTGTGTAATTTTTCCATTTCAGTCAATAAGCACAGCTGCCGAAAGTTCAGTCTTCTGCATTGCTTTAACTTTCTAGATTAGCTGTTTCATTCTAACCACCCAGGCATTCTTTCTTGGCATCACACTCACACTTCCTCCGTCTCCCCTTCCCTGAAGAGACTTATATTTAGATATTAAATTAATGTTAAGTAAGGAATAATTTGAAATGTCTAGGATATTAAATTTTAAACGCTGATCTAAGCTATCCCCTCTATGTCAGATATTACCCACATTACTCGAAGCAGTTCTGTGCCGTCTCGCATCATGCACCACCGCAGATTACTGGGTTGAATGCATGGTCATTAAAGACAGGGTGATGGAAGAGAGAATAATGCCCCTCAGTGTTTTTGTTATCTGTCAGCTCCCTGGCCAACATGCCACAGGAACTGCACTCCACTCTGCAGAAAGACACAGACTAATATGAGGCTGTGGTCAACCTTGTGTTACAACCCGTGGTATTCCAGCTACTTCTTTTTTTCAATATCCACAATCAGTGTGCAACTTTAGGCCTAATATTGTTTGTTTGCATGTACTTATTTTCCTCATAGATATTATGAAATCCACACCTGCGGACATGATTTTTGGAGGCAAGATCAAATATGAAACAAAGCTTCCCATAACAGGTAATGCTGGAGGCTGACAAGAGGGACAGAATCTACAAGCCTTTTATTGCTGCAAGGGCTAGAAAAACTTGTGTTATAACAATGTCATCACCAGTCACCATACTACACTGTGTTTCATTTCTCAGGTATTGGTTTTTCCTTCTTAGAGTGTTGCTGCACCATTTCATGTAAATACAGGTGTATTTCTCCAGAGCAGCTGCTGTTAAAACCTCACCTTGTTTTACCACGCTCCCTGTTTATCAACAAGGTGACAGTAAAGTAAAAATTTAGGGTACCCTTATGTTTCTCCTCCTGTTATTTCCTCGGGAGGAGAATTTATAATTGCAGCGCTGTGGCTGTGGGTGTGTTGTAGGGAGAGGGTTTGATCCAGGTGCGGAAAATCACTCCCATTAGCCTGACCCTGATGTAAAGTGTAGCTCTTCATGCAACTTGGCAGGAACACCTAAGCAAAAGAGGTGGCACGCCTTCCTGAAGTTAGACTAATTATTTATTTTAGCTTTTTAGGATAGCTATTTTTCATTTGTGTTTGGCAGCACAAAGCTACAGCTAGGTTTTACCAGAGGAAAACAGAGCCCTGAGTAGCCAGTGCGAAGGAATTGTACCAGTCAATATATGTCACTGTGGAGGAATATGCCACCTTACTAAGGTAACGTGCAATAATATCCACTGCTCCAGTCTTTATTTCAAGGTTAATTTTCTAGTTTCAGACTAAAGGTCATCCAAGGCTGTCAAACAATGATCTTAGACCTTTAAATACAGCTGTATCCTCAGGGTGCTGTGCTGTTTAGTTTGTAAGTTAGAATTCCACTTTTGCCTCAGTTTATTTCTGTACCTCTACTCTAATCACACTGAGACAACCTGTGCTTGCAGAGGTCCACAAAAAGACCAAGATCTAGGAATTTTTGTAGCTGCAGAGTGTAAACTCCTTTAAATGCCTAAAGAAATTTATCAGTGACAGAAGGCTGACTACTTTAAATCATCATGCTTTTTCTTGTTTCCTGTTACACTAGGTCAAAAGAAGGAATCAAAAATTACTGCAGGATGTAAACACTTCCATGACATTCTAAAGAGTTAGCACAGGTCTACATTTGCTGTATACTCTGGAAAGCTGATCTTGGTCAAACATTCTGTTAGCCTGCAGCACATGAAACAACTGCATCACTATAAATTAAGTTTGCTTCTCAACAATTCAGGTTTTGCAATTTCTAGCTATAGTTGTTTAAAGTACAGGCTGTCCAGGCCAGGCTCCTTTTGCTATGCTGGTGGTCAGGAACACGCACTGTGAGATTTTTAGAGAAAGTTTACATCTTCACTTTCAGTTACTCCTGTCTTTTAAGAAGATAGTCACAAACTTTTATTCTGATCCAGACTTTCAGAAAAAACTCTACATGTGATTGGGAGCAGCTTTACTTTCAAAATGTTATGAGGAGCAGAACTTTTCCTCAGAGTGCATCCTAAAGAAGTGGGCTTCAGCCTCAGGCAGAAGCATCCTGGCACAGCTCAGAAGCAAAAGGCCACACTGGGGGTTGTGAACTTCCCGATGGACAAAATACAAGAGTACTGTGATGTATTTGGTAAAAGTGTTGTACCCAAACAGTGGCAAGGATGAGGTCATTAAATTGTGATGTTACTCAAGTGTCAGTACAACATGCAGCCAGAGCCTTTATATGGTGTGCACTGCTTTGGAGATGGGATAAATGCTGAAGGAGATTTTATTTCTTTTCTAAATGTTTTTTATATATATGTACCAAAAACAGAGGGGGAGAAGAAGACAAAATGCTGTGATTCATTATATTATTCATTTTCGGTAGCTGCACAGAAAAAATCTGGTCACTGATTTTCAAAGAAAATCTATGGTATAGGCCCTGTATTAATATGGATATAGCTAATTCAGTACTGACAAAGATTATTCAATGAATTACATTGAAACTTTGCATTTTCAGGGTGTGGGCCATATTCAAAGAAACTGTACAATCTCTTCTATTTCCAGCCTCAAGTGAATGAATGGTTTTCCTCCTATTTGCAATTGAGAACATCCTCTTGATAACCGCAAGATATAATTAGGTGTCATAACATTAGAAAAGAATGCATGTGTTTTTTTGATTTTTTTTTTTTGAGAAAAAAGATCTACTTTGTGTACTTCCATACACACATGCTTATTTAATTTTCTTCTCTCTTTTCCTGTGCTCTATCCCCTTATGCTTAACAGCTAAAAGAAAGAGGAATGAGTACCTCACCAACCAGCTCTCTGCAGCTTCCTGTGGTAAGGAACTTCACAAAGAAAACAGTCTTTTGACTTTACCTGTCGATCAGTGCACTGACTGTAATTAGGAAAAGTTTAATGACTGTTTTTGAAAGATTAACGTAGTTTTGATTTAAGTTATTAATCACATTCTGCTCAGTTAAATGTCAGTGGGTTTGTTTGGACACTAACCATATTCGTCATTCACATGGCTAATTCAAATGAGACCTGTATGTGTTGCATTACATGATAAACCCCTTCTCTGCTTCTGCTAAGCATGCAGTAACACACTTCAGAGCAGCACCTTGCTCCTGCTTCAGAGAGGACTGTCTTTCCCCGCAGGTTTTTAACATCTGGAAAATGCTCGTACACGTCGTGGAAAGAAAGAAACATTACACCGCTTTCTGCAAAAAATACCTTTCCCAATTCAGTTCCCCATTCCTTTCTGAGATGTTTTCAGGTCAGATGTTGCTATGTAAAAGTGGAATCTCTCTCTTACCCATGGCTCAAGCAAATGAGCTCTTTGCGGGGAATCTGCTGGAAATCTCAGCGGAGGAAGAAATCTTCCTATAAAACTAAAAAAACAGCTGCAGTCCGAGAATAGCAATGAGGTCTGGGAAGCCCTTTCTTAGTTTCCAGAATTGCTTGCCTTCCTGTGCTAGTTTACAGCAAGACCTGT
The DNA here is from genome assembly GCF_017639655.2 of Falco naumanni. NCBI lineage: Eukaryota > Metazoa > Chordata > Aves > Falconiformes > Falconidae > Falco > Falco naumanni. Next base: position 55,562,193 of record NC_054054.1, read on the forward strand.
GTATGCCATGTGCTGTCTTGCACCCAAGAGATGCTATCTGTGTAGTTAAAGAGAGCCCTTTCGTGAGCAGGGACAGAGATGGCTAAACTTCAGCCCCAAGTAATAAAGTAAGGCAGAAGTTTTTAAAATAGCTATGTTCCATCCGTTAACTATCCATCATAAGGAAAGATCCGCAGAATCCTAACAGCAGCTTATCATGGCTCTGTGGTTTCTGATAGGAAAACAAATACATCACGTAAAGGGAATAAAGTGCTTTTCTCTGGTTATCATTCCACTCCAGGCTTTTGTGTCGCAGATTGTCTGGCAGACTCTCACAATTGTTTCCTCCTGCAGCTTCTGGAAAAGATCTCTTCTCTTCACTAAAGAAAAATATGCCCACAGCAGAGATGGGTTTTATTTGTGGTATTCTTTTGTATTTTTCCACTTCACCATTAACTGATTTTTAGCTCTCAGTCGTTTTCATGTGCATGAACATAATTTCTGCCAGGATTTGTACAGTGCTCCAGGTAATTGTTGATATGCTTGAAATATGTGTCCTATTAATGTATACATATTGTTGATGACTTTGATAAACACACCAGACCTGAGTCATCCCACGGACTGCACGGAGCACATGACAGTGCACTTCAATAGTGCAAATCTGGCTGCACATGAGGAGCTGAAGGAGCGCATGCAGCAGGTCCCACAGAGCTGGCTCTGATGCAAAGGTGCATACACAGCTGAAACTAATACTCTCTAAATGGACTTTTCTGTTCGATTTCTTAGAATTCGTCTGAAATCTATCACGAAATATCATGAAATCTACTATTTGTGGTTTGTTATGGAAGAAAAACATCCCAGACAACTGATTTTGATTTTGAATCTGGTTAGCTATCTAATGAAAGGGAACAGCAGACATTTAGATATGAGCAAGCCAGCTAGTCCATGCTCAGAGAGTGCTTTTCCCCCTCTCCCAGTCCTCCTCCTTGGTAGCTAAAGCAGTGGCAGCACCTTATCCCGAGGCTGCTTTCCTAGCGCAGTGCTGCGGGGGGACCAGCTGGCTCCTTCCCCTTGCCCAGCTACTGTGCCACCTCAGAGACACACTGAGTCCCCACCTGCACAAAGCCCGAGGGTTGGATGCTGGCCTGTGAATTGCCGGAAATTTGACTATGATTCAAATGGACACCACTAACAATAAGCCTTTTTTTTTTTTCTTTTTTTTTCTTTTTTTTTTTTTTTTTTTTTTTCCTAGCCAGTGTGACTGCAAAACACATTTCCTTGAGAGCTCGGGAAGAGCACACTGAGCCAGACGCCTGATGAGGTGGTTAGTCTCTGCCTGGCATCCTTTATTTGATGAAAGCCATCACACGTGGAAGGTAGCATTGCTAGCTGTTTACCTCGCAGCACCTCAAATACCTCAGAATGAATGGGCTCAGAAATGAGCATTCCCTGCCTCTCCATCGCTTCCAACCTCACCACAGAACATGTTTATTTTTTCAGTTACTTTCTTCAGTGATTTCAGTTGCTTCTGGTGTATGCAGCAGTATGTCTGTGCTTGTGATTCATTACATTGCTTATGGGCGTTTAGAGCCTGGAAGTCTTCTGTAAAACATGATTTATTAATACATCCTCCATGTGAGATGGGGAGGAAGAGAGGGCTCTAGCACTTTGCTACCCTGCACTAATCAAGTCTGAAGATACGAAATAAAAAAAATCTATCCAAAGAAATCTGTTCTCTATTGAAAGAGCTTAAAATGGAAGTTTAAAATTAAGAGGAATGGTAAATTATAACACATATGTTTAACAGTAAGGTTATCAACTGTTTGGTTTGAAATCATAGATGCAAAACCAATTCACCTCTTACTTTTGAGAGAGCGAGAGCTGGAGGGACTGAGAACTGCCAAGCTCTTCCCCTCAGCCCTTCTGCCCATTCTAGACCATCAGACTCTCTGCTTCAAGCATGCAAGCAGAAGTTAGCAGCTAAATGCTGTGAGAAATTAAATGGAGCAGTCCCACATGAGATGTGGTAGGAAATACAGAGTCAGTGTTTAATCTAATTTTCATGTAACTGACTTTGTAACTCACCTGTATGTTTTTTCCTACATATTTTCTAGATTTAACTACTCCAAGAACTGAGGAATCCAATGTTGCCATAGAAAAATCAAACATGGCAGGATCAATCAACAATATTGAACGTTTTAGATCCGATACACAAATCTCTTGACTCTGTCGGTGGGTGAGATAACTTGTCACTTTGTTCGCAGAGCAGCCCATATGATGAGAACAAGATGAGCTTCTGCTAGCAGTGGAAGGGTGGGGAATCTGGTGATCTCTGGCTTCATCTGGATCTGAAACCTGAGTGTTGTATGGTGCAAGCCCAGGGCTGTGCTCTTCCTTTTTGCCCTCTCCCCCCCTCAAGTGCAGACCCTGTCCATCCCATCCCAATACTCTCCTCTCCTTCTCTGCTTTGATACACCAGTTTCTCTCAAAATGGTTAGAATCAGCCTCTTTTTCTAGCTGGGAGGAGTCTTTCTGAAACCAAAACAGAGATCTGAACCTTGCTTTATTCAAGCACCGCTAGTTGCTGCAGCTTTCGGCATCCAGGTATTCTTTTCCATAGCCACAGAGATCCAGCCACTTAATCAGCTGCAGCACCTCACAAGGACTGGGAAAACAATGGCAAGAATGTTCCTGTTTAGTTAATTGAAATGTTTCAGTAATGTGGAAAAAGCAGCGCATTCCCCTCCTCCATTGGCTCTGCTCTCTGACACAGTATTTTTTTTCCTGCAGTGCTTCCAATAAAACTCAACCTGAGGCAGAGAACCTGCACTGAAAATTTTAGTCCAAGTAGTTAGGCAGAGATACAAACAACCAAAATAGGATCTTTCAATGGAAAATGTTAGGTGACTGACAGTAGGTGGTATTACCAGCTGTCTACAGCCACGTACATCCACCCTCCCTGTGTATTCTGTGCTCACTGGGGCAAGCTCGGAGGAAAGGAAGATAAACAAGGGGGTCTGAGTCTTTCTTCGTAAGTTGCCTACAGCTGTTCAGATGTTTTCCATTTTATTAGCATCCGTGGCAGGCTGTAGCATAATGAATGCATAAGTATTATTAAACCATTAGCCAGGTGACATTTTTGGATTTTATATTCCCCTCTAGTAAATGTGTAACACTCATATGCTAGTAAGTGATTAAGTATTCTGCTGAGTCTCAGACCATAAGTAATTATATGCCATTTTAAAGACAGCCAAAGGAGCAATGTAAAATGCTTAACTGAAAAAGGGAGAAAGTAAAGAATGACAGGCAATTCTCAAGGAAACAAGAAAAACTCATACTCATGATGTCACAGTTTAACCCCAGCCATCTTATAGTTAGAAGATACTGATGTTGCATAATGCACTTGAAATTACAGCTGCATCAATACCTGATAGGAAAAAATAATTATCATTTTAGCTCTAATAAAAAAGAAAACACTGATGCTTTTATGGATTTTTTTTTTCATGTCTTATACAAGCCTTTCAGAGGTTATTCACATAAATAACTCCTTGTCATGGCCAAGCCTTAAGTAAAAGCGGCCTTCTTTACAGACCAAGTGGCAAATAGCCCCTTCCACCTTCCAAACAAATGCATCCTACCAGCTCAGCCTTTCTCCCTTGTTAGAGGGGAGCTTTATTCCAGAACACCCTTTTCCCTTCCCTAAAGTACTCACAGTTAGGAAAATTATACTTGTCTGCTGACTTGAGGCTGAAGCAGAACTGCCATCTTGCCCCTCACTAGCCGTTTGAGTCCTTGTCTCATTAGACTAAGTAGACTAAGCGTACTACTACTAGTAGTAATAGTAGGATGACTAAATAGTGCATTGCTCCAAGAGTGAGTGCTTTTTACCCTTCGCTGTTTGACAGTGGTGGAGAGAGATGGAAGCCATCTCTCATTACAAAATCCTCATGGAATTAAAAACAATATCAATAACAACAACAATAAGAAATATTGCTGGGCTTATTTTCTGTCACCTCCTCTGCAGACTCATCTCTGTTCATCAGTGGATTGCATGTTCATAAGAGCATCCTGCAAAATGATTGGGACTATCTAGAGGTGATCTGGGAGTGCAGCATCCTTTTCTAGTGACGTAAGGCTGGCTGTCTCAAAACCAGCTCTCAAAGAGGCCAGGTGGTACCAGAAGCCTCAGGAACTTACCAGTTTCATGCAACAGCTGGACTGATGCCGGAGTCTTAAAGGGAGAATAAGAGCAAGGCTTCCCTGCCTGGTGGAGGCTGTGGGACATGGTGCTTTGCAGCTGTATCTCCTCACCTTTTCTGGGATGCCTGGCCCCTGATGGCTTTACTCTGCATGCCGGTACAGAGGGGGTGAAAGGTCCCAAACCACTTTCAGCTAACACAGAACAGGCTTAGTTGAAAGAGTCAGATAAACTTCAGGGAGGAAATTTTTTAACCTTGACGTTAGAAGGTGCTGTGTAATTGATCTGTACAATAGGATGAGTCCTGAGAACACTTCAATATGGAGACAATATTTAGCTGGAAATCTGATGTTATTGTTTTACCACTGCTTGTTGGAGGAAGATTGGCATTTGCCTTGCTGTTCTCGCTGCATGTGTCCATTCCCACCTATGAACTGCTTGAAGTAATTGTTCAAGCCACAGCAACCCAGATTCCTGGAAACTAACTCTTGATGGATGATGTGATTTGAATGATTGATTCCTGTATCTCCTAGAATACAGGCACCTTTGCTGTTCCTCCTTCAGGTGTTTTACAACCAACATTAACAATAAAAAGAAAGAAAACAAAGGCCTTGAAAACTATTCACATTTTTCCTATTGCTATGTTTGTTCATTTTTCATGCACTGGAACATGCTATTATGCTTTATTGTGAAACTCTAGTAAAGCTTATTTCGTAAAGAAGATCTTTAAGTAACTTCTGTAACCTCCTTTGAATTGTTGCAGCAGTGCTAAGTCTAGACTATGAAGTACAAGTTACAGTACAGGCTTTACAGTACAATTTTAACTTGAGCTATTTTGCATACCAGCCTCTGTGGTCACAATTACAAAGGCTTCTCTGCCTGCCTGAGAGGGCTTGGGTGGCTTATTTGAAGGTACCAGAAAAACAGTTACAAATGACGTCTCCAGGCAGATGCTGGAGGTACAAGGTACAAGAAAGAGAACTGAAAGACTCACTATATTCAGTGAAGACAATGCTACGGGTATCTCCTTAGATGCAGACATCCCTCTGGAGATCCCGTTACATTCTGTTAATCTCACTTCTGCGGTCTGCCATGCAGACTTCTTTTATGCTGTGCTGGGGGGATCTCTTAATCTGTTTCCCAAGACTCTCTGCCTCTTCTTGATATCTATACCTAGACCAGCTGTGGAAGCAAAACATCTTTTTCCTCAGAGTATTAAGTAGGCATTACATCCAGTCACATACTCCATGAACAGTCTTATGTTTTGGAAAAGCTGAAAATTAATTAATCTGTGCCTTTTTCATGCTGTAAGCATTGAGTTTGTTGAAGTCCTACAGAAAACATAGTTTTGACAACTACTTGCCATGTGAGGCAGCTCTGACTGTATCTAGTGCCATCCCATAAGGTGGTCAAGCCCAGGCCTACTGGGTGATGGTGTGAAGGTGTTGGTAGTGGGTGGGCTGCAGGGTGGCCTCTGTGGAGAGACTGGGGGCTGCCCTGTCCTGGACACAGCTGGTTCCAGCCAACAGCCCCACCGCAGAACACAGCTGAGCCCACCATCCAAGCTGGCGGTGCCTTGTTGAAAACATGTTTAAGAAACAGCTTATTTTCTGTCAGGTCAGAAAAATACAAACCAAATGATGGGGTGTCATTTTCCCCTGTAGAATAATCAGAAGAGACACATGACAACCTCTGTTAACCCCCAGCCCCTTCCACGAGAGTTTAGGGATATGGCCTGAGGATCTTCCTTGGGTGCCCAAGCTGGACTGCTGGCTGGATGCTCTGCTGAATCCTGCTCACTCATCTGCCCAGGAGGAGTTTCCAAACTCACGCTCAGCATTCCTGGGAACCTGAGGGCTGAGGGACCAGCTGGAGAGGTCACTGCGGCCCCACTTCCCCCTGAGTCAGCTAGGTTCTCCCAGTACTTCTGTCATTTAGCTTTCACTGTAAATGGCAGAGAGTAAGGGAAGGTTCAGGATCAGACCAAGTGGTCCTGACAAATAGCTCTTGCAGCTGCTGTCAATCCAGTTCTCTCTCAGGGCTCAAACTAGAAACTACTGCTGCAGCCTGACTGCTGAGAAGACTTTTCCCCACTTCTGGCTCTAGATTCATCTAATCTGCTACTAGTGCCAGTTCTGCCGAGTCAGCTCCCTTCTCTGCTGGACCAATGTCTGTATCTCCTGACCTCGCAACTGCTGCATTATCAGTGTATCAAATTCAGCAGTACCTCTGAGCACACGGCAGAGAGTGGGGTCAAAACCAGAGGCAATACCTTTGTATTGCATATCTAGAGGTCTTTTGCAAAGCTGTATAAATAAGAAAAAAAACCAAACAAACCACACACCACTGCTTCCTGGACTTCATGCAGAAACTGCCATGCAACCCATCCATCTACTGTCAGCTGATGCAAGTGCAAGCTAGCTGCTGGGGTTTTTTTTGCTTAAACAGTGAGTATACTTGCTGGAGTGGTGTTTACTGATCATATCAGCTATCACCGAAGTATTTTTTCACAGACACTCTGGCCTCTTGGGATCCATACACGAGCATGCAGCAAGGAGATTACATTTCTTTTTCTGCCATGGAAAACTTGAGGTCTCCAAAACCTAGTCCCCCACAAGGCTCAGTCTGCTCACAGAGGAGGCGCCTTGCTGACCTGCCTCTAGCCCTCCCGCTTCTGTCTGTCGTGGGAGTAAACCGTCTTGGAAACTAGATACCTGCAGTCCTACTTGGGAGTGGACTGTCTGTGGGTTTTTAGGTACTAGGAAGAAGCCACGACTCTGTGTGTCTATCATCTGGGGTAACATGGGTGCTGGGACCATGGTTCTGGTCTAACACTTAAGTTCATATTTGGGGTGGAACTGCCAAATGCCAGCCAATTCTGAGGTAGGGTGGGAAAATGAGGGTTATAGTGCTATGGAGGTTTAAGTGTGGCCAGGAGATCTACTAGGGAGGACTCTGTCCAGGACAGTATTCATCACCATCAGGCTGAAATTTTAGAGAAGTTTAATGGAAATTAAACATACAGTAAAGGTTTTAAAGACTCATTTGATATAAGTTTCTTCTTAAATTTCTCTCTTTCTATTTAATAAGGACAAGACCAGGCTATTAAAACCACTGAATAATTTCTAATAATACTTGGTGGCTAATTTTAACATATTAAAAATCTGTGGTGCTACTGAAGCAGAAAACTTTGAACACTAACCATTTTTCTTTGTCAAAATATTGTAATTTCACTGTCTTTGATTTAAATGTAGTTCCTTATATCTCAGCTACACATAAGAAGTGAGTCATGAATTTAAATGGCACAGATTAAAGCCTAACAAAAAATATTCATTATTTTCACAGGAAATACTGATCTTGTTTGTCCTTTATGTTGTAGATATATGTAATACAACATGTCTGTTACTGTCAACAGGGTATGTTCACATGAAAGGGAAGAGATTCCAGTAAAAATACTGGAAAAATTCTTGTTGAATGCCCACATACCTGCAGAGCATATACTCTTTTAAAAATATCTGTTATTGCAGCTGCCATGTTTTTTGTTCTCATTTCTGCAAGGGATACACTTTGCATTCTTTGGTCAGTACAAATAGCCTGGCCATTTCTGAAAGATGCATTGAAGTAAAACATATTAGGTACATGGTAGGTGGGAGCACAGATGCAAACAAAAGATTTTTTTTCTAAGTGGGAAAATGGTAAAGTTGCAAAGCCTAACTCTAAACTTAAATACCTGAAATGACATACTTGTCTGGATACACATAGTTCCTACAAACCTTCCTCTTCCATCTCTGTACTGTGAGGGGCTCTTTCTACAGACCTTCCACTGACTGCAAATTCATCAAGGGCTCTGCCACCTGGGTACCTCTGTGCTCTATGGTTTTGTACAGTAATGGCAGTAGTTTACAATGTATGTAAATATATGTATATTCCTGCTGTATATATGTAAAGGAGTGTGTGTGTATATCTGTCTATCTATATGTATGTTCCAGAATCCTGCCTTGTGAAGATTTCAGGAATACATTGCCAGGATACTGTCTACGGGGAAGAGAGATTGGAGAGTGTTGCAGGGATCCTTCCCAGCAATCTCACGTTTGCATTTTCTCTTACATGGTGCGGCATGTCTCCTCCTAAGAGCGAGTCTCCAGGCCCTGCGTGTACCCTGGGGACACCAAGGGGCAATAGGTCAGGTTTTGGTTACACTAGGCTACTAAGTAGATCTAGCAACACAGAAAGAAGTTACTCGCATATTCATTCCTGTACTTACTTTTTAAAAATGCTTATAATGTTGCAGAAATGCTTATGTATAATTCATTCTCCATCTTCTTTCTTCAGGTCTTCTTTTGCATTTGATGGCATAGTGCTTGTAGATATAAGACTTTATGTCGAGCTCTGGCCCATTTCTTTTTCATTTCATATAGTGAATCATAAGCCTTGTTTCTCTAAATAAACGGGGATTATCTCATTTGGTTTTCTGGGACTTGTCACCCTGTGTGCAAATTATCATCATGGTTTTGTCACCGACCTGCTGTCATCTTATGATCTCTATACTGTAAAATATTTTTTTTACAGAAATTCTGTGCTGTTCCCAGAAGAGTCATGTTAGCACATGTGAGTGAGCTTTTGGGGGTTTAAGTTGACTCTCATGATCTGTTTTAGCTTCAGTGTTGGCTTTTCTTTTTCATGGTTTGTTTGGTGTTTTTTCTCTTTACTTTTTTCTTCTATTCCTTTGTATGGACCTTTTTCCCTTAATTTGCTTTATTTCCACTCATAATTTTTGTAGTCTTAGTTGATCCTCTTCTCTTTCCTGGACCCATTTCACCTTTGACCAGTCCTTTCTATTGGGCATTTCCTCTCTCATTGGCCTGAGGTGCTATCTGCTAACACAGGAGTCTAAGGAAATAAAGAATGATTATCATATAATGACATAGTTAAAGCTGTTTGGAAAAAGCCACAGTGATGAGGAAAGAAGAGATAAGTATCTGAATACATGGCAAGACAGAGAAGTTTCACTGCTTCTGAAACAACCAAAACAGTGTTGTAACAGGGGATGAAATCACCTGGAAAATGGCTGTAATTCTCACTCTAAGGCAATCTACTAGGTAAAGATATCAAGTTGAGCAACTACAAAACACATGAGAGAAACCTGCTGCGTTTTTCACTTCAAGACACAGAACACATTCTTGTAGAATATCCAACTGTTTGTTTTTTGATTTTTAAATTATCATTTCCTTTCCTGCTGCTCTTTTATGGCTTGTGTCTCCCATGCAATGGATACGCTTGTACAGTTATCTCCCACCACTTTTGTAGAAAGTGAAGAAGGGAAAGTGGTAATATAAAAATTAGCCTTGAGATCCAATAGAAGGTGATATCAGATGACCCCATGGTGAGCTGCAAGGAGACAGTCAGGAAGCCACTGAACCAAAGTAGTTAGCAAGGTGCTCTAAAAAGCTGGCAATACAGACAGTAGGGCTAGAGACATGCATAACACTTATTTGGCCTGAAGCAAGGCTGATATTTTATCATGGTAACATTTAATTTCTTTAATAAAAAGAGTGGGAGAGCTGTAGCTTTCAGTGAGACAGATAATTCAGTGAAGGAAAAGCAGCTGACTTATAATGCTGGGAGATACCCTGTGGAATGGATGTAAGGTGATACCTGGAACTGGGAGGAGATCTAGAGGAGTGGGTCACTTAGTTAACACATCAGCTTAACATTTGTTTAACAGACAGCAGAAGAACTGATGAAGTGGTGAAAGGTTATAGATGGCAACAGCACATCTGGTGTTACTCACTGCTCCAGGACACTTACCTTAGTGAGAAAATTGGCTGAGGTTCTTTCCAGGGTAGCCACCATGTTCATGTGGTCTTATTTTCATGTACTGCATGAGACTCATGCTTCTGGCTTGGATTTGATAGCCGGAAAGACAGGATTTTGAGACCCAGGAGGCAACTGAAGACCCAATGATAGGCTTTTCTCTTGTTCAGGTAGGACCTCAGCCTTGGTTTAGCTGGTGTCTGTCACACCAGAAAGGCACGAAGGGCAAAGTGACCAACTATATGCAAACCTTGTTTGTGCCTCTTTGCCAAAGTGTGGTATGGCCACAAGTGAGGCATCTCCAGTGAAGAGGCAACTGGGGTGGGTGGAGGAGCATCACTGAGCCTGGGAAACTGGCAGGAAGTTGCATGATCCTAGCAAAGGGCAATATACATACAGTCTATGGCCAGTTCCGCTGCCTTAATAGGTCATTGTCTCTAAATGAGTTGATCTTTAATATGGCACTATCCCTTGAGCTTCTCATAGGATGCTGAACACAGTGCTCAAGTGAAAAATAAGCAATAAAGTGGTCGATAAAGAAAACAAAGTCAGCCAAAGCACTATTAAACTTTCATGGACTATCTGATACAAAAAAAGATGAAATTTATGTATTAGCTGCAAGAGGATATTATTATTACAGTATTTTAATGTGTCCCACACTAAACTTAAGAACTTGCATTAACCCATAGAAAGGAAGTTCTTGTAGATCAAGGCCTGGAGGAAGAGCAGCAGCGAAGACAGCAAGTCAGATGACTAGGAGATTGTTTACTTGGAGGAAAATCCTATAGAACCCTCTTCATAGTGCTCACTGGGGGAAGCAGTGGCTAGAGCACTGTTGGGTGATTGTTGTGAGAAGCCATCATTTATCTAAATCCGGGACTTCGAATCACTCTTGATTAATATCATGAAAGACTGTCGTTAATTTGGTGGCAGGCAGAAGCTTTGTATAGCCAGCTTTACATAAAGGGCTTGAAAGGAAGATCATTACCACAAATGTTTTTTTAATTCAGTACATCCTCCAAACAGTAACAGCAGAACAAGATCAAATAATTTTGCTCTTGATCATATAAGTACTCCAGGTGGAGAGGTGTCTTTCCTTTTGAGCTTCTTTGTGGAACAGCCGCTTTGTGACAGCTGCTTTAAAATGTCTTGTAGCTGAGCAGGCACACAACACTTACCTCTTCACCTTGTTGATAATACTGTTTTCCCTTATGTAGGGAGGCATATGCAGTGATTTCAGTCTCCCAGGTTTCACTACAAGGATGAAAGCAGGTGAGACACTTCAGAGATCCAGGGATCACAACTTTGAAACCAAAGAGTTCAGTTTCTGTTCAAGGTTGCAATGCAAGTATTTTTTGTAAATACATTTCTGTTTACATGCTTTGCAAACCTAGAATTATATACCAAGAAATGGTATAGCAATCACTGGTTCCACGTGGACATGACCAAGTGACCTTGGTACAAAACTTTAGTTTTTTCAAATCACTGTTATTGTGCTTACATTTTTATAGTAGCTAAGTCAACAACCCTAAGCTGGTTGGAAAGGAAAAACACTCAGCTGGGAGATGTACAGAATGTCTTAATGCTGTCATTGCCAGGTGCTCCAGGCTGCTGTTGTTTCTTATGTCCTCATCTTATTCTAAATAGAAGCCAAATTTATCAGTTTTGAAGAACTCAAAGGGTCTTACTTAGAACTCTACTTTGATTTTGGAAAAAAATAATTGCTTTTGTCACTTTCCTGGAAACAGTCTAAGATTGCCTGCTGCCCTGCTAGGCAGCTTAGGGTATTACCTTATTGCCAAGTGTCAGTTTTGTAACAAAATTTTATCTGGGGGTATGCAAGAAATAGATTTAAGTTAGGCATATACAGAAATTGTGTTATGTATTTGAGAAGCATGCGTCTGCATCATGTTAAAAGTGTCATAAATAGATATCCGCAATTTCTGTGAACTGTTTTAATGGCGATTAAATGTTACAAGGCACTTCATACTGTCAGGCAGAAGTATTCATATACACCCCATATATTTGGTCTTTATAATGTGTTGTCGGTTTGGGGTTTTCTTTTGTTGCTTTTTTTTCTTCATAAATAAGAAAAATGTTAATGTAGTAAGAGAATAACTCAGATTGCTTTACAATAATTTTATTCCAAAACATTTTGCATTTTTAGATAACATAATTAATGGAGAGTAAATAGCACAATTTCTTCATATCATAGAAAACTTCCATATTTTATTATTTTTTTAACTCATCAGAAAGCAGATTGAAATATGCATCAAATATATGCAAAGATGGGACCATGTTTGTACCAGTTTTAGGTTTCATGTGCAATTTCGCACTTGGGCGTAATTTTATGCTCAGGTGATTGATTACCTGCCAAGATCTTTACTTAGACACTTTTAGTCGCATTTAACACCGACTTGCACAAAATCTCAGTTAAGGATTGGACGGTTTGTGCAAACTTTTGTATAACTATAGTTTAAAACTAGGTGTATTAGTCATAACAGTAAGGAAATACAGTGAAATAAATTCTTAAACCCTAAAATAATATTTTTCAATTTCTTTTGAGAATTTTGGGAATTGCAAAAGTAAAGAGCATCCCTAGGCCTCCATTATTGGTTATTGCTTGAGCCTGAATATCAGGTTAGAAGGACTTTTGGTCCTCTGACTTCATATAGCCCTTTAAATGTTTTTAAAAAAGCAGTTTAAAAAAAAAGGATTTTTCTCTTTTATGAACTACTAAATCAATTTCACTTTGCAAGGAAGTAGCCACTCTTTCAATCTAGAAATACTTGGGAGGTATAATAGTGCTCCAGTATAAGGAATACTGGGTTATAAACTTCTGTTGTAAAACACCAGGATTCATTTTATAGAGTGTCTTTTGCTTTTATACAATAAAGATAATGGAGTCTGTATTCTCAGTTCATCTGAAATACATTTATTTGCAAACTTACGTGTTTGAGAGGTATTATTACCCTGTAAATCTGATTGCAAAAGGAATGAAACATTTTCTCATGTGGGTTACTATGGACTTTCTTTCTGCTGATTGCAACAATCCTGAAACACTCTTCTAATCTCGGGAGGAGTAAAAAGATTAAAGTAAAGCAATTATGCATCATGTGCTTGAAAACTTGGTTAAATAAAAGTAGGATTGACTTTTTTTCTTTTCTGTTACAGTGTTGATGTATTTTCTGTACTAGGATTTGCAATAAACAGACTACTGCAGTTTTAATTAAATGTGACTGGTTTGAAATGTGCAAGTGGTAAATGGAAATTACAGATTGTTGTTTGCTTGAGGATGGGGTTTAGCGTTTGTAACTCAGAAACGTGTTTTTAATCTGAAAGTAACAGTTAGATTGGCCGTTTCAATATATAGAATATGATTTAAATCCAGAAAAGATACTCAGTCATTTGTGCACTCACAGAGCTGACAAATATTGAAGGACACATAGTAAAAAATTCTGGTAAACGTTGCAACCCTATAGTCTACAAAGGTATTGCTCATAAACCCAGAGCTGGCCTCTGTGTACCAGTTTCCATTCTGCAGTCTGCCAGCCCTGCCACAACATTAGTGTTCTCAGAGAAGATTTACATGAGAAATGGTTACATGATTCACAAACCCCACAGAAGCAGGGGTCCCTCTTACAACATAAAAATAGTGGGAGACTTTGTGCCATGTCTGACTTGCTGCTTAGCATTACGGCAGATCCCATCTTCATTAGCTCATTCATTAAAAACCTTATTTTTGTAACAGCAGATATCTTGAAGTTTTAATTAATTTGTCTGCTAGACCTTCCTCTGTGTCTCTCTCAGCAGTAAGAGTTGTACCCTTGTGTGGGTCAACTCAGCACATCCTCTGGAAGCCTAGTGTACTTTCAAATACGTTTGGGATTTTTGTGTTCCTTTTTACGCCATTTATAAAACACCTAATGAAAGAAAGGCCATTTACGGACTGCTGGGTAGACTGCAGCTCACTTGGCTTTCATCAGTAGGGGACACTTCTTTCCATAGCCAGGTGACAAGAGTATGAGCTGACTGAAATGCAGTAGGGCACATGCAGCCTCTTCAGCTCTGTCATACTGATATTATTCTGCCTTCTCTGAGGAAGACGTTTAAAAAACTATCATGGAATCTCTCAAGGGAAAAATGATACGTTTTAGCCAGTAAACTGATGTCAAGAGAACTAAACTAGGACTAATCTGGCTCTTAATGAAAATGATGGAATTCAATATTCATTGAATACTGAATGTAATCTTCAATACACTGTAATATTCATCGAATCAGTGAGATGCTTTCTATTGACTGCTGCGGATTTGGCTCAGAGCTTTGTTATCTCTTTCTGCTGGATCATTCCACTTGGCCTCAAAACAGGCAAAACTGGTTTTATCAAGTAAATCAGAGAAAAAAAAAATAAACCCCTGCTTTATCCATTTTCCCTGGACTTGCTTTCTGCTTCTTGGGAAATAGATTGCTTTTCAGTTAAGAAAATATTATTGAGGAACACATGGACTTTCATACTTCTATTCATATTACTAAAAACATGTCACTTGCTAATTTCTTTTGTCAAGATGAAGGAAAATAAGAGAGTTCCACCTTGAGCTATGCACAGGTATTGCACATAACTGATAGCCTCAGTGCTGTGTGAGTACATTTGAAAATTAAAATACTATCTCCAAGTTTGTATTGGTGTATAACTAGAGATGGAAGTATATATACATACTGAAAGGGATGGACAGAAAGGTACAAAGTGTTTATTGCAATTTTATGCCAGAGAAGTGTGCTGTACAGTTTATAATTTCTTCCAACTGCTACATAAATCTTTTTTTGTTTACTTCAATGGCAACTTCCAGCCTTGATTCTACAAAGACAGATGCAAAAATAATTTGCTTTCTTGCAGCCGGTGGGACTCTCCGTAATGACCAACAGTATGCTTGTACTTACAGACCTGAGCAAGCAGGCACTCGCATGCTATCAAGATTTTTATTTTCTGCTCCAGATAAAAAGATATGTTTCTGACAATGCATACAATTCACAGTTGTGAACATCCCCCGCCGCCCCAGCCCCCAGTAACTACGGTGTGTTTGGTGTTTCCTATGGCAGTGGCTATTACAGTGCTATGAAAGTACAAAATAGGCATATATCCCATTGGGGGAACATTGTCATAAAATCGGAGACTTTTATTTACAGGTTTGCTTTCTTTCTTTTTTTTTATTTATTTTTATTTTACTTGTGTTTCCATAATTTAAGTTCTGCTTTGTTGGTAAGCATCTATTAAAATTTCTGTATTTTTAATTATTGTTATCATCAAAACCTGAAAACTCATTGAAAATAGGAAACTTGTTGAGGCAATAATTCTCTTACAGTTGTATTACCACCTTCATATTTTTTTTCCTTCATGGGCATTTATTTTACATGCTTTTTTCATCACTGACTTGGCAGTTCAAATTCTTTTGAATCATCCTTAATGTTGTTGATGCATTTTTAAAAATTATTTATTCCATTTGCTGCTATTTGCTTTTGTAATTGTGATTTTTCTCTAAAAAGTATATTATATAGTCTGACTTATACTTTCTCCATTTGATTCACATTGGATGTAACAGTGAAAGCCTGTTTTTATTGTCTCATATCCCAAGGACATTAAGACCTGGATCCTTAATTATATTCTAAACATCTGAGCTACTGCAAAAGTTGCTGTGTCTCATGGCTTTGAGTCTCAGGATACTGGGAGAATCTCAATAAAACTTTTCTTCATGGAGTTAGTTTATTACTCTTTTTCTGGGAAAAAAAAAAAAAAAAAGAAAATTTGGTCTATAAAAACACCAGAATTCACAAGTCAAAGACAAAAACTTCAACAACATTTAAACTAATAAATTTTAAGCCAGCCTGTCTAAAGGCTCAGCATTTATCAAAGAGACGGTGGCCCAGCCACTGCTTCTGCATGCATTGTCTCCTTGCTTATAATGTTGCTGGAATTCTCTGTGTGCTCTGGTTCCCTCTCCTGTGCAGAGTGTCAGTACTTGGATCTAAGGACAGCTTTGTCCAGTTGACACAGTGGGGAGATATATATATATATATATATATTTCAAGGCTTTGAGTTAATATGAATCCTATGTCAATATATAGTTTCTTGTATTATGGTTCTATATGTAATAACAACCTTATTTATTACATTGGTTTTGCCATTTGTTTTCAAATATGCATAATTTTTTGCAGATTTTACTAGCAGAACCTGAAAATTCAGGCATACCTGATCCCAGAATTAGACGTAATGTGCCACCTCATAAAATTCAAAAGTTTTGAATTATATGTAGTAGGTGTGATGACTGTCCACAGAACACGGAGGCTTCCAAAATAACCTTTCTGTGTCTATTATCTTTAGCTCAGCATTTTCTAGAAAACTTTTCCTCATCACTTTTCTTAATAGAGAAAGCCAGCAATCTTCTGTCTATAGCTCATCTTTCTTCTTCTTTTCCTTATTCTTCCTACTGTTGTACTTACTGATTCATTCCTACTTTTCAAATAATGCTGCAGTAAGAATGAGTCATTGGGCAAAGACAACTACTACCTAATATTGCAAGAGTAAATAAGGAAAACAAAGGCAGAGAAGAAATTTTCCAATTTATTTCCTAGCAGTGACACAAATCTTTAATAATGTTTTCATTGATTACACTCTTTTCCTCAGCATTTATGCTAACAGAAAAATTATTACAGTCTGTAATATACAGGATTCAAGCACTGATGAATGATTTACTGTGTCTATCAGCTACTTAATTAGAATTAATTATTCATAGACTTCTCTGATGAAAGGCCTCATTATTACAATAATCGCATAATGCAGGTTGTCACTGTTTTCTGAAATACCTTACCTAATGGGGTTATGGAAATTGCTTGTGATTGTAGCTTAACAAAAACAAAGATTAGAAAGAAGCCCTGAAACGTGCTCTGAGAGAACTCTCTCATTGCTCTACATCAAGGCAACCCAGCAGATTGCACAGTGTGGTGCCTGGCCCAGAGCAACCCCTCCACAGGAGCACGGGGTGAGGACCGGCTGTTGTGCAAGCAGGCTGTGAGAGATGCAGCATGTTCCTGGGGAGGCTGTGGCAGGACCTCAGCAAACACGATGCAGGACTGAAATCTGGGAAGGATGGGAGCAGGTGAGTGGCAGTTCTGCCTGCAGGCAGACCTCTGCAGACTGCTGGGGTGCTGGGCTGAAACCTTTCAAGAATCTAGTGCTTCTCTAGAGAATGTCAGCTGTTGCTAACCGGTGTTAACTAATGCTAACAGGTGTTAACCTGCGGGAGGCAGGAGGAGAGCAAGGGTAGCAGGTTCTCTGAGGGAGCTGGAGAGCCAAGGCGGTCTTTGGAGCGTGAGTCCTCAGGATGAAAGCCATGAAAATTCCTGGCACCACACACTTTCCTTGCAGATCCAGATGTCTTTGTTAGAACACCTCTGCCTTAATCATCCCTGAACATTTTACCTTTTTGAGGTGCTCCTAAGAGTTTGCAGTTAACTTTAAAGAGCACACACTTACATTAGGGTTGAGTCCTTTCTGTTGCAGATGAGAAGAAATGGCAGAAACACGGTAGGGCAAAATTAAATTTGCTTGAAAGTAATATTTTCCTCTATCTTGTGCTGCCTTTGTCTTCATCAACTACATTGTAGCATGGCAGCAGCCCCTGAGGAGAGGTCAGTGACTAGCAAGTGAAATGCATGGCACAGAGAAAACCAAGTTGTAACAGCTACATGGAATACAGCATAGGAATTCCAGGGCCATTAGTTTTAATTAGGTAATTTATTAAAAATATATTGTTACCTAACATATTCAAGTCTTTACTCTCTGATGACTGGGAGGACTCTGCATTAGCAAAGGCTGTATAAACGAGGCTTGAGGGCTTTAACTTTGGCAATGTGCTTAAACACAAACCGGAGAGAAAACGAGCTGTTTGCAGCTAGAAATGAAACTATTGATATGTCATTGCTTTCCTGCCCATGGTGTAAGTTGTAGTTCTTTATATTTACACTGTGACCGGCAAAAAGCTTTTTCAGAATTCCTGTTTTGCATTTTTACATAGCATTTCCCAGTGGCGCTAGCTATGCCATCTGATGTGTCAAAGGAGAAAGAAGCAAACAGCATTAATTTGTTAGTCAGTGTTCTACCTAAACCAGAAAGAGAGAGAGAGAGAATGAGAGCAGCCTGGGAATGTGGCGTCTTCTTACAAAAGTGAACTGCCATGAGACATAATGTCTAACTCATTTTTTCTTGATGGTCTTCAGGCAGCAGCATCTGCGGTGGGAGATTCCCTAACAAAATTGGATCTGAACTTTTAGATATTCAAGATCTACTTCTAAGCTGCCTGGAAAGATGTCTGAGCCAGGGCAAGCAGCACCTATTCATCTTTTCTTGGAAATGAGGCTAAGTTTACTTAACTGATGCTGTGAATTACATAGAATCATGGAGGAAGAGTTCATCCTGTCTAAGCAGTAAATGATCTGAACTGCTTTCTGTATTGTGATTGATGATGGCTGTCAAGTCCAGCTGCTGAAGTATCTCACTTAGCTTATTAGGGGTGATATCCATCGAGTTGTTCAGGCTGGATTTCATATGGAACAAACGTTAGTTTTGGGCACATACCCATAAATGTCTAGTAAGGACAAAGTGCCAGCTGACTGCTCTGGTGATTGCTAGATCTCTGGCTGTAGGCCTAGTGCTATTGAGGTTGTGAAGGTAAGAGTTTCCTCTCACATGAAAATGAAGAAGTTGTAGAAATGTGGGGAAGGAGGAAGAAAAGGAGGGAGTTGGGAAAGCAGGGGAAAGGAAGGTAAATGAAGCAATCCCCTCCTGCAAAGAACTTGAGATACTTTGTGCAGTTAGTATTGTTTGTCTGACAAAGCACTGAAACAATTCTGAACTTTCTGTGAAGTTAGTATAAAATAGCAGTGCTTAGAATAGCACACCATTATTAATTCTGAAACTGTTTCAAAGTCCCCCTTTTCCTCCCACTCCACACATTACATAGAGACAGTCACTGCTATTTTTATGCTTAACTCCCAGTATATCTGAAAATGAACAATTAAGTATGCTCATATAATGGAATCAGGAAAAAATACATACATTGTTGAATTCTGCTTCAGTTACACAAGTCTACAGCATGTATGGGGAAGCCTCTTCCTCAGCTCTGGGCTGAAACTGGTGCAATTAAAGGTAACAGTAGCCCTACAGCTTTTTCAGTATTTGAAAGTACAGAAATAATTTTAACAGATTTGAATTGTCTTGCTTGCATGAAATTATTGCACTATCACCTGCTTTTCACAGAAGCGGATGTAAAGCTATGGATTTTTGTCTGAGCCTGCCGAATAATTGTGGTCATCTTGTAAATGATGAAAAGTTGTTTTCACCTGAGAGTTCTTACCGCGATGTTGCTGCTCGTCCTGCTGACACAGAGCTGGTGGGAGTGAGACATCGCTGCCCTCGGAAAATACCCCAGTTCGTTCTGGTCGGGGCAGGTGTAAGTGATAGTGCAGCCACTTCGGTGTGTTTGTTTGCTGGGATGCTTTCCCTCGTGTGGCAGGCTGCAAGTATTGCATCGGCACGGAGAAGGAGAGGCTTGGAAAGTTTGTTCAAAAGACCTTTGTCACTGCTGTGGCAAAATTCAACATAGGTGGATGTCACCACGTATATCTAAAGGAACGGTCGGCTGCCAGAGGAAGGGAAGAAACTGCTCAGTCACTTTCCTGTTTCTTTCCATGAGTTCTAACGGGGATGAGTTTAGCAGAATTAGGCCTCGTGGGTTTTTGTTTTTCCCCAGGTATTTGGGAATGGTCATCTGGGACAGCACAAATAAATACTGAGCCAAAACAGCTCTTGGCTTCCTACAGGAAAAAGTGTTCACGCTTATGCCTGTGACTCAAATTAATTTCACTTACCGTATGAGTCAAATATGAATCATGATGGATAAAAGCATAATTCCTGATTGTCTTGTGATTATTTGCTTTTTCTGAAAGCCCTGTTTGTTTGGTTTATTTGTTTTGAAAGCCCTGTAAGTTTGGCTATTTTTTTTTTTTGTGGTATATATCAGTACATTTTTAGCTGTCATGACAGTTTTGAACCACAAATATTTTTCTTTACTGTATATGATAGTATCTTCAATATCTTTATTCTACAGCTGTTCATAACTCACTATCTGTACATGCCATAAAAGCATGCTAAGTCTGTTGTGAGGGATCAAGGTGCAGTTTAGGCCTGAGCTGGCATGGGACTGGGCAGAGTAATAATAAGGTTATAGAATATTTCAGTCACTACTTTGAATACAAGTGTATTTACTCGCATTGGATTTCATAATGTGCATTCCTTCTAAGGGAGCTGGGGAAACAAGGCAGTCATATCTGCGTTAGGAAAAAGAGGTGGGTCAAAACTAACACGGCCTGAGGGGAGGATAAGAGAAGTATAAATGCGACGTTTTGTGCCCATGTTTTACAAAATGAATATGGTTGTTGATAAACAAGAGAATTGTCTTGACATTCTTAATGCATGACAATGGCACTCTTCTTTAACTCTCACTAAATAATGTTCTGTTGGGTAAATTTCACCTCTTTGCATACAAATTTCAGAATTTGGTTTGCCATTATTGAAGAATCTGGGTTTTGGTGGAACTATTTTGCTGACAAATATCTGATTTTAAAATATGTCTGGCTAATTAAGTTCAGGCTCAATGAAAACACAATTTTTTTTTTTACAAATTTACAACTTTTGTACAGTTCCGGGACTGGATGATCACACTGCTGTTTTTCCACAGTGTGACAATGTAATGGCGTTAATCACAGACTGGGAATGTGGTGACTGTATATTTTTATGAAATCATAGGTCCATCTTCACCGACTGGGGCCATGTCATCATTTGTTTTAACATCCTCTATGTATCACAGGCCATTATATTTCTTCTGTCTGCTCCTGGACTGGAGTCCAGTCCCTTGGGTGTTCCTGAAAGGTATCTGACTTGATTTTAGGACATTAATTGCATTTGGCTTCAGTTTCTCATGTTCCATGGTATCTGAATGGTGTTGGACACAAACTCAGCAGAGTTTTGTCATGTCTAAACAATGTGATGCTGTGCCTGGTTAGAGATCCCTGGGCTAGTTCTGAGCAAGGTGGCAGGTGTTCATGGTGTAGGGCAGCCTTATGCTGAAGTACGAGCACAAATTCTGGCAGCAATCAAGGAGGTGATGACACAGGGGGAAAACAACCCTTGCCTCTCAGCTGGGTGGTTTGCACTGTGCTGCTGTGGCTGTACGACTTTCCACCATTAGCTTGACAAACACTAGCTAGTATCTTGGCCAGCGCTGCCCCGTGTCCACATTTTTCTGCTCTAACGTATTTTTTCCAATCTTGGATAATTTCTTTCACTCTTGCCTGCAGGGCATACAAGCATGCACCTGAACCTTGTTACCATACTCTAACACTTATCAACTTATCAACTTATCATGGCTTATCAACTATCCATTAGCTTGTGTTCTTTTTCCAACAATGTAGATGAATTTCTGAATCTAGTATTACTCAGAGATATTCAGATTCAATTCTTTTCTGATTCATTTGTTTTGGCTGTATAGTTCATACTAATTGTTTCTAGATGTAAAAAGCTACATTTTGGTGAGTTGACTAGATTTTGAGTTTTGGCTTCACCTCTTCCCTCCCGTTTGTTAGCCGTTTCCTAATCTTTTGAAAATGTGCTTTATTGAAACAGTGTAATACTGATTTGTAGTCATATTTTGCCATGTTGCAGTACATGAAAAACCTTACAGCTGTGTGCTTTACATCTGCTTAGTTATTTTAAATCAACAAAACTTATGCTCTTAAAGAATGCAATTAGATTGTTTGACAAAACTGATCTATTTCACATAAAGCCGTGTTGACTGACATTAATTAGATTCCTGCAATTCTTAATCAATTAAATCATGTACTAGCTTCTCCTTGATTTTATCGAGGACTAATGTCAAGCAAAATTACACTCTTCTTGAATCCTTTTCTTTTTCTGTTTTACAAACACTTTTTACCAAGAACCTCATAATAGACAGTGCATTTGTGTACAGCAGCTGGGCAGTTGAGAATGCATTAATTAGAATACTACAGCAGTGGCACTTATTATTTATTATGCCATCACCAGAGAACACAATTAAGTTATTGTAGAGTTGCTATGGTTTCCAAAGGAGGTACAGTGCAAACTAATTACCTCAAGGTGCCAGATGGTGCTGAATAATTTCTGAGCAAATGCCCCATCACCTCTGCCTCTCCTACATTTGTATAGTAAACAAAACGTTGATAAAATGGAGGCTGAGGATACAGTGATTTCCCTTTATAGATCTCCACAGTTTTTTGTTTGCCCTAAGCATATTTACGTTCTTCAGACTTTATTGTTTATTTTTCTCCCATCTGTGAAAAAATCCTAATGAATGAACTGCAAACAAACATGTAAGAAAACTCTGCTGCTGGACATCCTAAAGCACAAATGCTTGATCTACAGTATACCAGCAATTTTTGTATTGCCTGTCATAGCTACCCCCAGGACATGTTGGATAGAAAGATGCCTGATCTCGTTTACAGGGTAAACTAATTTATAAGAGACACTTTGAGCACTGTCTACATCCAAAATTTCCCTTTAGCCTCAAAATTCACCACTTTGCGGATCATGGGGACATCCTACAGTGCAGCAATGTAGATGAACATCTATTTGGATTTTAGACTTGACCTATAGGATGCTCCACATAGCAGTGTACATGCAGTTATTGGGATTTAAAAGAACTGCAAAGCTTAAAGACAGTGAAGTTTGAGGCAACTCAGTCTTAGAGACAAAGCTTTCTTGTAGATCTGTGCTTGATCTCATGGCTGCTTTCCCTTTCTTCTCTTTCAGTGGTCAATAGGTTAGTTGAGTGTCTGCAAAAATCTTCCATTATACAGCCCGAGATGTAAATAGATGAACTCCAGGTCTGCACATGTAGTAAGTACAAAACTATAACTTTACTGTCAGGGGATACAACAAAATATGAAGCCACAAAGGAAAGTCTTTGGGATAGCGTGTCACAGAGATATATGCTGTAGTCCAAAAATTCTGGCTGTCCTGAGTGTCAGTCCACAGCCAGATAACCTGCAGCATCAGGGCAATATGACGACTAGGTCAGGCTTTGGGCAAGGGCATTTGTGCCCTACTTCTGCTACCAGTATCATAGGATTGCCAACACGCTGCCCTGAGAAACAGCCTTTTGATTTAGAATATTCTCCGTTCAGAGTTTAACTTCAGATTTGCAGTGTGGTTGGTCTAGGAAAACACCCATGAAAATCCATAACAGCAAATGTTTCGCTTCCAAATTCAGAGCTCACCTATACAAAGATTTCCTAGGCTTTTCCAGGTATTGGGAGTTATCTAATCAATACCTTAGTTCTGCAGAACTTCACAGGGCTTGCTTGTCTCTGAGCTGGTCCATGCTGGCAGGGTGCCAGGTTTTTTATCTTCTCTGTGGGGTTTCAATAATTCCTGTTTTGGGGACTTTCACGAGCACAGCTAACAGAGGTGGCCATAGATACAGCAGTTTGTGTGTCAGTCTTTGGGCTCTGCTTTAGCAGCCTCTGGATCTTCTCGGGACAAGGTCCAGGATCACTGGTGAATGACTGGGAAACCACAGGGAAACTTAACGGTGCCTTCTACTGCCAGGTAAGGATGAGGTAAGGGGAGATACAAGGATGCTTGTGTCTCCAAAGGAAGCTCTAGAAGCTTCCAACAAGTATGATCAACCATCCTTGACCCAGAGAAATTGAAGCCTTTGTTGCAGCTTCCCCTAGTTAGGGAGGAACAGGCACCCTTACAGCTGGTGCTTGGGCCAAGGCCTATATAAGAGCGAGGTGCTTGGTTGTGGTGACACATGATGGAGCAGTTTCTCCAGGAGGTGTTTGGGCAGCTGTCCCTGCTAGGGCAGAGGCTTTAGCACAGACGGAGCTTCAGGGGCAGTGCCACACCTCCCAGGCTGCAGGAGTGCCCGGGGCCCCTCTGGTGCCGGGAGAGATGGCCTCCTGTCCTGCAGGAGCTGTGCTCCCAAGTGAGAGAGTTGCAGAAGGAAGGGAGCAGGCTGTGCAGCACTGAGAATGTAGGATCTTCTCTGGGTGGCAGTTTCTATTTGCTCTCGACCTGAACTGTGGTAAAGAAGCAGGCAGTGTTCACACCTAGTTTTAAAGTGCAGCCTCTGGAGAAGGGGAAGGGTGGAAGCTGGTGACTTCTAGCACCAAGAGGAAGGATCCTGCCCCATCTAAGGGCTTACAAGTACAAAATAGGTCCGCTACACTCAAAGGTAAAGAGGAACCAGATGTACCTTCAAGCAAAGGATCTGGCCCATAAGGAAGAGTTTGGTCAGATGGAAGGAGGTGCAAGAACGGCAAAAAGGTGGCTCTGGAAATGGAGTAAATTTGGAATAAGGTATAAAATCAGGTAAGGAACACAGGAAAGGGCGAATCTTCTGATGCTAGGAGCACAGAAGTCTAGAAACACTAATGAAGCTGACTGTGGACTGGGATGCTGGCCCATCTTCTGGGGTGCTGGAAGGAGCTGTCTTAGACAACCACCGAACTTTCCATCAGGCCCATGTCTGAAGGCTGGGTGTGGAGTATGATAAAGAGAGATGGACTTGCAGCCAAGTGTTAAGTAGCGAGGGGAGGAAAGGGTGATAGAGCTGTAATTCAATAGTAGTTGTGTGTGTCTCACAATATCTGAGTACGAATAGCTTTGTAGGCAATAGTTATGCAAAATGATACAACTAAATCAGTAGCAGTGATATGCTTATTATTGAATTAATTAGACAATTACTTTCTTAGTAGTGTATTGCTTAATCATTGTAGCCTCTTACATCAGTAATATTTCAAGGCCAGAGGTTAGAGGGTGTGAGTCAGACCCATGAAGCAACAATGTCCAAAGGACAACGTGCTTAAACCAGCAAAGATGTAAATGTCAACTCTTATTTTGCAGAGCTGGACATTAGGTACTAAAATGGCTGCCTGCCTTGTCAGATTGTCTGAACAGTTAAAGAAGAAATTGGTTTAATCAATGGGAATTGCAGTCATTGGTTCGGTTCAAGCTCTATTTGAAAAGAGCTTTTAATTTCTTATTCTTGCATAAATGTTTGTCCCTTCTTGATTCTAGCAAAGGAAATAATAATTTAAATACCCAGATCAAATGAAATACCACACTTCTTCCCTGAAAATGCTAGCTCCTTAGAAACACTGAAGACAGATTGCTTTCTGTCAAGAAGTCGGAAGAGAAGGCATTGTTAAAGCATCAGCCAGTTCACTGTAGGAATATCTGTTTCCCAAGAACACATTCAGCTGTACAGTAAGTCTGAGGATAATACATATAATTCTGGTATAATAAATTTATTTCATTACAGGAGCCAAAAAGATATGAAATCACTTCTTGCATTACATCACCTATTGATCATGAAACAGCAGATTACATAGTTAGATAATTTGTTGGGAAATGACTTGGCTGTAATCTATCTTGCTGCAGTCAGACGACCTGCGTATTTCTTGTATATAGCTTAGAAACCACAACTTTACTGAATGCAAATACTTACACTGCTGAAAGTTTACAAGCCAGACACTCCAAATACTGATTTTATTTTACTGTGACAAGTAGCATAGAGATTAAACTCCTTCAAGGCAGGATCCATGAAGGAGGTCAGATATAAAAGGCAGGCAAAGCAGCAAGGCTGAGGGGTGGGGGGAAGCAGACTGAGCAGGGGATCAGAGCAATGGAGAAAATCAAAACCAGGATGGCATGAGCTTTGCTCAATATGCAGAGGTTTCTGTTCTGAGTACTTTGCCATGAATTTTGAATACAATTTAAAGGCTTTCAGAAAATTGGTCATAGATAAATGTTTGCTTCTAATGAAATCATTACATATGAAACTAAAGGTAATTATTACACAAATTATCTTCCTCAATTGTGCAAATTAATATTTCTCACTCTGGTTTAGTTTCTAGTTAACAGTTTAGAGGAAAATGTTTTAAAGCTGGGAGAAGTTTGGACAGAAAGAGAGGTGCAAGGGCAACAAATATAACACTGAAACAGAACTCCTAACACATATACAGATAGTTTTTCAAACTGAACAATGTTTGCTGAAGAAGTTGTGATACTCATGAAATACACCAATATAAGTTATTTAAAAAAGAAATATCAGCAGCATTTTTAATTTACTCCTGAGGTAAGGTAAGACTCTTATGACTCCAGCTGATGATAACAAATTCAGTTACTGTGCACTAAAGAAACCTGCCAGCTCTTGAAATCAGTCATTTCACATATGACTGGTAGTGCAGCCTTATGAAATCGGGGCTACAACTATGTACAACCAAGGAGGAAACAATTTTCCTTTTTCGAAGAAAAGATAAAAAACAAGACGCAATTGGGCATTTCATTCCAGTGACTGTGCATGTGGGTACATCTGCTCTAGCTGTAGCTGCAGACAACCAAAACTTGAACTTAAGCTTCATGTTTTTTCCAATCAAGTATTTATCAGTATGAAGCAGTAATTTTGCAACACATATATTTTCAGTAATACGGAATTATTGTAAACTATATCATTACACTGTATGCCTACTTTTATACCACAATGAACATTTTTTTCAGATCTATGAACCCTATTGCATGGTAAGTAACGTCCTAAGTAACAGAAATATGTGTAATCAAAGGTGTACAATTTTCTCATTTTTTTCAGCTGCAGTGTTTGTTTAAAGTATTCTCTGTATAATTGTGGGCATCATTTACCTGAAAACTGACAACCTTGGATCTCAGAAACATAATCAATCTGTATTACATGGACAAATAATGGTAATACAGAGCTCATATAAAAACACATGGAAAGGCATTTTGTGAGAATTTGGTAATTTTTGCTCCAAATCTGGCTTTTTTTTTTAAAAAAGCAATATTTTAATGTTATCTTTAAGCAAACAGTGTTAAAGCTGTAACTGAGTTTCCAAAGCCAACCCCCCCCCCGCCCTTGGTGTTTCTGACATAAACTTTATCATATCTACTCACGTGAGGGATAACTCTGTTCCTTGCTGCTCTCTGCCCTCTGCTGTCAAGCTGCCTGAGGGAGCGAACAGAAAAAGCCTCCGCTTCACCACTTGACCCTCTCTCGTTTCAGCGTGGCTTTAACCTTGTGGCTTACTGTGTGCTTCTGATATTTTTAAAACAAAGAAGGACTGAAACAAAGATAGAATTTGTCAGGTGGTCTAGTATAACTTTTTTCATCAGGAAAGACTGGGACAGACATCTGAGTACTAACAGTGGGCCAGTTCAGGTTGATGCCATACGTTACCACACTGGCTGTGCAGTCTGTCTTTGAGCTGCTCAGAAGCTCCAGTTCCTATTATGAGACTTAGGTCTGTCCAGTAGCAGTGAAATGCCTAAATATTATTGAGGGTCTGGGTAATGGCATAGCATATATGGTTACTTGAAAGATCAGGGTGCTTCTGCCATTAGCTGCTGGCATTCATATCGTGTTTATGCCAGCCTTTGCAAGTCTCGTCTGCCCTTGTAGGAGGCAACACTGGCATCTCTCTGAGAAAGGTCTGTATTGATCTGGTCTGTAATGAAATATCAAAACGCAATCATTTAAATACCAGGTAGGACAATAAAGACCCTCTGAGCTACAGATGGTGCTGTATCCAGAATCTGTAAAGAAGTTCAACCCTGGGGTCACTCCAAATCAAAAGTCCTCCCACAGTAAGAGGTGATGACTTGTTGTTCCCAGGTTAAGCAATGGGAACGACCAGTGAATGCTTTTGCACCTCATTGTGAACATACTCTGCAAAAAGATTAGGCATTTACACACTGTGGTAACAGCCCTGTAAGAACTACCAGTAGAAATTTATATAAGCAGATGGCTGATGGATTAGCAGATGCCAGGTTTTGAGGTCTCTTCTCACTGAAGAGAGTAACTTCTGATGCATGAGTTAGTGACTAAATCTTTTACTAACCTATACCATATAAAATAGATTGTGCTGAGGATGTTCAAGAGAGATGCAAGGTGCTGTATGCACCCTGTTGCACCTCATCCTATGAGACTAGATTTGATAATCCTTACAGTTTTGCTGTCAGCATCACAATAACTGGTTATCTTCAGCAAAAGAGTGAAAAATGTGGAGGTACTCAGAACCAGACTAGACATGGTCCTGGGAAAATCCATAACTATTGATGTAAAAGGATTGCATGAAGATCTCATTTTCCATGAAAAATGTGATTGCTCTCTATGTTGTTGTAGGGGAAGGTTTGAAAATATCAAAGGAGTGAAGTAACAGGATCAAGATCAAAGAGAAAAGATATGTGCTCATTTTAAAATTGTACAATATTTACCCAATCCAAAAATTTTAGGGGACCTGACTCATGATTTTTGAACATTTAGGAAATATCATTGGTGACTAAGATTCATTTGAGTCAGTTCCTATGGCATTCTTAAATAATCTGATATCTGTGCTAGAGCTAAACCACTAAAATGCTTCACTTATTTAAAAGGAACTTCACCTGCCCAGCTGATTTACCTTTCATCTGGGTTTTTGTTGCTGGAAATAAATGAAGTCTGCTGCAGAAGAATGAAAATCTTCCCCACAAAAAGAGGGAAACCTCAAAAATTACTTGGCCTGGAACCAAAGTGCCGGCAGAAGGGAGATTTTGAGTCCAATAAATACAAGTCTTTGGAGACCACAGGAAAATGGGATTCTAGTGACAGTGCATGTCTATGAAAATTCACTGCAGTATCAGACATCCCAGGTGCCTATTTTATCAGGAATCATTATGCTGCTCAGTGTTCCAGGAACAGTTCTGGACAGTGAAATAGCTTTTGCATTCAAAGAGGTGACATTTAGTCACCAGGCATTTAGCTGCTGGGCATAGAGGCCACTGCTTGTGAAAGGGTTTTGTTTGAAAGAAGAGAGTGTGTGTGTGTGTTATTAACTTGAGACTAAGAGTAAACTTTTAAACGAAATATGCTGCAGCTCAGTCAGTATCTTGGGCTCAGCATCAATGATGGGGGTAATGGGAAGTTCTGAGTTCCTGCTGAGCTCACTTAAATTTAGGACTGCCACTGAACCTCACCAAAGATTTGTGTTGAAACCTTGCCTTTGTAAATATGTATTTCATATGTAAGAGTCTAATAAAATAAGAGTGTGCATTTGAATTTGCCTCTGATGAATACACACCATAAAGGAAACAGTCATTTATATATGAGTGTTCAGCTGAAGGCTGCAGCCTTTGGGAACTGATGTAATTTGGTACTTTCATAGCTCTAGGGAGCAAAGCAATAAGAAATAGTACGTGAACAGCTACAGTAAAACTAATCAAACCAAACAAATACAAACCAAAAAGCCTCTCCAAAAGGTATTCTGACCGGAAAACCATTTTATAAATTAAGGAATCTCACATTCATGGGAAGAATCTTGTAACTAAAAGGTAGAACTAGCACATGGTCAGTAATAACGTTGTGGGGCTGGGTGTGCTGAAAAGCTCTGGCAGGAAGGCTCAGGGCACAGATCTTGGACATGCCTGAATCAGAAAAAAAAAAAAAAATGATTTAGCATAAAAGCCTGTTGGCAAGTCAGTTGTCATTTGTGAAGATTTGACCAGGAAGCCTATAGAGAAATTCACATGCAATTTAATATTTACTGGAACAAAGGAACATTAAAGTTTTCCTTTTGGCTTCTTTGCCGCTTTCTTTACCTGTTGGATGCTATTTTGGATTGCAAGTATGAGGGAGTGGACTGATGCTGCATCAAGAGCTCCTGAGGTTTTAAAACCTAGGGCCTGTTCTGACATTGCGGATTCCTGCGGAGACACACTGTCTTCCCCTTTCATTTGCAGTCTGGTTAATGAGCCTGTAAATTGAATTAGCTCAGTCTAAGTGCTCAGAATGAAGCTGAAATGAAAACAAGATTGGAATAGTGTATGGAGGCTATACTTGTTTGGGTGCCTTTGGTTTCCTGAGGAATACAGTAAGGCTGAAATAATAACAACAGAATATGTGACTGAAGATATATGATTCATCATATTGTACAAACCAACCTGTTAAACAGTGTTCAGATATCAGAGTGGTGGGTATTCTGCTGGTGAGTTAGTGTTTCCTGGTTCTAAAGAGATAAAGGGTAACTAAAGGAGAAGGCATTGTATTTTTACATTTTTCCCCAGTGCTATGGTATGTGCATATCCTTTTGGACAATGTTTGGCATCATTTTTTTTTTAAATAGCACAGAAGTGGCCCAGGGGAGTGACTGCAAATCTGAGTAATGATTAACGGGATTTATGATAGCAACATTGCATTGAAATGTGGGGGAAAAGCTGGACAGCTCTGCATCATTTGTTCCCAATGATTTTGAAGCAACCATTGCTAAAAGGAGAAAGCATCATCTGTCCTCCCAAGCTTTCCCTTCCTCTATAGATAGAAGCGTACCTGTTTTCCTGTTAGCAAACAGAAAAGGAAGGCCTCTCTCCTCCGCTGGTGGGGCCTCTCTGCCCCTGCCTGGGGCTGCTGTGTGCCAGCCGTGCCCAGAGACTGGCTGTGACGGTACCTGACATCCCTGTGCCACTGGGTGAATCACCAGTCCAGGCTCCTCCATGTGTACTGACGAAGCTCTGAATTTCTCTTGGTACAGGCCAGTGAGTTCATCCAGGGTCAGCACTGTTTCATCAGTCAGTCCAGGCAAACATCTGCTGATGTTGTTTCCCTGCTCATAGTAAGGGTTTGTCTGAATAAAACAGTGAGGTGATTCCCAGTTCGGTGGCTGGGATTCATGGAGCCTAAATGACTTAATGATTCATTCCTCTTGCAATTAGCTCAGCCATTAAACAGACCAATGCCCTATTCCCCTGCCCTCTGCCTGCGCTTCTGTTCACCTCTAGACTTGGTTACAGGTTACTGCCATGCGGAAAAGTCAAACCAGTTTCATCTCTGCTTGTGTCCATGGATGGCTCTTCTGCCTCCAGGTCTCAGCGACTAACCTTTGGGAAGTCACAGCTATTAAACTTTCTCCAGGGCACACAAGACAAAGCTGATGTGTTTCTGTTATCTTGAGGGCTGGATGAAATGCTATTGTTTCCGTCCAGGATTTAATACATCTGTATATACACAAATATTTCCTTCACCAAAGCTGATTTCCACCCTACATTAAGTTAAAAATAGCAAAACAATCCAGGGATTGGATGACTTTTCTTATCAGCTAGTGGTCGTATGGGAAGTCACAGTGTATACAGACCACCTTCCTTACACAGAAGTCGGTCTGCTGTAACGTGCATGAACAGCAGTTGGAAAGAACCAAACTTCGCAAGACTTTGGAGTCTTTCTTTTCTCAGCTATGATCTGAAGAAATGGAGGATAAACATATAAGGATTTATCAAGCTTTGAATAAAAGGAACCCACAGAAAGAATACTAGAAGTATCGTTAGCTAGTAACAATGGAACTAAATGAAAGGCCTTTATCTTATTTTCATCACTCAAATTCTCATGTGTGAAACGAGAGCAAGCTGCGTTATTATTTGTTTTTATCTCTAGAGGATCTACTGCCTACAATCACTATAATGATGTCATATTCTAAGGAGAAAAAAAATGATAGGAAGAAAACACTGAATATGATTTTTCTCCTGTGAAAGCCAGAGATTTTTTAAAAATTTATACTAAATAGCTAGTAGTCATATTTTTGGCTCAAAAGTATATGTCAAAAATACTACATTGTGGAAAGCTTGAGAGGCATGCAAGATCTGTGTTTCAATTCAGATATAGGGTTTTGGTAGAGATTTGCATGATCAAAAGCAGAATTTCCATACAGTCCGCAAGCAGTAACTTGTACGTACTCCCACAGAAGAATAAATCTGACCAAAAAAGGGCTACTTACATGTTGTTAGCATTGATTCCTACAGAGTTAAAGTCCCAGAATAAGTATTACCCATCCAAAAACCCAGGCTGGATATAAATCGACCTGAAAAACATGTTCATAATCTAAGAATAAAATTTAAAAAACATAAGCCCACTCACAGTACTTATAACTCTTTTTTGTTTCTTTATAAAAGTCTCAGAGCAATTCCAGTAAAACTATATAATTAAATCTTTCTTGTCTCCAAGGAACATTTAAGAGATGTGTTTAAATAAGGTCACTCACTGATGAAGTGTTGACAGCTCAGCAGCAGGACTCAACAGCCGTTCTACAGAACATAGCAATGCAAGGGGGAGACCACCACATCCAAAATTTAACAATGCAGCCACCAATGATCTAGTTGGAATTTGTCCAAAATATTGAAAGCAACATATAGACCTAACATACCTACCTTATAGAAAGGGCTATAAGGATTTTCTGTCTTGTATAGATATGAATATATATATTTATGAGTTAAAAGGTGACAGAAGTTTGATATAATTTATTTTAAATTTTATTTAGCTGATATTATCCTGAGATGTTATCCATGAACATGGGTATCCTGGAAAGCGTACTTGGAGTACTTAACAAATGGTAATGAATCACATGAGGAAGAGTAGTAATAGATTGAATTTCAGTGGAGTGTTAGTTCTTTCTCCCTATTTTATTTCAGTGTAACTGAACGCCAGATCCTTTTAATCCCTATACCTGTAATATTTTCGTTTTTCAAAACCAGGCCCAACACAGAGAGATGGCCTGTGTCTCTAGTGGGAGCTAAGAGAAATAGATGTATGAGGAATCTCAGGACAGCGTTCAGGTATCCCTGCTGCTGCTGAGGCTGTTTCATGTGGAGGTCTGAGAATGGAAATGATTCTCTGAAGCTTTCATGTTGAGTTTTTAATCTTTGCTCACAACAAGTTTGCAATCCTTGAAAATTAGCCTGGAAAACTATCATGAGTCTGAGCATCATTTTGCTTTCCAAGCAAAGAGTAAATCTCTTTCTAAAGTTCCTCGTTGTTCCTTTGTCACTTGAAACAATGATAAATGCAGTATGGGTACAGGAGAAGATGTTCTTCCTAGTGAATCAGGGCTTCCTGTAGCAGGTTCTTCCAGATTTTTGGTGGTATTTGAATTGTGACGTTTGATGGAGAATAACTATTAGATACTAGGTCAGATTTCAAGAAAAGGTGTTATAAACACCAAATAAGACATGAGCACATTTCCACATTGAGGAGGTTTAAGCAGAACTTGCAAGAAATGTGTACAAATATTTTGCTCTACCACTAATGTCTTCTAATCTCCAGGTTTTTTTCTTTTGCAACATAGTCTCAACTATAGTGTCCAGTATTAACGATAGTAAACTCAATCTGGGATGGGCTCAAACAGAGCCACTGTGGAACCAGGAGACAGAAAGCAACATTTTTGTCATTCTTCTTTAATGGTTGCTCCATAGTTGACGGTGATTATCAGATGTGTTTTGTGCTGGATTCTGGCATCCAGACCTCCTTCCTTGGGACTTGCTTGTTGTGCTCAGCTGAGAAGTGGCTGAGTGGAAAGGTGCACACTCTTCTTAATCCTACACTGAGTAGGACTGCCGGGACTGCATATGTGGCCCCACAAACTGGTAGGTTCACAATTCACTGTGGTGTTACTTGGGTAGAGAGAATTTAATGTCTGGTTTAATATCTAGCCAGAACATTCCACAAGGGAAAAGTCTGGCTAAGCAATCATCTCTTATGATGTAATTTTTTGTTCTCTGCTGAATTGGAGATTTTTTTTTTTTTTTCTCATGCATTGTATCTATAAAACATTGCTTTTCGTAACACAGTTTTCTTTCCTCTATAAATTGCTGCTATACTGGAAATTTTTTTCTCTCACTATTTTTACCTGTTCAACTAGAACACAAGAGAAAATATACCAAACATCTTAACGGAGATCAGCATATAAATTCAGTCTTATTCTAGACTCTAAAATTGGTGGCCACCAGAAATGTTGATGGCCAACTACCGGCTAAAGCTTCTGGAGACAGCTAGCACTTACACACATCCTATGATGATAATTTAGATGAAAAAATAGGTCTACAAACAATGAATTTTGAGACTGTCTGTGTAAGAGAAGAAATAAACGCCTATTATCAGCTGTCTGACATGGATAAAAGTTTCCAGTCACTATTCTTACTACAGTAGTCATTAGGCTAGAAGTATTTGCTAGGCTCTCCTGAAGGCACTGGTCTGTGCCTCATGTAACTGAGTTATTTAACATATTTAAGAGATGACCTTTTACTTTGTTCAGAGCAAATAAAATAAGTTTTCAGCAGAAGCAAAACTACTGGATAAAGAAAGAAGCTCTTCATGAGCCACTGCTGCTGCATTTAGCTCAGCAGCTTGGCTCCTATGGAAAGCTACCAAGGAAAAAGTGGAAGTGAACAAACTATGCTGAAATGGCTGTGAATTTTAAGTTAAAGATAGTTGTTGACTACCTTTCCAGATAAAATGTAGAACATTTCTCCCTAAAGAGTTTGGAAATGGAGGCTTTCTGCTACCCCTGGCAAAAAGGCCTAGATACACGTGTTGAATTCCTCGTTCTACTCCTTGGTTATATAAATTGAAGCAACAACACACCCAACTCACTAACGTAAACAGAAACATAGACACAGAAACCCTGCCATTCTGTCTAACAATTGTTTAACAGAAGTTAAATGATATCTACAAATAAAATGAAATGGCAGCGGAAAGCACTTGTCATATGAATAATTAGACATAATAGCAACAGTATGCTCCGTCCGCTCTCATCTGTAGTGTTTCTGTTTAGCAGCTGCTATGCCTGACAAACAGCTGCTAGATGCAAGAGTTGTTTGATGGATACCTGAACATGCTCTGTGTGTCCTCCTGAACTTTACTATGGTTTAAATGTTATTCTGGACCCGCAGAAAAGTAGACTGATGTTTTTCCAGCTTAGCAAAAGGGAATTTTCTTTCTCTGAGCAAGTGGGAAGTGCACAAAAGATGTCTCAGCTAAAAACCATTTTAGCATTCACTGTTCAAATCATCTGCTTTTGTAATCTGTAAAGCATAGAGCATGTTGTTCGCAAACTTGACTTGTAACAACGAACAAACTCAGCTTCCCACATGTGCTTTTACACACCGGAATACCTGCTTCCCAACAACAGATGGGAAATCTAGAGCTCTTGAATTTCTGGTCCTGTCGATTGCTCTGCTAATTGTGCATTAACAATTAGAGATTAGAGAATATGCTTCTGATTACTACCAGTGTAATAAAGTTAGAGGTGGTTGCAAACAGACTTTGTAGAGTGAAGAAAAATTAGTATCACAAGACATATCACTGTCAATTCATGCCAGCTGTCCAATGATGAGGACACCTGTGTGAATGGTATCAAAGTCAGCCTACAGATTTGCTATATATACTTAATGACCTGCAAATACATAAAGCAAAATGGCCCCACTGACACTGTGCATCAAAACAGAGAGTATAATGCTTTGTCATAGGGTAAACTGCTATATTAACATTATCACATGTTCAGAAATGAATGTGGCACTTGTTGATTTCAAGCTAGGTTTTTTTTTGGACACAGGTTTTCTTCCAGAAGTCTCATTTCCATGATTCAGCTTTCATTTCGCTGCTATTTAAATACTACCAGATCTAACAGGGCCTTATACCTTTTATTCTCCAATCAATGGGAATGTCATGAGGTCCGTTTTTATGGTAGTTTCTAATAGTACACGCTATGTTTCTTCAGCAAAATGCCAGCAATCTTTGCTGCTTAATACAGGTGACTAGGTACTCTTCCAAGTGTTTTGCTACAGTTTAATGTTGTTGATCAGTGGTCCTTTCCCAAGGTGAAGCTGGTAGTGCTGCAAACTTACAGAAATGGAGTGCCTAGGACAGAATCTCTACTTGTATAAGCTGATGAAATTGAAATATATATACGTTTACATATGATGAACTCTGAGAGCCAGATCTCACCTACATATTAAAGAAATTGTGTCAGGGTTATAAATGAGACTAGTTTCCTTCTATTACCTTCTGCTCCTTTTTTTTTTTTTTTTTTTTTCTTTCCTTTCCTGATACAGCTATAAAGGTCTCACTTGGCATAATGTGGTTGCTACTTTAGCTTAGTTCAAACCTAAAAGTATTAAAGAGTTTTGCTCACCTGACCTAATTCCAGTCATTTAAATGGTAAATATTCAGACTAAGCTTATTAGTTAGACTTTCTCTTCTCTGTCATGGAAGAAAGATGTGATGAATTGCCCTCTTCAGGCACATTCTTGCATGGAGTGTGGAAGGTTCTCAAGTGTCTCAGAGCAGATGTTTGTCTTTCAGGCTGCACTGTACAGCATCTGTCCCCTGGGCTTCATCCAGTTTTGTTATCTTCACTCTTTGCCAAAAAGAAGCCTCAGAAGTCAACAACTAACAGAAGCATAATTTTCTTTGTTCCTTTCAACTTAGGGATAAATTTGAACATGATAAAATGTGAGGATTTTGCTGGAAACAGTATTATTTAGCACAACATCAAGGTAATGGGTTGGTCCAGTTCCTTGTGAGATGAGACAAGGTCAGAGAAGAGTCAATGGATGTAATACCTTCTTTCTGGGTAGTTCTTTTACAGAAAGTTTCTCTCTCTGTAGTGACTTTTTTTCTCTGTGTGCTTCAACTTTATGCTTACCAGACCCCCTGACTTCAAATTAATCAATGGCAGAACTTTGGAACAAAACTAAGCAAACCCAAAACCGAACAATAGCCAAATGACTCAGGAAGAGTCATAATTATGGGTAAGAAATATCACATGCATCAAAAAAACTCACCACATTGGTTTTTAATGGATATTGCTCATTAAATGAAATAAACCTTTGAAAGAAAATAAGTTTGTCTAGAGAAGCTAGAAAATGATAAACACAAATATGACAACTGGCAAGGTGCAGCATCAAACTGGGTGAGTTAGTGTCAGTATTTACTATAAATTTTATTCTATCAGAGGGACAGAGATGCTTAGTCAAGTTTCATCCTCTTTGCCTTTGTTGAGAACACGCACCCAGCAGATGGTACAAATATGTGCATTTCAGGTCTCTGAACTCTCAAATGTCTTTTGTCATGAAGACAACCAGTTTAAAGTCTGTAATCTGTTTCCTGCTGGTTATGTGCACTTACCCTTAAAGTCACATGTTTGCTCAGAGAAGGTCCACAGCTGGAACATCAAGATGAATTATGTGTGTAAATGACTCTGTCAAGGGACATGCTCCACTGTGCTTAACTATTTTTCTGCAGAGAAAGCTGTGCATATGGCTTCTCATAACCAGGCATAAAAATATTTCTCAGTGAAGAATGGAATTACCATGAAACTAAACGATGAGCTAATTTCCTACTAACAGAGAACAAGATGCTAACAGTATTTGGAGTGTTTTTAAAAAGTGGTACTGATTAATTCTGCATTTATTCAATGCTACATTAACTTTTTAAATCATTCAGGTAGCTTCAAATCCTTTGCACTACAGACAATACCAGCTTTCCCGTTGCCTGCAATAGGAGTAAAATAGTTTCTGTATTAAAGAATATACAGCATCAACTGGAGGAGACAAAAATGTTATAAAAGTGTTGTGGAAAATATTTCTGGTATAGAAGCTCAGATTTTTTAATCTGTGGCAATTCTTTGCAAAGCACTTGGGTTTTATTATTTAATTAAAATTTAATATGAACAGTTAATTACTGCAGGTTTCCAACAGGAGATCACTCAGATAATCATGGAAACACGATGATAGTTAACTTTGGGGTAGGTAACAGGCTGAGTGATTTCTCCAGGTATCTTGCAGCCCTGTTTGGATAATTCAATGAAAGACATTTTGAAATATCAATTCTGCTACAGAATGTTCTTAGTTCTAAAGCCGGTTTTTAGTAATGATGAACAGTATTTGTTGTCAAAGCTCCTGCTAAAGCGGCTATATCACAATCAGTGTGATTCAACCTCCCACCCCCAAACGGTTTTCACAAGGTGTCTTGTAACTGTATTCAATATTAATACAGACTGATAGAAGCTGTTTTTCTTCTCTGAAAGATGACTAGCACTGCATTTTAAGTCTTGTAACTTATTATTTTTACTTATTTTTTTCTGTGTGAATAATAGTAGTTGATAATACAGTAAATCATCTCATTTTAGAAAGAAGTGTGGCAACCACTAGCATTAGGAAATACCACTAATAATTTCTGTTTTCATTTTGTAGATGGAAAATAAGCAATTTTAGTCAGAAGGCTGATGATTTTACTTGGGCTGAAAAGCAGTATTTTCATGCCTCTTGTTCAAAAGAAAGTTGCAATAACCCCCACCTAACTGCTGAAAGATCTGAGCCTGCATTTCCAAAATCTTGGCCAGAAAGCCTCCTCTGATGCTTCAAGCTCTGCAGCTGCTTGTGACCGTAGGCATTACCATTCTGGGTTGGCTGAGAGTCTAGGGACACATTTCATGCCTACACCTGTCGGGGGGGTCACAGGCTTCAGGAAGCAATTCAGTATTCATGAGTCTAGAGAGCTAATGGATCTGTAGAGTGTGTAGGGAATGTTTGCTGGGAAAATGAGAAGAGTTCTTGGTGCTGCTCTAAGGAATACTTTGCATTTTACTTTAGATGATGAAAATGCAGAAATAGCACTGGAAGTAGGGACCATCATGCAAACTCAGAACCACCTTGGGGGTCTAAGGTGCTGCTACATGATATTTAGTAGACGTAGCCAGAAACCTCAAGTTTGGGTTTGTTATTTTTACATCTAGAGCCAGGTACCTCATGCTGAGCTAACCTCTACTTGTGATTTGCTGGGATAGGGGAATTGGCTTCCACTGTGGTTGAATCCACCTTACCCTACTTTTGTTTGATCCTTGTTTCTCCAGTTAATTAGCTTCCTCCTATTCCCTGTTCAGATTCCCTTGGCCCAGTCCCTTGAATAATTGGCAAAGCAGAACAGAGGCTGTGGTACTACCTGTGGCTCGGTTTTATTTAATAACACTGCATAACTCTGTGCAGCACATTGTGACTAATCACTTCCCCATTGCCCTGCCAGTCTGTGAAAAGGCCAGCATCACAAAACACCAAGTCAGAGCTCCTTGCTGAATCTCTGGAAGTTTATATAAAAAGCAAACTTTGGTGAATGAGGTCTGAGTGGTAGGGGAATTAAGTGTTTTGATGAAAGAAACGTGCCCATCATTGACTCCTCTTCAGTGCTGAAGTTTGTGATTTTCCCCTTAGATGTAATGTACATCAACAGTTTTGACTCTGCAGACCTTGTGAAAAGGTCTTCCTCTTTTTCGTTCCTGGCAAACAAAAACTGCATTCATATAAACTCATGTAATTTCTGTTCTGGGTTTATCGTCTGTGGATTTGAATTTTTATTTTATTCAATGAATATAATTTCTCCCTTTCTTGCTTCTTCCTTAGTGCTAAAAAATACACAATGGCTTTTTAATATTTAATTGATTAGATCATTTTACAGGTTTTAGTTTAAAGGTAACCATAGCACAAATGCATCCATTATTAACTGCAGAACGGCAGTGTAGCTTCTTGGGAACCCTCTTTAGTTTAATATGAGAACCCCTGTCAACAGAAAACAGCGCTGATATTGTTGTTAAGTGTGACAAACTGGCAAATGCAATGGGCACCACTCTGGAACAATGCAAACTGCTTATATCAATGGAAGAGGCGATGTTTAAAAGTGAGATAAAGGCGGACAGCGAGAGGCTGTCAAGGAAGGTTCGATTCCGCGTTGCGTCCTCGCACAGCGGGAGGGTGCTGAAGGAGGTGTACGCCGACGGGGAGGCTGCCGACTCTCTGGACTCCGAGTATGCCAGTAGCTCAGAGACTGACCAAACCAGCCGGCTGAGCGAAGTGGATGGGCAGCAGAATGGACACGTAGGGTCCGAGTGCGACGAAAATGAGAACGAGCAGGATGACTTGCTCATTTTAGTCAGAGCCACTAAAGAGAGGAGGTTTGGTACAAAGCGAGTCAACATCCTCAGCAAAAATGGCACAGTCAGGGGAGTCAAGCATAAAGTGAGCGCTGGTCAAGCCCTCTTCGACAATTTGGCAAAAGTATTTCAGGTAGGTGATGTGGTTCTGCTGGCTGTAAGCCCTGTGTCTGTTCCTTTTAACTCCTCATGTTATTCTTCCCTTTGTCCAAACCTCTCTCATTTATGATTTCTCAATGTTCTGCCTCATTTCCATTGCCATCCACTTGCTGTTGTTGCCCAGGAGGGGCTCATTGTTCTTTCTGCTGTATAACACCTCCCCGTTTCCACACTCCAAATTGACTGTGAACTTTTTCTTCCAAAATTGGCCTGAAGTTTGCTGAGTAGAGATGTGTATGTTGTGCTTCCCACGTATGGACCAGGAAAGAAACGTTAACAGAGGAATTAGCTGGCACTTTGTTGGAGGTTTGTACAGACCCACCGTACAGGGATGTATCATGTTTCTACTCCTATTATATTAGTTCTAATGAGTTTATGATGTTATCCACTGTCCCCTACATGTAAATAAGTATACTTGCAAATCTCATTGTGTTTAATGTGCAAAGTAGATCAAATTAGGTGCAGGATGGCAGCATTGACGGTTTTCCCACATTAAAATTTCAGAGGAATGAAATCTTAGTCGGACGTCTCTTTTATTAACATGTGTTTTCCATTTATTTTGTAGAAGGAGCAGAATATCTGTATTTGAAACAGTATATGTCACACTGATGCCTTAGGCAGAGAAACACAGGCCTCAGAAAAATCGAGATAGGAGTTCTAAAACAATTAGCTCATGTATATGTTTTATCTATATAGGCTATTCAAGCCTTTAAATCATTACTATTGAAAAAAAGAGCAACAAGTATGCAACCAAACTCTTTCTAAAGGTTGTTATATTATGATGGTCACTTAAATTCATCTACAATTGGCTTCAGGGTATCATTTCAAAAGTGTTTATGCAATTTTAAAGCATTGGGAATTTGATATCAGTAACAACTGTTGTGTATGGAAGTGAAATCTTCTGAAGTTCTTTCTTACTTTGAAACTAAGTCATTTCATAATATGCTTAGAAATGGCTATGGATTAACATTCTCTTGCTTCTGAATATTAATTTATCCTCTATGTTGTACCTAAGTTACAACAGTCTTTTTGTCAATATTGATGTTCCTGTGGAAGTTGGATGTTTCAAAGATGAATTAGCTGTTCATTTTTTGTTTTGACATCACATAACACTCAAGTAGCTTGCTTTCTTTCAAGCCACTCACTGAAGAGTTTGTCCTTGAGTTCCCTAGTCTGATAAAATTTGTAACAAAGTCATATTTTCGAAGTAGATATGAATTAGGAAGTATTAACTGGTGCATGTCTGGGTTCTTCTCCTACTTGGATTCTCAATACTGTTCCATGTTGTTTTGCTACATGCAGTACACCATTTCAACTTGCTAACCTCATTCCCTCCTAAAAGCTTTTTTCCACTTCATCATTAACATCAAGCTAAGAAATGTGAATAAGCTAGATAAATAGACCCATTTGAAGACGCATATACCTTAATCAGCCTCCCTGTCTTCCTGTTTCTATATCCAATTTTAGTTTGGAAGTTCTTTGGGAAAGGTTCATGGACTGAAATCAATGTTCTTTGCAACAAAGTTTCTTTTAGTAGAGTTACAGCTAGGACC
Organism: Falco naumanni; assembly: GCF_017639655.2. Lineage (NCBI taxonomy): Eukaryota > Metazoa > Chordata > Aves > Falconiformes > Falconidae > Falco > Falco naumanni. Next base: position 55,603,782 of record NC_054054.1, read on the forward strand.
AGCACTACTTCCATCAGGTGTTTTGCTGGAAGAAAGTAATACTTGAGAGGAGATGTATCCATCTGATAACTTTGAAAAATTATACGTAGCCAAGTTTATCACCAGAGGTCTATAGTTAAAGCCTATAAAATAATGAATGGTTTAAAAGGTGGTAAGGATTTTGTACTGTCAATATTTTACAGCTGAAGAAAGTGGAAAAATTAAATTACCAGGTGAAAACAAACAGGTTTTTGTACAGCATGTAATTAAATTTAAGAACTCTCAGCTACCGGCATTGTAAAGACCAAAAGTATAGGCAAGTTTTGAAAGCAGATGAGGAAAACAGATGGGGAACTAAGCAGCTTCTGCTTAGGCAGGTCTAGATGACTGATAACCAGAAGTAACTGTATATTCTTAGCTTAAGAATCTAGTGGATCAAAGACATATATTCAATAATATACAGAACATCATGATTTGAGGTTTCTACACAAACAAGTTCTTGTTTCCCCAGAGATAAGGTTTGACGTCTAGTGAAGAGGAATGATCGTTTGCATATCTTTCATGTCATACTGTAAGCCAGTTTTCTGTGCCACATGGTGAACACAGAAGACAGCAAAGTACAAAGTTGACTTTGAGACTGATTCGGAACTGCTTGATCCTAATGTGAAATATGATTAAAATTCTTCCAATTACAAATGAAGTAATGACCTTTAGGATGAGATTAAAGGATGATTTCTAGTTTTCTGTAAATCCGCTCCAGACAATTAATTGCACGGTAATACCACTTAGAGAACAACAAGAGTTCTTCATTCAAAGGTATGATAAGGTAGAAGTGTGTCTTTATTAGAAGATATAATAAGAGACAGGACAAGGGGCAGTGGGTGCAAACTGCAATCCGGGAAGTTTCATCTGAATATGAGGAACTTCTTTACTTTGCGGGTGGCAGAGCACTGGGACAAGCTGCCCAGGGAGTGTGTGGAGTCTCCTTCCCTGGAGATATTCAAACCCCACCTGGACGTGATTCTGTGCAACCTGCTCTAGGTGAACCTGCTTTAGCAGGGGTTTGGACTAGATGATTTCCAGAGGTGCCTTCCAACCCTGACCATTCTGTGATTCTGTGATAACTCAATATCTCTTGATCTGGGCATTTTTCTAAGTTTCCCCCTTGATTATCTGAGGTTATCCACAGTTACACGTTTCACTTCTTTGTAGATAAGCAACAGCAGATGTATAACGAGTTAAGATGTGTATGAAGCTCCTTATCCCTGAGAAAAGCCCATCTCTGCCCCTTGGATAATTCATCAGTGGATGACCTTGTTATACATTTCTCAGATTCAGTGTCAAAGCAGGTATTTCTAATCTCAGAGTATGCACATGAACTCTTGACAGTCCTAAATCCTGAGCACTGATGAATTCTTGAATGCAAAGACTTCTTATGTAGTATTTAATGTATCACTTATTGACTAAAATGTGTATGCAACAAGCCAAATACTGAGTACATGTGATTGTCCTGTGACCCTGAAACTAGGGTTTTTTTTGAGATTTTCTGCAGCGTCAGCATTCTGATACTTCAGACTATATCTGCAAATTCCTTTACTATGTTACTACCCCAAATCCCCAGCTGCTCCCTGCCATAGAGGAGAGATCCTTTAAAACAAATTTATTTGCTTGGATATTCTAGGGATAAGCAGGGGTTCGTTAACTGGGCTGTATTAAGTCATGCAGCCAAGACTTCTGATGTTTTCTGTTCAAATACCTTTTTGAGTATTTTTTCCACATTTTCTAACTACAGCCTTTCTACAAATTTGGTTCAGAAAGTCTTCTCCCACAAAAGACTCATCTGAAAAAAAAAATCACACCTTCTGGAGTTCTGGGGAATTTCAAAAGAGATGTAACAGAGGAAGTATTTCTAGATGAAAAGGTGGTTTTCGTAGTTTTTGTTGTTGTTATGTGATACAAGCCTGGCCTGAGAATGTATAGCTACTGCCAACTGGACTTGCATCCCCTGCTGCACCTTCCCACATCCAAGCACTTCCATCACCAGCACAACCATTTCCACTGTCCCTTGAGAAGACAAGCTAAGCTCCTTGCATTAGTTTGTCCTGATGACTGTCTCTGTCCTCAGATGTGAGCTGCTCCAGCACTGTGACGGTAAAAGGTCTCCCATCAGATCGGCCCTGCATGGCTGGAGAAGCTGCTGTGAGCCCCATGGGAGCCGCCGTGTGCAGCTGGGGCTGGCATGGCTGTGGGGATGGGGTGGGACCGAGCAGGACATGTCCAGGGGGTATCTCAGCTTCATGGCAGGACATTTTTGGGACAGAAAGGTGGGGAAGAGACCAACATTACTGGTGCTTCAGGGGAGCATGGTTTCCATGGCAACCCTTCCAGCCTTTCCCTCCCAGAGGTGGATGCCACAAGGAGAGCGTTGACATAGCAACCGCATGGGGAGGGCGTTGCTGTGGCAACACCTCCTCAGCCCCTGCTAGGCAGGGAAGGTGGGAGGCCAGTTGGTGGTCATGGGTGGAGGCCAAGGATGGTCACACATGCCCACCGGGCCTCCACGTGTGCCTGACCTGGCACTGGAGGGGTGGCCTCCAACAGAGCTGGCAATACAGTGGTCGGGAACAATTTGTTCATGAGAAATATGCGCTACAGAAAAGCCTGAATAACAGAAAGGATCTGGAGCTCCCAGTCTCTCTGTGCATGCATGTGGTTCTTGCTTCCTTGAAATAAATATAATTTTCCTCATGACCAATGTTTATGACTAGACCACCCCTATGATGGCTTCCAGGTGACACAGAGCAATAATCCTTGGATTGTCTGGTATGTTACTGAGTAGTACAATGATCATCTTATGTCAGACCGGGTTTCCATTCCAACGTGCAATGTAATGGAGCTCAATGAAAGGTTTCACACAGGTGTCCCCTCATTTCCACTGTTTCAGCATGGATCCTTTCCTCCATTTCCATACTTGCACACTCCACTGGACTTCCAGCCTCCTCTGAAAGGTCACCTTCTGCTAAATTAGCTGCAGATCTCATTCTCAGGCAGGCTCTGCTGACGTCTCTTATGAAATGGCAGGCCTGGTTAACAAACCTGATTAATGCCTTTTGTGAGCATTGCATCAGAGGGGATATGGGTGAAGAGTCACACATAATGTACTTGGTCTTTACAATGTTTTCCAGCACAGCATCTCGGGTAGAGCTAACATTTAAGGTTGCAAAGTGCAAGTCAGTATTCAGCCCGATAAAGAACTAGCTTATTAATGTTTAGAGAGAGGTGGGAAAGAGTTAAGAATCAGGTGGAAGTTCGTTAAGGAGAGCTTCTCAGGTGGCTAAGTTAATTTTCGTCTTTCTTTACTCGTAAGTGACCTGGAAAAAGTGAATACACAGCAGCACATGCAGAGCTTACAAACCAGCAGGGCTAGCTAATATCACAGAGAAAATAAAAAGAAAGACAGGAGCAAAACCAGCCATCTTCTAAAGAAGGCAGATGTTGCATAGTGCTGCTAAGGAAAGTTTCTGGTGCAACAGTACAAGCAAAGGTGTTAGGGTGGGTGATATACAACCACCCCAGCCCCTGGACCATGTATCACTACAATCCCCAAAACTCTGGGGAGGAGAGAGAGGTCCACACTTTCACTGGAGAGGCCATGATGTTTTCCTCACTTCTTTGGCAGATGATCAGTGCTGACACTCCAGCATCATTGGACTCTTTGAACTCAAAGACCTCTGCTAGGACTCCACTAAGACTGTAAAAGGTCTCCTGAACTTCCCCTTCATATTCTCATCCATACACACTGCCCCATGACTCCTAGATGGGCATAGCTTGCAAAAGCAAAAAACGTGCTGGATTGCTTGTACCTACTAGTAGCAATGTTAGGGAAACTTGTTGATAACCTAAAGCCATAGCATTTGCTGTAGTAATGCCATTTATAGGGATGGAGATAAATCCCAGTGAGCTGTAGGTACCTCCTCTGAGGTATACAGTTCCAATGTATGTTCCTAGTTTCAGCAAGTCTGGAAAACTAATTATTGAACAATTTTTTGCATTGAAATCTATGGAAGAATAGGAAAAATTGTAGTGACACAGAGGATCAAGTAATTATGAGAAGCAGGTTTCTGTTTCTTACAGAAAACTTAATGTTATGAGGACAACTGGATCACCACTGAAATGGGCAATGTCCCTTCACCACCTCCTTTGTACCTTCCTAAGTTCTTTGTTCTGTGACCACAGTGGTCATGAGTAAAACAGGTAGTTTCCAGGGCTGGTGGCTGAATAGCCACAGTGATTTAAAAAGGGAGATGTTCAGGTCTGTGAGCTTTTAACTGCAGCCTGGGGTTGGTCAGTACTTTGGTTAATGGTTCTTTATTATTCTCATGTTCTCTTATAAATCAGCTGCAAAGCACTGAGTTCAGACGAGTCTATTATTAGACCGTTCATGATATTTTAGGGTCTGCTGCTATTGGATTTGAAATTCATATTTGTTACAGACTTGAAATGATCAGTAAATAGACCTTAAACTATCTAATCCTCTTAAAGTGATATACAAGCTTTGAGGTAAAAAAGACTTTGCTGTCTCATTTTTTTAAAATGTGGGTAAGGGCTGTCTTGACTTTTCAATTCACTCATCATTGGGAAGCTTAGCAACAAAACCATGGTTAAATTTATCACTTCTTCAAGACTGAATCAATAACTGAAGAAAAAAAAAGTTGAACTTTTATGCTGGTAGTCTGACCAGTATGCACTGGACATCTGTCTTACCTTCCAGAGCACTGCATGGCCTCAAAATCCTTGTAAAGGATGCATAAATGAAGATGAAGACACTGTTCTTGAGACCCTCAGGTGCACTGTATGGGCCTGATCAGAGGCAAGCCCTGGGACAATAAACATTTCTGTTCTGTGTTTACGTATGTTTCTGTTTCAGAGGATAAGCAGTACTTTGACTGCTTCCTGAATCACACCTACATCTGCAGGTGAGTGAAAATTTTTATGACACTGAATTAATTTTTCCCCACTGAGTGCAGTATTTTTGTCTGTTTAGCATAGGTAATGACCACATAAAATGCAAGACAGCTGAGAACTAACCTTTATGCATTTTGCAGTAGAGGTCAGGCATTAGTGGCGTGAGTGGTATGGTTTTGAATCTGTGCATGGCAGCCTTTCCTGAGACAGAGACTGAACTGACGCACTTCCCAGCAAGGGTGTGTGAAACATGCTGGAGTCTCAAGTATAATCAAACTCTGGTAGATGCAGGATGGAAGCAGCAGTGAGGAAAAGATAATTTTGCACTTCATTAGCATCTTCGCTCTTCCGTTGGTAGAAAACAAATCCTAACACCCGACTGGTACTGAATAGAGTTGTCTCTGTCTTACCCCAGCTAGGGCCTAAGTGCCTGTGGTCCAAGCAGGTTGTGCACTCTGTAGGAAAAAGCGGAGCTGCTGCCCTGGGGTGTGAGGGAGAGCAGAATTAAATTGTTCCCTCTGTGAAGGCTATGCCATGTGGCTACTTTCCCAAACAGAATTATTTATTAATAAGCCTCAGCCTCTGGCTTTTCCTTTGCATGAACAAGGGCATAGTAAAGAAGCTGTGGTAATACTGCAGTGAATATGTATGATTATGTAGTGCTAGAGTGAACCAAGACTTCAGGTATAGATTCAAAATACCCATAAGCTTCTGAAGAAGGACTTGGACATCATGCTCCAAAACTGTCATCCTCCAAACCGCCCTTTGGTGCCATCTTGTCTCAAAGCCAGCAAAAGCCTTTTGTTAATGAAAGTTTGACTAGTGGTTTGCTTTGGCCATGTGCCTCAGCATCTCAGTAGAATCATAGAATCATTTAGGTTGGAAAAGACCTTAAAGGTCATCAAGTCCAACTGTTAAACTAGCACTGCCAAGTCCACCACTAAACCACTTCCCTAAGCACCACATCTACAGATCTTTTAAGTACCTTCAGGGATGGTGACTCAACCACCTCCCTGGGCAGCCTGTGCCAATGCTTGGCAACCCTTTTGCTGAAGAAGTTTTTGCAAATATACAATCTAACCTCCCCCGGTACAACTTGAGGCCAGTTTCCTCTTGTCCTATCTCTTGTTACTTGAGAGAAGAGACCCACACCCACCTTGCTACAACCTCATTTCAGGTAGATGTAGAGAGTGATATCATCTCCCCTGAGAAATGAATCAAATGTACGATCAGCTAGAGAACACAAAGGAAATGTTTTTATGTTGCTTCCAAATACATAGCAATAATACTAAAAATAATGCTTTACATATATTTACAAAAAATACAAATAATTCAAAACATATTTGACAGGGCATGACAGTTACCTCCTACTCATGTCCAACGGGAACCACAAAATAGGCGTTCCTTTGCCTGTCTCACCTGCGGGGCTTGATGTAGTAGGTGTACTCTGAGCACGCCTAGTGGATCAGATCCTACACAAACTACATAAGCAGATGCTGCTTTGTTACAAATCATGTCTGCAGGAGGCAGTGGTGGGAGTTGTACTTTGAATTACACAGTCACAAGACAGCATGAATAAATTGCTGGAGCAGGAGTGGAACACACGCTTGCTGATTTTCAGCTTGCCATACCAAATACTACTATCCTTCAGCATCATGCTTGACTGCCATTCCTTTCTTTCTCACTCTGAAGCATTATAGTGATAGTGTTGCTTCAGCATGGAGGTATCCTAGAAAAGCTTGTAGCCTGTGACTTGCTTATTAGGGACAAGAGATAAAGAAGAGACTGAGCAGAGGTAGCCAAGACACGAGAGATTGCAAATAACCATATTCTACCACCTTGTTTCATCCTCTCTCTTTAAATCTAAAAATACATTTGCTTTCCTTTTGAAAGAAAAAACCAGTGTGCTTGTTCTCAGGCAATGAATGTGAACGCCAAATGGAAATAGATGCCCCTTGGTTTTACTAAGTTGAATTCCGAAATCATATTTGCCTCAGGAAATTCTCTGAGCTGAAAATAGTCATAAAATGAGAAAGTATTAGAAGGAAATACCATATATGCTTGCCATCCTCTTGCTTTTAATTATCTGTCTGGTAGATGACCTAAAATACTAGATGAATGCTGGGTCCAAGCCTGTGTACTGCTCTGGGACTCTTATGTAATGTCCCTTTGTGGAACTGCTCAGTAAGGTGCTCAGCCTTTGAATTAACATGGAAAATGCTTCATCTTACTTCAAACTGACTTGAAAAAGAGTGATGTTATGTAAACAGCCTATCGAAAAAATCATAGGATGCTAGAGTGCAGAAATATTTTCTACTCATTCTAACAGTAGGAAATACTTTTTAAAAGTATTTTTCTGAATTGGCCTACAACAGAGATGAAAAGATGAACTGATTAGTCTTAATCATTAATTAGTAGCAATAACTCTTCATTTTTTTCTGGTTGCGGAGCTCAGCTTGGTAACCCAGCAGGACAATTAGTAGAAAATACCTTTCAAAGTACTCTTAAAACTAGAACTATCTAGAAAATTGGGGTCTATTCCCTTTTCTTTGACATGGTGCAACAGGCTGCCTGCTAGCACATTTGTTGTGTCCTCTCGCCCCTGAGTATCTGCATACCTTTGACACAGCAAACACAGGTTTTATGGAACACATAAAGCTGAAATTCATTGCCTACAAATATGAACAAACCTGTATGCTTAATTACTAGCATCCTTCTTGGTCATTGACCTCTAATTTTGTGTATAAATAAATTACTCTGCAATCAAATATTTAAGGGTCCTCATTGCACCTGATTGTCCTGGATGAGGTATGTTTTAGTTCAATTTACAAACAGGGATGCAAGTATTTGGCTACGCTGGGCCAATTTGTCACCAGATTGCACAGCTGTGCATTGCAATTGCAAAAACATGGTAATAATGAGGATGAAACACAGCTCCTTTGTAAACAAACAAAAAAAAACCCAGTTCAGAAGAGTGAGGAATTACCTTTACCTTGGTGGTATGATTCTCCAGGCGTGTAATAATGTTTTTGATCTCATGCCATAGAAGGCATTAGCAAAAATACTTTCTAACAAGCTAATAACATTACAATTCCATTTAGTTTACAGATGTCAGAAGTGTTTCAGTTCTGAACTAGGATTTGCAAATACTTACACGAGTAAGCTTACACATGCTAGACAAATACAAATGTACACATGCCACACAGGTGTTGTGTTACAGTTAAGCAGGAAAACTGTATTTTAGCAGTTGACCAAAAACACATTTCAGGAGCCACCCACTTAATTGGCATGTAGATGTCACTGAGGACTATTTCATTCCCTAAGAAAGAAGAAATGAAGTCATGCTTTATTTGCAGATAATGCTTGCTGGACTGCTCTCGTCTGTCAGCAGCCTGCTTTGACATTTGTCTACTAGTGTTGGCAGTTTATTACACATTACACCAACACATGGTATGTGATTAACAGCTTGAAAGAAAGAAATAGTCAAAGAGATACAGCTTTTTTTTGGCTGGAGTTTTAACCTGTGACTGCAATGTTTGGCAGCATCCTAAGTTTGTTGCTTCAGTGCAATAAAACATGCTTCAGAATGGCATTTGCAACCAGAGAGAAAAGGGTAGGACCTGCATCCATGAAAACCTTCCTCTTTACTGCAGCATCCAGTACTAGCATGAAACTGAAATCTCACTGAATTTTTCAAAAATTTGTAAGAAAAATAGTAGTAAGGACAGCATCCCCAGTCTGTTGATTTTGAAAAGGAGCTGGAAAAACCCCAGCTCCCCATCCAAGCAGGCAATCTTCTGGTTTTGCTTGATGCTGTAGTTATGTTTTGGAGGGGCTGCCACAGCACAGCCTGCTACAGCCTCCATCACATAAAGCAACAGAAATGGTCACAGATGAGCAGCCAGAGTCAGTGAGGTAGAGGCTTATTTCACACATGACAAGAAAGAAGACAGAAACCCCATCATTCATTGCTAGAATGAATTCTGGAAAACATTTTAACAACCTTAGTACAATTTTGCTTTGGAACTATATATAGAGACACCATCCATCAATAATGTCAGAGGAGCATGTCTCTCATACTGCAGAAACAACACACGCAGGCTTGTTCTTTCTCCACTTCTCACAAAGAAATACAGAAAACCTTACTGGCCAATATTTGCACATAGTTATAACAACATGTGTTGTTGTGTTCTGCACTGACAAATCAGTCAATGCTGGTGTAAAGGCAAAGACATTTTTCTTTGGGATTGGCTCCTGGTAGCCTTGTTTGGAATACTTCTGATTGCTAATTATCTAACAGCCTTTCAAGATATTAAGAATTGACAGCTGTCACACAGTATTATTTAAGAAAAATCTATTTTCCCATGCAACTTCTGTAAGACATAAAGCAGCCAGTTTCTAAACCTGCAATGGAAGTTCCAGATTTTTAAAGAAAAAATGATCTTTTCCTGCCAGGCTGCTCATGTCCTGCTCTTGGTTTACTACATGTAAATGCAAAGGACTCTCCATCCTAGCCCCACAGGCAGCTGTGAAGCATTCCATTGCTGTTCAAGTGGAGAATGTAATAAGAGACAGACTGATAGACACAGTGAAAAATGAGAATTTTAAGCATTATTGCTGGAGTTCCTTCCATTTATTGCAGGTCTTAATCAGAATCTTGAGAACTTCCCTTTCCAGGTGTTGGCTGATGCTTTTAATCAGATTTCCAAACATGCAGTGGGTAAGTCCAGTCATTCTTCCAAATCCCACCATGATCCAAAAATATAACCACCTACTCAGTCCCTCCAAGTCGAAACTTAAGCTGTCATGAAGATTTAAAAGAGGAATTTCTGAAGATTAATTAAAAACAATCATTTAAAATAGAAGTTTCTAAATGATTTTTTTCAGGAAATAGAATCTGTTAATTTAAATCTGTCTGCAAAGTTTTGCTATGGCAGCTCTTGGTTTCATATCTTCTGGGTGGTCAGGCTTTTGCAAGCCTATCTGCTTGGTGCGTGACATTCTCGTGGATCCTCATGTAAGAGACTGTGGGTTGGAAGGGCACTTGTACAGGGCAGTATTTGCAGCTGAATTCAGGTGACTAATATCTTTTTTTCTGCTGCCAGTGACTGGGAGCAGCCTCGCACCATGTAGTTCCTTCAACCAGGTAGCTTTATCCTCATTTGCTCCAGCAGTTTTCTTTTGAAGTCACTGCAGATAAGGGCAAAAGTCATCAAAAAAGAAGAGATGTCTAGTGAATTTTCTGACCTGTCTTTCATGCTGTCTCAATTCTCTTTTTGGTAGGAGGTTATGCAACTGGCAGAAATGTAATCAGTACGGAGTTTCAGCATTGTTTGTTGACATGATATGATGTTAGACTAAATGTTGTTATTGATTTTTCTTGCTGCAGGGGATTAAATAATATCAATGCAAAGGAACCACTGAAATTTTGATCCAAAAGAAAAGCAGATCACCAATTTAATCACCTCAGCATCTGCTTGTAGTTATATTCCTTGACCAAAACACATTTAACCCTATGACATGATAGAGATTCTAGACCCATTATAAGAATATTATTATACGAAAAGTAGGATTATAAGAATAACAATTTCTGTTCTATTTAAAAATTACGTATCTCTAGGCCGAATCCTAAATCAGATTAGTGCATAAAGATGCTCACACTGGTCTTGCTAAAAAATTACTCCAACTGCAGATGTGATATGCACAGAATAACTAATTTGGCAATTATTTTGACTTACAGATTCAGGAGCTGGCATAAAGCTGGCATACAACCTGCTACATTCTGATTTTCAGACATTTTGCCTATTCGGTTAAAAAAACCCAAACCAAACCAAAACCAAAAAAAGAAGCTTATACCTTAGATTTTTTTCAGCAACAAAATCTGTAAGTGCTTCGTGGAGATGTGTTCTATTTTGCTCACAGAGAAACGGTGGATGAGTCACCTGTCCCGTTTTGTACATCAAGGCTAGTAGCCACAGTGCAGCCTATTCTAGGACAGAGCTGGTTTATGTACGCTGTCTAGGAGTTGCATCCTCTAGGTCTCTGTAAAAATCTCAAGCTCTCTGCCTTTGGTTTTGGAATCTGTTGCATAAGGAAAGGAATTAAGCCCTGTATGTGTGCAATGCAATGCATCTTTAAAGAAATGGAGATTGAGTATATAACTAGTAATTAACTACTCAGGGTTTGAAGATGAAGGTACCAAAGTTCTAGGTATTTTCAAGTAATTAAGCAGCTGAGAGTGTAGTTCCAATTAGATTAAGTAATATAGCAGGGAAACAAGGTCCTTCATCACTCAGTGCTGACACAGAACAAAGCAGTGCTATAACTACAAGAGATCCCTTTTCATCACTTCGTATACTGAGTGATAAGGCTGGCTCTCATTGAGGAGTAAGGACTGAATCAGCACTTCACCATCACTTTATTGCACTAAGCATAGCTTAACTTTGCTCTTAGTCTCATTGAAAGACCCAGACAAAATTCATTACCATTTGCAGAGTGCTTTGTCACTCTGTGTGAGGCAATGATCTGTGTCCACCTGTAAAAAAGTTGGCATTTTCCTTAATGTGCAGTACAAATGACAACTTCAACTTTGTACAGAATAGCCTGTTTTTATTTCAGCTCAGATGAGTAACATTTTCAAGTAGAATTTAAATTGTATAAAGTGCCAGGAAAGAAAAAGTACATAATTTGGTAAATGTTTGGAAATGAAAACTAAGCATACTGGGAGGGTGATGGTTTCCCAGTTTTGTTCAACATTCCTTGGGAGTTTCAGGATCTCAGTGCATCTCATTCCAGCTTCCATTCATAGGAACACAGTAAAAGAAAAAATAACTTTTGATAGAAAGATTGTTATCTGCCAAACACGAAAACCCCAGGGTGTATCCCAAATTAACTCTTTCCTTGGATTTTATCAGTTAGGAAGGTAAATCGTGAAGAATGGATTGTAATTTTGAAATTTCTCTGCTACTGATTGCAGCTGAAAACGGCACGTTATTTCATTTATGCTATTACCTTCTTTAGTTGTTTTCTGAGTGAGGAGAAGTAGTTCTGATGTACAAGACTGACTCTAGGGTGTAATTAATCCGCGATGGAAGGCTGAACCATCTGCCAATGAAAATGTAGTAAATTATCAGCTGCGCTAAGTCCAAATGATAAGAGCTCTCCCGAATACTGGTTTTAACTTGCCGATTGTCTTTAACACTGGGAAAATCACCAGTTGCTTCATTGGTGCAAATAAGAAAGAAGTCATGGACTATTGTGCTGTTTCCTATGGTATTCTGGTATATTGAAAGTAAATCTTAGGAAAACAGATCCATTCACTACACAAAGCATAACCTGGCAAAGAAGGAAGAGCCATATAATATCACAAGCGGGATCTCCCCAGCTAACCGTTTTATTCTTCAGTCAGAATTATGATTAATCACATTTTAATTAACCAAACTGTAATTGACATTTGGGACCTATAAAGGGGATCACTGCATGAGTAAACTGCACCTGGCTATGTTTAAATATAAAATGGCTTAATTGGAGATCCATGTGCATATGTATATATGTATTATTGTTACATTATTATTAGCACCATTCAGTCTCTCTAGCAGCCTAAGGATACAACTATTTTAGAAAAGATGAGTAAGAGACTGGTGAAAGAGAGGAGAAAAGAGAAAGAGGGAATGGTTAGCAACCTCATTTCTTTTTTTTTTTAAGCTTCATTTACCTGCCAGAGACCAGAATACAGGGTTTTTCAAAGCTACTGCCAAGTTAAAAAAGAAATGGGACAGAGTAGACAGTAATTTTCATGTAAGCCATTTGCTACTGATCAGCATGGTTCTGCTTCTCTGCAGTATGAAATGTTCCATTGAGTGAAGGAACAGTGACTACAGATGGGGCCAACATGCTTAAACCAAGGCTCACTTGGAGCCACGCTGTTTGCTAACTTCTCCACATGATCTATCAAACACCTTCATCTTCATCTGCCCACCCTCAGTTAGTCCTGCCTAGTCCATCATTACTTACAGAATATTCTCAAAGAGGACATAACCTGCCCCAAGATCCTCCTCAGACAGGCAAATAGAGAGTCAAATATCTTGAATAGCCTGATGAATAACAAGCAAAAGAAAAAGTTGCTTATGACAAGAGAAGATGAGATTTGGGCCACACAACTAAGGGTTCTGTTTAAGAGAGATGTATTGTGTTTTTTTTTTTATAATTCAGGATGACATCATGGGAAATGCTACATAAGTAAATAGGAGAATTACCACCAAAGTTGGAGTAAGTAATAGGACAAACATTCCCTCTCAAGACAACTAAACATATTTGAAAAATCCTACTCATATTATTAAAAAGCAAGCCCCAAAGTAGCTTAAAATGTTGGTTAAAATGATCAAACAGAAAAGCAACTATACAAGAAAAATAACTAGTCATTTATTCAAGTATTTCTTATCTACAAGCAAATATAGGCAAGTCTAGACATGTTTAAAAATCCTTTTTTGGCAAGTGACCAAACACTAAGTGCTAGTCAGAACTCTTTCAAGTTGACCTACATGCTCTCTATTTCCAGCCCTTTTTGTTTGGAGTAGAAGCAGAAAACAGAAAGGCCTAGAAAAAATGGATGTAAAAATTGACGAACGTTATTTAAAATTCAGAAAAAATTCCATTTTATTGAAGTTTGATTCTCATTTTACTCAGTCTGCTACTCCCTGTGGCTAGAGATAAAGAGATAGAATTGAAATAAACACTGATCAAATGTTGAATAATAATTATTTTTCATACTCATACATATAACTGATATCACCAAGTAGCAACATAACTATTAAGCAATAGGAAATTAAATGGTCTAATCTAGGACAGATCTTCTTCTAAGGATAGAGACTTATTCTCTGGTATCCAGGGCTTGCACATTCTTTAGAATTGTATAATTAATACTATCAGTATTTTCGTAACCCATCTGTGATCCATTGTTTCAGTTCTCTGGTCTTCCACAGTATTTACAGGCATAGCTTTAGGCAGGCAGATGCTACGCAGCTCAAGCCATACATTTTTAATTTACTGATAGCAGCATTTCTTTAGGTGACATGTAGTAGACTTTTTTTTTTCCTTTTACATTAATTAGTTTCTGTTTTCAAGGTACATTGAAGAAGTAATAGTGACCCTACAATCTGCCTGTTCTCTAACTTCATGTTGTCCATTAGAAGACACAGAAAATGGGCACGAATGATAAAATGCGAATCTATCATTTTCATTTTCACATTTTGTTTGACTTCCTGATTTTCCAGACATTTAAAAATGCCTGTATCTTTCTTATGTCAAAGGCACATTGCATAAACTGTTAAGCTGCTGTTTTGTGAGCAGTCTTCAGAAAACTCTCTCCAGGTAAACAGCTGCAAACAGCTGAAGTAGAAATTCAGCCTTTTACCTCTCCTTTCTTGTTTATGTAACACAACCATAAACTCTCACTGGTTTAATTTCATATCACTGGGATAATTTAAAAACTATGTCCCTTTACTTTTGCATAAATCAGACGTGCTACTGGAGCCAAAACGAGTCTAATATGCAATGAAAGTTCAAGCCAAAATCTAGACCTAAATTAAAAGACTTCCAAATGGTCACACAATTAATGCAACAACATAATATTGTATGTGTTTGTAGACATCACAACCATATTCAGGCCTGTCACAACACAAGCAATATCTGCCAGAAATAATATTCTCCTTGCAGAAGTGGGAAGTTTCAGTTTGACCACTGATATGCTACCATGTTTCATAGCTACCATATTTTCTGTGGACTGTGTGTGAATTTTAGTGCTTTGGTAAATTGTATCTGATGATTTTTAAAGGAATTCAGCTTACGTCAAGCAGTGTAGGAGGTGAGACAGAAAATGAGTGGATACTGGGAGTAAATGGGTAAAACAGGAGAGGCTATTGGTAGGTGAAGCAAAGGTCCTTCTCTTCTCCAAGATGATAAAGATAACTGAAATATCTTTGGAGAAACCTCTCTAGGCAAAATTCACAGGATGAAATTATGTAGCATCCTTGTCAAGTAATTCTGTAGACGTATTTGGAAAGGTGAAACTAACTAAGAGCCAGAAGAACTAGTGGAAACCAAGATCATGACAAATGAGACTGGCCAAACTGTAGATACTGAGATAAAGTAATTTGCAGAAAATTTCAGGTGATAGTTATGCAAAGTCTGTGACTGTGAATATATGGGATAGGATAGAGAGGAATAAAATAGGAACACTTATATTGTTGAGGGAACTCAGGAGATACATACTTGTGGAGAAAAACTGAGTTTATCTATGGGCTACTGGAGAAAGCTCCCTGCTATCTGGATTCACAGAGACATCTTGGAGAAAAATGGAAGGGCTGTGATTGTCAGTGTTTGGAATGTTATTTGGGAGCCTGAAAAGCTGGTGTAATGGTTGTGGACATGCTCTACCAGTGGTTTTAAGTAGCCTGTATTTTCAGTTTAAGATGATTAGGTAAATGTGTTCACTGGAATTCCTCAACAAACCTACCAGAGAGGGAAATGATGCTTTGAATTCAGCACATTTCAGGGATCAACTTCAATCAATACAAAACTTTGAAGGTTTTGGCTCAGTCTCTTCCTGGCTTAGCTTGTGGCACTAGCTTGCACCAGAACATCAGAGTTTATCAGAAATGGTGGCATTATATGTGTTCCATGGCAATGCATAGTGGTGATCTTCATATGAAAGGGTGAGTTATCTGTGACACTTTCAGTAAGTAAGACATGTCCAGAAAACTGGGATCTGTGTTAACCGCAGTGCTCCTAGGTTTGATTTGGGAGTGCCTGCCTGCTAGGGGTGTGAGGCCTCCCGTGAGCCTCTGCCATTTTAGCTGATTCACTATATGCTCACCTCTACTGAAACACAATAAGGAGGCACCAGCTACATCTGAGCTGGCATCATGGAGATCTCCATCTCCCAGCCATTCTTGCAGCCTGCCTGCAGCACAGGCTTACAATTTTGACCTTACGTAAATCTTATGAAAAGATAAGGGCTGCGTTTAAATCAATCCCTCAATAGCTGCCAGAAATGTCAAGTGTGGCAGTGAAGTAGTCGGTCTTGAGAGAATATAGCGGAAAGCGAGAGGCAGGAGATGAAAGTCATCTGCATGCTGGCAGTGTTGCAGGAAGCACAAATCTCTCCTGGAGGCCTGGGGGTTCAGGTCCTGAGAGATGACTGTGACCTGGAAGAGAGCTGAAGAGCAATCAGACTTGGTGGAGGGGAAAGGAAGTTTAGTCTGCAATCTGATCAGTTCTTTGAAGTAAAGAGAAACAAAAAAGGACTAGGGAAACAAGATTTTTCAATTACAGCTTGAATTCAGGAGGTTTGGCAAAGACAGATGAATGGGAAGACAGAGGTTTTACATTCATTCTTTTGATTCAAACTTAAAAGTACCTTTATTTTAACCGCATCTATGAAGAATTTTCTTGCTAAATGTTTTATACCCAGAGGAGCAAAATTTAGCATAATTTTCCACCAGAACTTCAGTCCTGACCACAAGGGAATTTGAAGTTTTGCAATTTTTTTGTAGTTTTTACCATTTAATTTTCCTGAAATTAACTGCTCATCTCTCTGACTGGCATAGCCTACTTCTTAAGAAGTAGTATTAAAATTTAATACGCATTTCTAAGTAGTATTTGTTTTACGCAAAGACCCAAGAAGCAAATCAGAGAGCTTGTATCTCCTGCAACACAATTTTGTAGAAGCATAGTTTCAGTTTCCTGATCCAACGATTACATAAAACAAAAAGAAACTGTTTATATTGCCACTCAGATTATTCAGCTGGAAGCCATTTATCAAACATAGCAGATAATCAAACATCAGTAAAACTAGCTTATAACTCTCCTACTAACACTGCACCTGTAGAAAACAATTGTTTCCCTGGATGGATGCCAGGTTACAGCACACTACAATCAGTCTTTCAACACACAGTAGGCACAGAAGGGATATATGAAATAACCCATTGCCGAAGAAAATTCATTGTTGGGACGGGGGATGGGTCTAGCTGAAGTTTGCATGATGTGTTCTGTATAGATTAAGGTGGGTATTAAGTGTGTTCACATTAAATATACTAATATACTGTAAAACAGTTATGAAAAGTGAAAACGACTTATCAGAAACAGCAGCATTTCCCCACTGAAAAACTGAGTTTCTGGAAAGAAAAAGTCGTATAGGTTAGTGTTGTTCATTGCCTCAAAAGAGCCATTTTGCAAATACTGCATCTCTAAGTAAAGTAATCCAAGCATCTGTCCTCTTGTATAGGAAGTCTTGCTACTCTGAAATGAATTGATGGGGGGAAGAGGAGGGTGAACAGGCTGTTTGATGAACAGCACCAGAGCATTTTTTAACTTCCTTTACTCTCCCCTTTCCCAATCAGTTCGTTTCAGAGCTGACATTACAGTTGTCAAACTAAGATGAAAGAACAAGAGTGGATTGTGCCATGGCCCTGCCACTGAAGGCTGAGAAGCAATCAAGCTCTCAGTGAAGATGAAGATCAATATCAGAGAAAGCAAGTGCACTTCCCATGTGGTTTGAGGCCACTTTTCTCACCCGACAAGCAAATACTGTATTTGGTAAAATGCACATGCTGAGAAACTCCCATGGAGCTTTATCCTGGTGAATTGTCACGGATGTCTGCTCCTGGAATTGGGGTCCAAGAGCTAAAAAAATCACTCTGTGAAATTTACTTCCAGTCAACCCTCTTAATGACAAATATTTTCCCTTTGCATAGTGTATTCTAGGAAATATTGCGATTTCGTTCACTTTGTACAGGGAATGCCTTGTGGATGGCAGAGCATTCCCTCCATTACAGTTACTTTTACAGGGCTGAATCTTGGTTATCAATTTGAAGTGGCTAAAAACCTCCAAATGTATCTGTATCATTAGTCAAAATAATTGATATAAAATATCAACTATAAATATAAAATTGATATAAAATCATCATTCTAGAGTAATGCTTTCCATGGCTGACAATGATTGATATGGTCAAAGAAACTAAATCAATGGGACAACACAGCATGTTTTATACCCAGAGGAGCAAAATTCAGCAACCTGATTTTAAACGCTACTTAATCCAGGAAATATTTGGCTCCACAGTTGTCTTTTGTAGGTGAGATCATAATAAGGCTGAAACCAGCTGTCTATTTTGGTGTAAGATACCACAGTACATTTTGCAAATGAAGGGGAATATCACATGCCTTGCTGAAACTTGGTTTAGATATTTCCTGATTGCTGCATTAAGATTGCAATGGAAGATTCCTGCTGTAAATGGCAGAGAACTGCATCTGTCTGTCCTAAAAAATAATTGCATATTAGTTTTGCACGGTGATTGCACTGGTTGGTGAAAATTTTCTGAAATCAGTTTCTCTGGCTAGTGCTGTTAAAAATTGCACTGTCCTGAATTATGAGTCAGATTTTCCTGGTATGGATGCAGTCATAAAGATTTTTTTTGTACTGATAGTGGAATTTTCAAAGTTATTGGCAGTCCAAAGTCTATACAGGCCAACTATAAAAAGATTACCTGTGGAGCCATTTGTCTGCCTCTAATATTTTATTGCTATTTGCTTCATGCTTCCTAACACTGTGTTTTTCTCGGTGTCTTTATAAGGCTCATGAGAGGGGAGGAGGATGCTAGCAAATGGAATCACAGAGATCTCTGCAACAACGAAGGTCTTTAAATAATGAAAAAAATTAAATGAAGTCAATTAAATAAGAAATACTTTTGATTTGTTTCTTACCACCGTCACTGGTTTATCTGAGAAAGATTTTTCAATTACATTTTAAGGACAGCGTAACAGTTTTGTCAATTAACACTGTAATTATTTTCATTTATAAGCAACATTTTAGACAGTTAGGTTAAAAGATACATAAACAGTGTTTGATGAAGAGTGTATCATTTGAAGTTTTTTTCACAACACACCAGGATTATGTTTGAGGGCTTTGCATGGAAATTGAAAAAGGGAAAGCACATTTTGGCAATTTTGCAATATCTGTTGTTTCCAGGACAGCATTTTGGCCATTATTATTCCTTGCTGTAATAACGTCTCCTATTATTCTCCATTAGTAGATGCAATTGGCTGCTCCAAGATAAGGGATATGAGGGATAATACTTGACTGAGATGTGGTTTGATCCTCTAAATGCTTACATTTTATCAGCTATAAAATACATTACTGTGCTGACTATGCAGCATAAGATATTTCATGGATCAAAACTACCCGACCATTTAAGTCACTGTATTTCCTTTGGAAAAAAAAGAAAGATGAGATCTACAAATCTGACGAGGACTGTCAGGTATAGAAGACAGAAACACTCAACCTGAGTAAACAGCTCAGCTTTTACCTATTTTAAAGCTATGCCCCCACATGCCAGACTACCGGGAGGAGCTTCATCAATGTTACAGGACAGTCAAGGTACATCGTCTGGCATTGGGCCTCTTCTGCTGGATACAGGGATAGTTCACAGAACTGCGTGATGTGAGGGAAGGTTGTTGGACACTCCTTTTTCAAAGCGCTTCTAGTGCCTCATGTAAACTGCTGAGGACAAAACTATTTTCAGTAGCTCTTGCTTCTTCGCCTCCATATGGATGGTGTCCTTGCACAACAAAGAAATGCTTCTTCTTTCTTACAAACCTCTGTAACAAAGACTCTCTCTGTTCTCTGGGAAGAATGTGTTGGAGACATCAAATTGGTAGATAGGGAAAGAGAGAAATAAGGAGCAAGCAAGCAAAAGAGAGAAACAAGCATTATATGACAGTGTTTTCTTCCTGGGAGAGCTGCAGACTAGGTTAGAATTACTCACAGGATTATCTTTTGCTTCTGATTTTCAAAGGTTTCATGTATTCCAATCATCTGCAGAATGGCATAAATAAACTGATAACAATATACTGATAGACCTTCCAACACCTGATAAATAAAATCCAATTAGCCATGGACAGATATGGATTTTTTTTGACTAATTCGAACACTGTAATAAATTTTTCCCCAGCTGACTTCCACAGCATTGCTGCATCTTGTTGGACAGGAGCTCCTTTATTCCCCAGAGTCAGTGCCACACCTGCAGCAGGCAGTTTGACTGCTACACGAGCAGAGGCATCAGGGTCTTGCAGAGACTGTGAACCCTTGGGAGATAGCCTGTTCTCTTACCTGAGCTCAGGTCACCTGAGAGCAGGCTGCAGCCTGGCTGCGTGGTTGTGTGCTGGGTGAGTGGCAATGAGGACGCGGGGACGTGAGCTCACTTGTAGGCTTTGTACCTGCTGAACCTGCTGGTGGCTGAAGCTTTACAGAGAGCAGGGAGAGGCAGGGTCATACTCTGTACTCCTTTGCTGTGGTATTGTGAGCATTTTTTCTACTTTGAAATGAAAACGCTTTGACATTCCTTGAATAGCAGTCTGTGCCAGAAGATGTGTGGGAAAGCCTACAGTGGCAAAAAGAAGGTATGGATGTTATGTTGCATTATATGAGGAACAGGAAGGGTAACAACACACATATCCATGGTGTCAGAGGGTGGAAAGCTCTCCTTTTGTTTTTGGGTTTTTTTTAGTATCCAGTCAAGTAATTTTAGGATGAAAGGAACAGTATAAATATTACATACAGTATTATTATTACTTTTGTTATTTTCATCTGATATCCCCAAACTGATATACTGCCTGAAAAGTACAAATAAATTACAGGCATATATAAATATACTATACCAATGTCTTAGGTATGATGACACTCTATATCTATTTTATGCTGGAGCTGATGAACAATTTTGAGGACGCCAGCCTTAAAGAGGTAAAACTGTGCTATTTTACAATCATCAGAATGTGGTGGGTGTGTAGACAAGAAAGACAACATTTGCCCAGGAGTTAGGAGATCAAAGAATTCAGGTTCTTGCTGGATCACAGCACTTCTCTATAATTGTGACCGTCTCCTCAGAGTTATTTAGCTCTATCAAACTGTAACAGGAAAAAATGAGATGTTTCATGCACTGTGTCGGGACACTCAACCAGGCAGAGGACACTGCACTCCTATATAGTTTTTGGAAATGTATATATTCCTAGGGCTGCTGTTCATGGAGTAGGTGAGAGCCAGAACACAGGCAGACAGAGCAAAACCAGTATCTGTATTTGAGAGTGTCCCAGGTGCTCTGGCTACCTTCTTTAGGAGTGCAGCTCTTGATGCCCTCACTCGTAAATTGGTATGGATAGACCTTACCAGCTTGCTGGTATGGTTATGAGGATGATAACTGGTGATATTGTTCCACTGTCCCAGGGGGTCACAGACTCCATGTCCTACAGTTATACTCCCTGTAATTACCAAAACTGGATAAGAAAAAATGTGGTGCTTTTGAGGTGATGTGTTTAAAAGAAGGTTGGTACATGCTTTGATGTGAGTATATGACATGCCCTGTTGCAGAAATTAGTCTTTATTCTACTGAGCTTTACTAAAATGTATAGTATTCTGAATTAAATACAGTTCAAATGATGAATTTTCCAGAATATTGATATAGTGCCAGCTCCTTGAAGACAATGCAAACAGGACTACAGCTTTAACGTAATAAAGCAGTTAAGAGAGTGCTTACATTTAAATGTAAGTGTGCACTGTGCTTTGCTGTGTGAGAGCCCGTGGAGGGTTGGAACTGCAAACAGTGAACTGGAAGGGAATGTGATTTCATACCAAGAGTGAACACCATGACTGGGGACTATTTGCAATTCCTCTTGTATGCATAAATAGAACTTGCCAAAGAAAACTATTTCACTTTGGTTGATGAAGGCTGTTTGTTGAAAGAGGTCTTCTGGCCAGTGAATCAATTCTTCCTGAAAAATGCCATTAAACCTTTATTTTGAGCCAGGCAACCAACAGTGACTGGCAGAAGGGGCTGGTTCACAACTCCATCAGCATTGTGCTGCGTTCTTGTGTTGGCAAATATTGTCATCTTCACTAGCACATAGACCTTCAATCTCCAGCCATCTCATTCAAGTGCATGATGAAAAGTGTGCTTTTCATGAAATGCTATGCATTTTGAAAAACATATATGTTCTGATGAAGTGTCATGTAGAAAAATATCGCAACATTTTGGTGATGGCTTTTTACTTTAAAATAAATCTTTCAGAAAGTATTAATTACATTTAGTATACATTTTGAAAGCCTTTAAAAACTCAAAAGCTAGTAAAAGCTTTTCAATCTAGCAGAAATGAAAAGTTTAAATTGATTTATTTTTTCTGCAGAACTTCAACAGGAAAGTTGTAGCTGTTTTCTTCCCTTCTGTTTCTGAGTGGAAAATAAAAACAAAAACTCCAAATCACATTGTGGTCAGAAAATTAGTGTTAGACCATATTTTTTCTTGCCACTCAGTTTTTGATACTAATTCAAGCTATTAGCTGTGCAATACCAATTATGAAGTGAGCAGCTTAATTCGAAGCTCTAGATATGCAAGCTTACATAAAAATACATGTGTATGGACATACATGCATACAAACATACTAATTTTCTCTTGTGCATCATTTGCTTTAGATCATGAATGCTGCATTTAGTCACTGAAGCGTCTCTGGCACAAGGTTCATAATGTGCTCTCGAGTCCTACCTCACCCTACTTAGTGGATAGCAGATACTTCTGCCAGTCTGATAGTATCTAATTACAGAGCCAAGGGGTGCATATTTCAGCAGAACACTCTGAGATGTTGAAAGATGATATTCTGAGACAGAGAAGGGCATATCAGCCATTGATTTAGGTCACAGAAGCAATTCACTATCACACGAATAACATTAGTCAAATGTTATATCCGAACACAGTAAAAACCTTTAAAAATCTCATATGCGATAAAGGTTGGCATTAACATTTCAGCTTTTGCCAAAGTGTGATACCAGCCCATTAATGTTGGCGGAAAAATATTCTGCTTTTGTGAGAATACAGTTGCTCATATAAAGCATATAATGCGAAGTATAGACTGGGCTTGGTGGTGGGGGGGTTGCAGTTGTAACTTTGTACTTTAAAAGAACCAAGTCTAAATTCGTGAGTGATGCCACCATTGAAATAAATTGTATATGGATATGAATGTAAATAGCTATTATTTTCACACCAATGAGGTAAAAATAAATTCACAGATAGCATTAAAAAAAATATTCATGATTGCTTTTATAGTGTTGCTGTGGTAGTTTTCTTTTGCAACCAAATAAAAATGAGGTTGATGTCCTGAGTATTCCTCTTACTGCTGTACTTGCCTATCTACTTGCTTGCAGACTTAGTCATATACAAAAGTTTTCAAAAAGTAAATATTACCACTGTTTTGCAATCAATCACTTTATGCCCTAAGATCCAGCAGTGGTCCTTGCACCACAAGTAGAAAAGATTGTCTTGGACCGCTTCCTCTGCTCTGAATTTGGCCAGCTCTTAGCTGTGCTGCAAAATTATCCATGTTGTAAGTTTTGGTCCAAAGACAAAAAGCCACTCAAAGTCAGCAAGGCAGACATCAAAATGTCATAAAAGATGTTAAAGAAAATCTATAGCCTGGGGAAAACAATTCATGACAAATACACTGAGGAAATAATCTCGTATTATTTTTCAGTAATTCATTTTATAAATTCCCCTCACAAATAGGAGTGTGAGTGATATATGCTCAGACTCGGGGGCCTGGCCAGGGCCAGGGTAGCTATGGGGCCAGTAAAGAAGCATGGACTCTTCTTGCTGCTACTTCAGTTGCAGCTGGATCCAGAAGCCAGGGATAAGATCCAGTGGTGAAGGTCTAAACCCAGAGATGCTCATGGGAGTTTTATGGTGTACATATTTAACTGGCTTTCAGAAGCACCATGGAAACACCTGTTATACTACATTTTCAGAGCTACTGAGAAGACTGTTGTTATACAGAGAAGGTATATTCCCAAACACATATTTTAGGAGTACAATTCCCAGATATTTCATATTTCTGCAGCTCCAGTAATACACAGTTTTTTTTAAAAAGATACTCCAAAATATTGAAACAACTTGGAGAGTCACATACTCTGCAATATATTTGTTGTTATGCGCTTACACTGACTACCAGGATTTCTTTAAAAAAAGATTTAGGGTGTCATATTTCAGTGACCTCTCTGTTTTATTATTTAATTTGGTTTGTTTCACTGTCTATTTTTTTGTCATATTTTTAATATTTTTATTCCTGCATTTAGTTTCTACTGCTTTTCCTTTATCAGTATCCTGATATTTTGGTTGGATTTTTTTTTTTGTTTATTACCTGTTTTTGGTTGTTTCTGTCTTTTCAGAACTTTTTCAGTCTCCTGCACCCCTCCAGATTGCTGTTCATCTGCTTGCTCTATTAGGCTTTCTCTTTTTCATCAGCAATTTCTTTCTCTGTTCTGTGGTCACTCTTGATGCTAAACTCAAGTATTTAAGCCTTATGGGATGACATTTCTCATGCTGTTTGCTGTTTGCAGAAGACTTCATAGAATCATAGAATGGTTTGAGTTGGAAGGGGTCTTAAAGATCATCTGGCCCCAACACCCTTGCCATGGGCAGGGACACCTTCCACTAGACCAGGTTGCTCAAAGCCCCATCCAGCCTGGCCTTGAACACTGCCAGGGATGGGGCATCCACAGCTTCTCTAGGCAACTTGTTCCAGTGTCTTGCCACCCTTAGAGTGAGGAATTTCTTCCTAATGCTTAATCAAAATCTACCCTCTTTCAACTTAAAGCCATTACTCGTTGTATCACTACATGCCCTTGTAAAAAGTCCCTTTTCAGGTCTCTTGTATTGATACTGTAGGTTGCCCTGACCCATGTGCAGGACCTTGCACTTGGTCTTGTCAAACTTTGTTCGGTTCACATGGGCCCACCTCTCAAGCCTGTCAAGGTCTCTCCAGATGTCACCCCTTCCCTCCAGTGTGTTGACAGCACCACTCAGCTCAGTGTTGTCAGCAAATTTCCTGAGGGTGCACCCAATCCCTCTGTCCATGTCACCGACAAAGATGCTGGAGAGCGCCTGTCCCAGTACTGACCCCTGAGCAATGCCATTTGTTACTATTCTCCACTTGGGCATTGAGCTGTTGACTACAACTCTGAGTGCAACCATCCAGCCAATTGTTTATCCACTGTGTGGTCCATCCATCAAATCCATGTCTCTGCAGTTTAGAGACTTGCTGAGTTTGCAAGACTTGCTCAGTTAATGATTACATTTAGTTGCAACCATGTCGGGTGGATGCCAGTGGGATGGCAGAAGGATAGGATTCCCCCAGTTGTACACTAAAGTGTAGCTGACTCCTCGTTTGCAAAAGCCCTAATCCACCTGTTAAAGAAGTCTGGGAAAAGAATGAGTCAGGTGCAAAATAAGAAAGGGCTGTTGGTTTTCTTATGTTCAGCCCTGGACAGAATTGAAGTGGTGCAACAATTACTTTTTCTCTTTAGACAAAAAAAAAAAAAAAAAAAAAGGGCAGCTGTTCCTGAGTCACTGGGAGTGGCATCTGTGCCATGAGGAGACGCAGGTAATGCTACTACTGTTGCTGCCTACCTGATGCTCCCAAGAACAATGCAAGTTCTTCAGGCTGATGCAGTAAAACAGATACTGTCTTTGGACCTTTGGAGAGATGGTGGCACTGTGCTGTTAAACGAAGAGCTGTAAATGATGTAAAAGATTGTTACTTAAGCAACTTTATTTCCCTCTGAAACCTTAAATCCCTTCCTTGGCAGTTTTTCTACGTGGACACTTTCTCTGAAGCACACTCTTGGCCCATAGGTGCATGGGTTTTTCTGAATCTGATGCAAAAGTTGCCACCTCAAGCCAAATGATATCCATAAGCTTCAGGTTTCCATGAGAATCCCACTTACAGAAAGTGCAAGAAAGTGATCAATGTAAGTTGCTCCAAATCTTTTGGTTTGTTCATCTGTCCTACTTCCACAGCCTGAGTAAAGTTCTGTCACGCCTATTAAACAGAGAATTACCTTCTGTTTAACTTCAGACAAAATTTTATGTGCTTTTCTGAGTTATACAAGATGATTCTAATTTGAAGTTTGTTACACAAAATTGTAAAAGCTTATTTTTTTAAATATCTTTCTATTAATTTGTTTACATTGCTTGTCATTTACTACTTTTTTTGCCACAATTCCAACCTAGGAAGGAAAAACACAATATTCAAACATTATTCTGTTGATTTACTTCAAAAGCATATACTAGTAACTAAATATTGCAGGTTGTAGCCATTGAATTAGGTAGCAAAATAAGAATTAGCATAGATTCTCATTAAGGAAAACCCTGTAAATCTCTCTAACTGTCTTGACTCCTATTTTTAACTACCAGTGTGGCTCCAGGCAGGTGACAGGAGGGATTTTTCTGGTATGATAAAGTCCTGCCAAGGACAAATTCTGTGTTTGTAGCATGGAAAACAAGGTGTTTACTAAAATTTCCCTAAATAGTTATTTAGTCAATGCCCTTGATACTTATTTGCAGGGCAAACAAGGGTATTTCTTCACTGCCACATTAGGAAAAAATAAAGGAATAAACATAAAAGTGACTCTGCGTGCACACTTTCCACTTGATATCTTTCCAGATCACTTTACAACTTTCCATTTTTCCGTCTCTTCAGCTGCTTATTTGTATGCTGTAGGGACACCACAGTCCTGATGCTTCACTAGATAATGACTGTCGGTATCTATGCTGCCAGCCTCTGGTGTCTGGGAACAAGCAGCATTAGAGATCAGAACTGTGAGGGAACAAGAATTTCCATCCTATTGAATAGTTTTGCACTTCAAAATGTATTTTCACTCGAAAGAGGAGGAAAAAACGAGTATGGGAAATGATCTTTTTAAGGAATATTTTAAGAACTCCTTTTGGTTACTTCCGAAAAGGACGAACTCCTCTTCCTTCCAGCAACCCATGTGTGGTTACTAAAATATTTGGCAGTGTTTATGTAAAGTATGTACTTGTCTTTTAAGTAGAGGACGAGCTAATCCTCTCACTTGGAATGTGTGAACAATATGCTGGAGAAAAGTCAATGCTGCAGTAGCAGTATAACAGATTTTCAAACTAGAAAACAGGCTGGAGAAAAGTAGATCACTTTTTATAGCATTTGTTCCTAAAATTGTATTTCTGACATCCATTCGAAGAGAAATAAGTACTGACCTACTACAACGTGCTTCCTTCCTACAATGGGATATGTAAATCCATTACATTACATATGTTTGCAATTACACTTAAAGCGATTTAGAAGTGATATGTGAAATGAAGTGGTTTTTCTGAGGACTCTTCACTGTATGTTGAACCTTGTAAACACCTAAGCAGAATATGCTTTTTGCAATGAATTTTTGTTTTGTTTGCATTTGCATAGTAAGACAAATATCACTTTGTTATGTGGCAAGATCTGCGGTGGCATCTGCCCGATTTTACAACTGTGTCTTTACAGTTATCGCATGACATAGTTCAAAAATTACCTATTCATACATCAAGGTTATTTTTCCATAGATTGCTACAGTGCATTACAGGTATCCTTCCTTTTTATTTTCTAACTTGCCTTTTTACTCCTGGGATAATTCTGAAATCATTAAATATAATTTGCTGAATATAATGGATAATTTGAAGAGCTTGAAAATGTCTTACCATCTTTTAAAAAAGCTAGGATTTTAGCTATTTATCTGAACATAATATCTTTGTTTAAAGCAATAATTTTCAGGCTTTTAAAAAATGTTACATTCCTTCCTGGGCAAACAAATTGCTGTAGTATTTACACTCCCCAATTGTTTTCATCCCAGAAAGGAAAGACGTGGCACAAAATTTTACATATGAAGAAGTAGGGTAAAAAGTCAAATCTCAATTGTGGTATGAAAGTTTTTACAGCCAAGGGAACTGCCTCTCCTACCTGCAGCGAGCCTTGAATTTAACACTGAATACTCGCAAAACATACTTTTTTATTGTTGGTTGGATATTAGAATGGTTTGATGTGGATCCACACTAAAAATTAGAGATATAGCTGTCTACTCTGCAGTCATAATCTAGTTCAGTGTGGAGAGACCTAGTGTTCTAAGTTAATGTTGACTCATGGATGTGATGAAGCTTAGCTTAGGCTCCCGTCCTGGAAAAAGTAGGATGACGGTTTGTGTTTTCAAGATGCATTTTTTTTTCTTAAATAATATTTTTAATGAAATTACTCAATACTTGAGAACTATTAACACCTTACGTAATGTAATGGGAACTATTTTTTCTTTCCAGGTATCAACAGTGCCAGAGTTTGGCCGCATAGTAATTTATACTACCAGCCTTCGCGTGGTGAGAACCACTTTTGAAAGATGCGAACTGGTTAGAAAGATTTTTCAAAATCACAGAGTTAAATTTGAAGAAAAAAACATTGCTCTGAACAGTGATTATGGAAAAGAACTAGATGAAAGATGCAGGAGGGTCTGTGAAGTTCCCTCACTCCCTGTTGTGTTTATCGATGGCCATTACCTTGGGGTAAGTAAAGCACGAGCCTATGTTTTATGCTGCAATCTGGAAGAACAGATGAAAACCTTGATGAATGAGAAGTAGGGTTTTTAGAAAATTGCTTGTAGTGCTGGAACGATGGGAATAATCAAAGACAGAGATCCCTTTGTGGTATGTATTGCACAGATCCACACTGATAGATTTAATCTGAAGATGCAAAAGGTAACCAGGGAGAGGCTATCAGGAGGGGAATAATATGCAGTAATACAATCTAAGCTATCCAGTGTTTCTTAAGAAATACCTTATCTTTGCAGCTGAAACCATGAAAATCTAAAGAAATGGATTTTTTTTCCTCATGGGAACTTGTATGTATGACTGACCCAGGAAGATGAACACACATAGCATAAACCTGTCATTTAGTAATATCTGTTTTGAATATGACACTAACAGCTTGGGGTGTCAGGCCTTAAACATGCATTGAATTTTATATAATGTAGTCTGTATCAGGATCTGTAATCCACTGAACATTGTTTTAGGTAGAGAATTGATTAATATTTACTTTTAGAAAAGTCTACCAGTAAAAAAGAGAGAAAAACAGCCCAACTCTGCCCTGTTGCAAGACATAAACTCCAAATGGAAAACTATAATCCAAATTTGTACGCTGGTACTCAGGGTCTAAAAGCCCTCTGGTATTTAAAATCACCTTTCCATTAAGCCCAGCCTGTACTTTCAAAAGATATTTTCCAGAAATTGAAAAGATCAGAGTTTAAAAGAAAAGAGATTCTGGAAAGTGGCACACAGAAAACAGCTTGAATGCTCAGAGAAGTTATTTGTCTGGAGTGGTAAAGAACTAGCAATTAGCACCAACAGCGAGACTGTGATTTGTGAAGGCAAACTATATTTAAACACAGTGGGCTTATTGTGTTTGTGTAGCTTATCACTTTCATTTTCATGAAAGATTTAAGTAATGAAATGAAATGTAATCAACAGTCAGACATAATTGATATTGGGCCTGTATAAACACTCAAATTCCCTTTCTTCCCCTTCTCCCCATCCTCCTCCTAGCTCTCTGCGCGCTCTGCATGAGACAGGTTTCCCTGAGCACTATAACAAAGGCATTTGCTGGCACAGGGCTCGCCAGACCACTACAGCCACTGCAAAATCACCTGTGTGCAGATAGTGATTTTTACTTCATAGTAGAGGATGCTTTTATCAAAAACCTGAGTTGGTGAGTTCTCCAGCCAGCCAGGAGCAGAAGTACTTTTTCCAAAGCAGCTTAAAATTAAACAGGATTCAGACTGAGATTTGCTCACCTAATGATCATGTTAAAAATAAAAGTAGTGAGTTATGACAGACCCCGATAAAGTCTCAGTTCATGTGTGATCAATTTGTCAAAAAGAATTCAGTTAAAATACTGAAATGGATTGAATAAATTATTTGCTCAGCTGTAGGTGAAGCCTGGTTACAGTCATTTTGGTATGATGGATGGCCCATTAATTCACTGCGGCTTTTTTTTTCTTTTTTTTTTTTTTTTTTTTTTTTTTTAAGATCATGGGAAGCTTGTCTTTTGACAGAGAAGCAACAGTGTAACAAGCAATATGATCTCATTAAAATTATTTAAGTATTGTATGAGATACTTTGGAGAGGTATTGAAAAGAAAGCAAGTGAATTAGGGGGCTAGCTGTCTGTGGGAGAGACAAATCAAGCTGTCTAGCTAGCTGCTGGCAAGTAGTCAGCAGATTTTACTTCCTCTGTAGGTAAAGAATTTGGTGTTCTGGTCTACAGACATTTATTACAGCATGGTAACTGCATTCACATTGTTTAACACAAGAAAGCAAAAAATATTAATCTACTAAAAATCAGAAAAATTCAGACTTGGAGGTGTTTTCTTTCTTCTTTTTCTATTTTTTGATTAAACTGATAAAGCACACTGTGGTTAAATGGAACAGACTTCAGCTTCAGGAGAGGATTAAAGTTATTACACGTAAGAGCGATATTATTTGTGGAGAATCTGCTTTTCAGGCAGGGAGCAGTCCCGGAGATGCCTGCTCTGCTTGCAGGGAGCATCATGGCCAGCCAGAGCGGAGGGAGCCCTTTGCTCTGCCCGTGTGGGTGCCCCTCACCTTTGCTCACAGGTGGGGTTTCTGTCCTCCGCTGCTCTCCACTAATTATCGTCATAGTGGGTAGCACTCTGCTTGCCACAGCGTCTCTCTCTAATGTGCTTTAGTTGAGATGGACCGGGGTGGGAAAACCAAGTTCAGTGTGAGCAGAGATAACTCTGCCAGCGGGAGCACCGAGTGATGGGAGAGCAGAGCCCCAGGGTGAACCTGTCACTCAGACTGGCAGGGGACCTCTGTCCACACGCTCTGTTTGGAAAATGTGGCAAACCCCCTCATTTTTATGGCAGTTTTTATTTCTCTATCTTAATATGGCTTCACAAGAGAGGTTGGCATTCATTCATTTAACAACAGAAATAAGGAGGGGGGCACTTCGCATATTGAGAAGGTCTGGCGATGAAGTATTCACCCCCTAGCTATGTTATTGCCTGGTGGATGTGGCACCTTAAGAAGACAATGCATCGGTGACTCCAGACAGTAAGTTGGCTGGAACCTGTGCTGGGCTTCTATTTCATTAAAATGCAATTGAGAACTAATTACAGATTTTGGTCTCGTTGGTAACTGAACATTTCTATAATGCCTTTTATGATAATTATCTTCTGATATGCAAATGCAACACAGAAATCCAGAAGCCTGGTGTGTCAGTAAATTAATCATGCAATATTTTTTTCTCTCTCTTTTCCTGTCTCTCTTTAAAAAAAATTAAATATTTATTTCCTGACAAAACCCTCCCTGAAGGAGATTGCATGTAGCAATACAAAGGAGAATCTATATTGAGCCATGCACCTTTCCATGAGTCATAAGGAGGAAACATCAACAGCCCCTAATTAAAATATGCACAGTTTTGAAAGGGGAAAAGATTATTTTTCATGAGATAAATGTAACAAAACCAGCAGAACACAGCATATGTGCTTCTGGTAATGTATATGGTATCCAAGCCATTCAGAAGCATGGACAAGGTTGTTAGAGCACTGCAGGCTGTGTGGATAAATCTTCACAGCGCTGCAGAATTTATCATTGCCTGCACAGGAGGAATGAAACAAACCCGCGACTTGGGCAGAAGCAATAGAAAAATCATATTTAGCCCCTGTCAAGCAAAGTCCTGTGTGCTGCACTACAGCAGGTTTTTTAATCTTCTCATTTTTTCAGGATTGAATCATTTCATTTCTTGACACACACTGTCTAAATATCAGTCTGTCAGGAAATTGCAGGTTCTTTCTGCAGCACCTCTTTACCAGCTGATATAATCCCTCCTCTTCACCTGAGGCTGTCTCCATCTGAAATGGAATTATGCCATCTGCTGGGACACCAAAGCAGGATAAAAAATGACTTCCAAAAACCAGAAAGCCACACAGAAAAAAAACCCTGGAGCATTCTTTTACTTTTTTACAAAGGCACTCAGGATTGTTAGAGGTTTATGTTAATGTAAAGACCCATTCTGCTGGAAAAGGGATACACATAAAAAAAGGCAAATAGAGTCAACCTTAGTAAACATGTTAGCTCACTGCATAATAGTTTTAAAATAGCTTTATTTTATTTTTCACTTTAAATATGTGATTTCATCCCGGTGTTCACTTGCCATATAAACCTACTTGAATCTTTTTCAAAAATGTGAATTTAATAGTTTTTTCCTGAAGAAAATGTTTTCTATTTAGTTTTCCCAGCTGTAATGAATTCTCAACAGCATGAGGGTTACAGTAAAATTATTTTATTTTACTCATTGGCTATGATTATTTGCCAAGAATGATGAGGATATTTCTGTAACTCACGTTTAGAAAACAGCTGTGTAACATATTTGTTGTTACACAAGAATTAATGGTTTCCTTTTTGCTGCTTCCCAGTGGCCATCTATGATTAGTAGCTCTCAACTGCCTCTGTGTTTTGTTGAACACACTCTCCTGGCATTCACTTGATGGAGTGGATATGAATGGCTCTGTGGCAGTAAAACTATGATGTAATTATTGCATCAAGTCACCTAGCATTTTCCCACTTGTTTCCTCCATTTTGCAGTTTAACATTTCAGGAAGAGCAGGGTTCAATTAATAAGATAGCTTTTTACACATCAATCTTTCAGTTCTTTGCATGTCAAAAGCAACACTTCTGGTGCTGCTGCTATACCGCAGTGTCACTTTTCTGTTTATGGGCAGGTTTCCAGGCATTTAATGTACCCCGTGCGTGTCTTCTGCTAAGGGGCACCTCCTTGTGAGAGGTGTAGTGTTGTAGGCTGAAAAGCATGTGAGCTTTGGGCAAAGACAGGGGTATATACAGCCCCTCTCTTTGGTAAGGCACAGTGAAAAAGCATGGCAGGTCCAGGAATGGCAAGGCATGTGATCGCATTCTGCTGCCTTAGCAGGAGGTCTCATCTGTATACTTAGCAAAAGCTTGTTTTTAAGGAAATAAGGGATGTAATTTATCTGCACAGCAAGCATGTCCCCAAGAGAGACGTTGCAGTGCCGTGGTGGTTTTACTCTCTCTGTAAGGAAGGATGTAGAAGAGAAGCTGCTTCCCAAAATTAGCAGGTATTCTAGTACAGCCAGGTGCAAAGCAATATCTGTGTGCATTTCTCGATGAAGGTGAAAATGGTGAAACGGTGAAATGGGTTACATGCCATGGTGAATGGTGAAAATGGTAATGGGTTACATCCAAGACAGGTGAGCAACAGATGGGTTTAGTGACCAGGCACCCGGGGCAGTAGAAACTTAGTGGACTTTGGATTTGTCCTAGTTCTGCAATCAGTGGAACAATACCTCAAATACAATGTTAATTTCTGGACATTCTCAAGAGAAAATCGGGAAATTATGTTGAGGAATAAAAATGATCTAGGAAACTTGTCTGTAGAGGAATGAAGGCAGTGGGTTGATTAGCATTGATAATGTGCAGCTGTGGCCTTGCCTCAGAGGCAGTGGGTTGATTGACATGGATGATGTGCAGCTGTAGCTGGTTCCTGCTAAGGGGTTAAATAGCCCTGAGGAGGTGGTGGTGAAGATGTGGTTGGGTGGAGGAGGAATAGTGTGGTCTGAGCTCTGGAGGAAGGGGAAACAGCATGGACAGTAGACTCTGGCTGATGGTAAAAGTTTTGTTGCAGTCTACTAGTTTGTTTTTGCTGCAACAATTGGTGCCTTGTGTGAGGCTAACCAAGCTGGACTCAGACTACAACACTGTCTGAGTGATTTAGCGAAGTCCATGGCATTTCCTTGCTGAAAGAAGGGCAAAGACCTGACTGCAGTCCCTGGGTTCCTTCGCCATGGTAAAGAGCTACTGAAGTTAGTAGATAAAGGATTCACAGGCTAGTGCTTTGAAATGTAACTGGTTAACAAAACCGAAAACTTACTTCTCCCCACTGCTTCTCTAAATGTTGTGGGCACTGTCAATCATGTTCCTTGTGTGAGTCTTAGAGGGGCAGAATCTTCAAAGTTTCGCATCCCTTTGTGAGTAATTGTGGACTGAGCACAACCTAGGAAGAAAAAGAGACATAACTTTCTGGTTGGAAAGCAGCTATTTGACTTATTAACAGCTGCTTTAATTACTCTATTAATTATAGACTCTGTGTGTTAAGGTTCACAGATTCAAGGGAAAGGTTAACCTCTGCAAAGTATCTTTTATTCAAATTTCACCCGAGGCAGCTGTTAATGAGAAAAGACGTGCTGAAGCACTTTAAAATGTTGATAGCCATTTGGATGTTTAGTTTTTAATTTTAGAATCATAGTAATGAGGCTTTCCACTTTGAAAGAAACACAGCTGGCTGACTAAATGTCATCCAAAATATAAATCCTTCAAAATATGAATCTATAATGGGAAACCTGTTGGGCTTTTAATTATACTATCACAAAAGCCAGTCAGTGTTATCATACAGCATCACTGTAACATGAAGCAGAAGTCACAGGGATACTTTTGCCAACTGTTGCCACAGAGAAAAGATCCTTTTTCTTAATGGGAGGCAAATCAGGGCTTGCCTAGCTTAGGGAATTCGCAGTGCCGCAATTACATCAATAAAGCTGCAGCTTAACGTCTCTGCATCGGATGGGCAGCGCAAGCTTTGTCTGAAGCCGCTGTGGTGCATTCAGGCCCAGAGCTAATGCTCTGTGGGCCACCTTGGCAAACCCTCTCCTTGTTGTGCCAGTCACTCCTATTGCCTGTTCTGTGTGAAAGCAGAGAAAGATTAGAGGGGAAGCATGAAAGGGGCTAACAGACGGCTAAAAGCTGCTCTGCTGGGGACACAGAGAACCTAATGCATATGTCGAAACTGGTGCACTGTGTGCCTGTGATCTATAGCAGATTTCAGCAGAAGAGTCAGCACAAGTAAAGCTAGCTGATCTGAGTTCCCTGTCATCTTTTGTGACTAATTAACCACAACTAATCACCTTGTAGATAATTCTTTTTTAATAAAAATCTCTTTGGAAGTGTAGCACTTGTAAGAGTAACGTTCACTGAAAAAGTGGCACTCACATTCACTAAAATATTAATACTATGCTTTTTAACTGAAACAAAAATCATCAGAGTCAAAAGTGCTTCTTGATTTGTACAAAGCCAGAGCAAAAAGACTTACTAGAGGGAAACTAACCTTAAGTAGGGTGTCATACAAAATCCTTTGCAATGTTTTGGTGGCCCTTAGTTGGCTTTAGCC
Source organism: Falco naumanni (assembly GCF_017639655.2). Taxonomy (NCBI): domain Eukaryota; kingdom Metazoa; phylum Chordata; class Aves; order Falconiformes; family Falconidae; genus Falco; species Falco naumanni. The sequence continues at coordinate 55,638,866 of NC_054054.1, forward strand.
TCTTTACTCCCCAGCAAGACACTGTGAATCGTTGGACACCAACATGTACATTAGTTGACCTATACACGTTCCCTGTGCTCCCCAGCAGCCTTTCCTGTACCTCCCAGTAACAGGGTGAGCAGGGCTGGTGGGGAGCTGGGGCTAAGAGCCCCTTCATGCTGGCTGTGGACAGCTCAAAGTGATGGTACATCCAAGCTGCGTGCCATCACCCAACTGCTCCTCAGTTGTGTGTCAGCATCCCACTGCTCCTCAGCTGTGTGCCATCACCCCACTGCTCTTCAGCCCTATGCCAGCATCCCAGTTCACCTCCCAACACATGCTGGAAGCAAACCCAAAGTTGCACTTTAACAGTCTGGGCATGCAGACACTAGCAAATCGGGGCAGCATGATGGTACGAACCTAGCATCCAGGCTAGACGTGGCCTATCACCCTTAGCAGCAGGTAAGGGCTGTGCAGCTCCCTGTGTCTCACTGTTCTCACCTTTTGTTGGTTTCTAGCAATCTGCTGATTAAAAGTGCCTGTAAGTGTTTGGTAGTATTTAGTATTCAGTGAGTTTGGTTACATAAGTGAAGTATAAGCATTCAAATCAGCCCTCTAATTAGAGGAAAAGGGGAAAAAAAGTGTTAGATCATCTTTGACACTTTAATTTTGCTTGCAATAATCTCTTAGCATTTACTTTCAGGAGGAAAAAAGAAAAAACACTTCAGTACTGCTTTGGTTCAGATCACAGAACCCCTCCGAGGCCTAATGTAGTCAGACTAAATTATTATTATTCATTGTTGTGTCTGACTTTAATGTTGTTACAGTATTTTCATTACCCTTTTTCTCCTTGTGTTATACATTAGGCATATTATGTCTTAATTCAATGCTCAACTGCCAGAATATTTGAAATACAATTTCCTCCTCTCATTTTTCTGCATTCTCTGATATGTAATATATTTATATAATTGTAATTTTTGACATGGTAACTAGACATATTTTTCATTCTGTCAGGAAACATACCCTGTGAAATAAAGGGAACACAATCAGAATTTCCAAGCTGTATCACCTTTTACAAAAAGGCAGTGTGATACAACATCTGGTAATGAACTTCAGGCACTACTATCAGAACTCTGAATAGATTCTCCTCTCATTCTAGCTTTCCTAAGGTGGACCTATTTACAAAATACTTAATGTGAGTCAAATTTGTCCTCAGCCTGTTAAAATTTTCAAGACCAAATCTTCTAATCATCTCTGTTTTTTCATGCTAAATGTCTGACCTTTTTCTTCTTCTTACTAATAGGGTGCTGAAAAAATTTTACTAATGAATGAATCTGGGGAACTGCAGGATCTCTTAACCAAGATTGAGGTAATTGTATTTCTGCAAATAGATATAAGGAACATACATTGAATATTTGTAATTGAGTAATTTTATTTTTTTACCAGTTCCTTTTCTTCTGTTATAAACTAATGATCCCAAATGCTTTTTTTGTTTTTCTCTCTGAATGAATGATATCATATTAGCACAGCCCATTAAGTTTGAGAAAACATGAATAGCAATAACATCAGCCCAAAATGTCCATCTCTCTTTTCTCTAGATTTTGCCACAGCGCCATTTTCCCTTTCCCGTTACTTTTGAACATCATCTTTGGTATTTAAACCATGCCATGGGGGAGTCAGGCCTCTTTCGTGGATGCTCCACCACTTCACTGTGCACTGCATTGAATGCATGGGGACCTGCACATCTGCAGTCTGGCTGGACTTAAAACTGGCCATCTAAAAAATCTGGGCAAATGCTGGAAGTTTCTAATTACACCAGTTTGCACAAATTTGAAATTATAGGTTATCATGCCTCTTTCCAGCTCTTAGTTTTCCTCATCCCCAAATCCTGTTTTGAGGGGTCCTATATTGTTATTACCTAGCCTGATGTGTGTCCTAATCGTGGGATAGAAGATACATCTATGAAAAATAATTCCAGACTACAGCAGACTGATAACTGCATACTGAATGCAACCACTGCTTCACTGCCTGTTGGTTTTGTTTTTCCACAAAAATGTATTTGCTACAAGTGCAAGGGGAAGTCAGGTCTTTCATTGCTGAAGATGCAGAAAGTGATTACACAAACTGTGATCTGTTCAAGAAGGAAATGGCCATTGTTCAAGGGACTGAGCTAAAGCAGTTTTGCTATTTTTTTTTTTTTTTTTTTTTTCCAGTTAGTTCTCTTAACTACATGGAAAGGTAGTTAATTACAAGCCTAACAAGCAATAATGAATGTAAAGATTAAAAATATTATTTTCTTACAATTTTGAGATTATTTGAAATAACTTCCAATAAAGTAAACCACCACCATAAATTGTGAAAGTTGTGGGCACTCCTGAGATAAAAAGAATGCTAATGTTACATTATATACTTCCAAACATCGTTCCTGGAGAAGTTAATAGTGGTAAGAGTTGTTTGCCCAGTGAAGAAGAACGGCAAGTTTATGAGCTACAGAACAAAAAGAAAAAGTGCCTTTTTTCCATGTTCATCTGAGCTGTCAATAGATGAATGCTATTGTTAATGGTTTTCTCGATGAAGCTACAAGAAGGACTACGTTATCTGTTCATATTTTAGTATGCTTTGGTAATAACTTGTGACTAATTTTTTAGTGGTACGTAATTCCTCAGGTTAAAACTAGCACAAATTGTATGGATTTTTGTTCTTCCTTTGTAAATAATTTGGTAAAGTCTTCACTCAACAGCGCAATGTTAAAGCCACGTATCTGCAGTGGTAAGTACCCAACATGGTGTACCTTGCCCTTCTCTGATATAAAACTTTAAGGCAAGCATTAAACAAACTAGCAACATTTTTAGCAGTTGAAACCTAAAAATGTCTTTGAAATCTCTTCTTGTGTTCTCCATTGTCTTTAATCCAATACAAAACAGAGTAAAATTATTGTTTTACTCGGGAATTAGGACAATTGAAGGAGCCCAAGCCCTGCTTGCAGCAGTTTTCTCCAGGTATAACTGCTGAATATTGATGATCTTTCTTCTTTACACTTAGAGCCTCAGCATTCTACACCCATAAATTTGAATACACCACTTATTTCCTCAAGCACTACTTGTCAGAAGCTATGAATTGCTTTTTGATATGATCAGCTCTAACTGTAATAGGAACAATATGTTCAGCTTGAGCATGCAAATGCTAAAAGTCATAGTATCTTAACATACAGCACAGAAAACATAATGTCAACATAAACCGCCTTGAGTTTAGATTCAATCAGTTGCAATATCTCCTAAAATTGATCTAGACCTAAACTACATCAGAGGAACATATGCAGGCTATCCTTCAGCTATCTATTTTGGCAAGTATAAACACAGGTTACTAAGGTATAATGTGAGCCTGCAGTGAGCCTCTGACCATTACGTGTGGATCTGACCAAAGGAAAAGGCAGATGTACTGGTCTTCCATGGTGATATACCTTGGGATGGGCGGTGGGTATGGCTCAAGATGGGAATCAGAATGTGTATTCTCAGCTGTCCTGGAGCACTCATTTTCCTAGAGGCTGTGCTGGCTGATGAGGTAATGCTTTTGTCTTTCTCACATTCTTCTTTGAGCAGAGAGTCCAGCATCCTCAGGAGTGCCGCTCTTGTGGTGGCTTTGGTTTCCTGCCGTGCTCAGCGTGCCATGGGAGCAAGATGTCTGTGTTTCGGAACTGCTTTACAGACTCATTCAAAGCCCTCAAGTGCACTGCTTGCAATGAGAATGGGCTACAGCGCTGCAGGAGCTGTGCAGGCTGAGAATGGCATCTCCACATGTAAAAAATAATTTTATGGTACTGTATCAGTTTGTAATATGTTTTTTTTTTTTTAAATTAATCTGTTTATCCAGTTCAGTCAATAAAAATCCATTTGTAGTATACTTCTGCTGGTTTGATCATTTTGAGCTGTTTAAACCTAGGCGGCTGACCATATAATGAACTCTGAAATATGTTTTTCAACTTTCTTTATAGAGAGATTTGTAGTCTGAAAAACTTATTATATGTGTTATCAGCCCTTTACATGTGAAGTCTTCCCTTTTTCTATAGGGGGATCATCAGCAACAGATGTGTTTCTGAGTCATGCTGTCAAGGGTACAGCAAAATGAAACTTATCCTTCCGATTATTGAGTAGCTGCTGCTTTTAAGATCAGTGAGAATAAAGGTTTTGTGATGTGGACTAGCCCAAGACCATTCCACTTAGTACTTACCTGAAAAGTCACTATGGCTGAATTCTGGCCTGAATTCTAAGTGGCAACGGAAGAACAGAAACATTTCTTAAAAGTCCCATGAATCAGCTTTCTCTCTTAGTACTACTTTAAGTTTGGTATTAAATTAATATTGTTAGACAAAGTTACATAAACATTTAACAGTAGATATTGATAACATTGTTGTACTGTTGTACAACATCGTTGTACTCAGAGCTTTATGATCCTACATATCACAGTAGATCTTATAGATATCAAGTGAGAAAACCAGATAGCTTTATAAATTGCATGTAAAGCAACTGAGGATGAGATTTCTGCTTTTTCAGCTTAGTAACGGTTGTGGTTTGATGGCTAGCCTGGCACGACTGTTTTATGGCTTCTGGTCTCTCCAGGAGGGCCAGCAGTCTATGCTCAGGCAACTCCAGCACTGTATATACCTTTGTCGTTTTTGGTGGGTTTCCCCAGCACAAGCACAAGAGAATTCGTCAGCGATTAGTGGGCTCTTCACACTGAATATATTCCAGTTTGGAAGTGCATTAGCATTTATGCACTTCCACAGAGTACTTTTTAACAGTGTACTTGAGTGGACCTACATTGACATTGCACTTCTTCCGTTCCTGCTGTCAGTCTCTACTGGCACAAGCAATACAGAGGTTTAGTAGCTTGTTGAAATTGGTCTTGGGTAGAAAAGGCTTCCATGGCAGGCATTTCATCCTGCCCAAACCGCTTGTTTGTTAAGCTGTTACATTTTTTTGTTCTTTGCCTCATTCTTTGTAACGCTGTGCTGATTGGGGTTTAGGTAAGTGCAGTTTGCTTTACTAGATGCTGCTTACTGTGGTGGGGGGCCCCATTTCCCTTCCCTCTTCCCCAAACAACCTTCCTTAATTTGTCTGTGATGGGAAACTCAGCTTTCCTTTTAATGGAATGGTATAAAGCAGAATGACTACAGCTGCATGAAGCATGGCTTGCAAAAAAGCCCTTTCTGATAACATTTGTGTTTCATGATGTCTTATTTCCCTCACCTGAATCAACAGACAACCTTTCCTCCACCTCCATTCCACTTGCTATGTTTAGAGGTGGTAGCTGGTGCTGAAGAGTTGGACAAATTGGTTGGGCTAACTTATCTTTTTAAACATCTGAATCTGAGGGATTTACACATATTCTATGAGATGTTGAATGTGCAGTCTTGAATGTGCTCGTAAGATCCTACTGCTCTTACAGCTTCTACAGTGAGGCTCAGAGGGAGCACCTGGATCTTCTGAACATCAGAGATATTAAATTTTCTACAGAGGCCATCCACAATGCTTAGCGGCACCCCAGCTATAAAACTCTGAATTGCAGATGTGCTTAACTTATTACTGCACAGGTAAGAAGAAAAGAAAGAAAATAGAGTTCCCTTCTTTTATTTAATACTGTCATGTAACCTTCATTTCTGGCTAATATCGCAGGCTGGTATGACAGGGAATGAAATGTAGCATAAAGCAGAATACTGATTCTTAGAATGTCATCATTTCTGGTGAATGAAAAATTACTTTTTTTAGTTGTTAACATGCTATGGATCTAGGAAGTAAGCACATTCACAGTAGTGAATACTGCGCTGAAGATAGCAAAAGCAAATTTGTCCTTGAGGGAAGTTACTATTGAAGAAAATACTAGTGTATTTGTGATAGTCATTCCACAGTCTTCACTCCCAAAAAGACATGTTTCTTGATGAGATAGTTCATATTACATTCTTCCACTGAAGCACTAATTACTATAACTTGTCAAAGTATTTTCTTATCATATTTTCTTATCTTATTTTCAAGTTTTTCCTTGACCTGGAATAAAGGTTTGAAGCTGGTTTTCCTACCTCTCAGGCAATCAGAAAATTAATTTTCTTCACAGTGAGACAAATACACTAAATCCAGTTTCTTTCCTGATTTATGTCCAGGAGCCAAGCAAGAAACCTAGAGAGAGACTATTGTAGCCAAGGCACTACCCTTCTAAGAGAGGCATTTAACTCCTACAAGCTAAGATGAGGCAAAACCTCATTATTTTTCTTTTTAGAAGGAGAAATGAAAGCAAGAAGTCATGTTTTGTAGACTATTTATTTAGAGGGTTTTTGTGGGAGACTAGAAGACAATATAATAAAACACAGGACATGTAATCCTCACAAATACAGCATTCTTCAGGCACTATGTATTTTTCAAGAAACCTATGACAAATTTCCAGTACTAGAAAAGTTCTTGTCTCCTCTGTTATCAACTGAATTACAAACTTTTTCTCCTCAGCTATATTTTCCTTGTAAGAGCCTGCACGAAAAACAAATACAACCCCATTTTTTTTTACAAGAAGACGTTTTTACTGCATGTTGTACCACCTTTGCTAGGGTTTTGGGTCTGGCTTCTCAGCTCACTCCAACCATCCTGGAAGCACTGAAGGTAACAAAATGAAAACATTACTAAGGCAGACCCAGGAGCTGGTTCAGGGGTATGACACTTTTTGGTATGAGAGATGTCAGGCAGCTGCCAAGCCAACTTTTAAGCCCACCTGAGAGCAGATAAGGAACGCAGCTTTGTTCCAATTTACACCAGTACTGAATCTCTACTTTCAAGCAGTTAGCAGTGTTCTCCTCTGAGATGACAAATAAGACTCATTCAGCTGCATTTTTGTGTAGGAAATTTTCTATTTCTAAACACATCAAGCTTTGCTCTTCTTGTTTCTGTCCCTCATTGTTATACTAAAGTATGGATCCAAGTAGATGTTCTCTGACTGACAGCTCAGCATATAAATATATATGAGAGCAAGTATCAGAGAGTAAAGTAATCCTTAGGCTGTCTGCTTTTCAAAAAATCGTTTTGATCCTGAGAAAGAGAATGGTTTGGAGTTCCCAGCTTGCAGCTCGCTTTCCAGTGGGCTACATTATTCCCAGTACTGATCTGCTACAGCCATCAGGTGCCTTAGCTTTACCAGGATTCATGTCCTAGAACATGACAAAGTGCAACTCATTCTCTGATTTTTCTATAAATTTAATATTAAATTTCCTTTTCTTTATGGGCTATATCTACTGTTTACTGTCATGAAAAAAACCTGGAAAATAGAAACTGAAATGTGGCAGGGAACTGGCTTCCACATAAGGGCCATGTGAGGTCTTGTATACTTGAAACTTCATGGATAAATGCAGGCCTTCCCATGGAAAAAGCTCCTACTGACTGAAAAATACAGGAATCGTGTCAGGTGTAAGCAGAAAAGGCTCTGCGACTGTTGCTCTGGGCATCGTATGGCTCTAACTAACCAGAAAGACAAATACAATGTTGCAGTATATAATGACTTGCAGAATACACACGCTTTGGTGACTTCACGACAATTTTGAAAGGACAAAACTTTTTAACTCACTTTGTCTAACTAAAGAAACTTAAATAACAAGAGTGTTTAGGACAGAGGGGGAAATGGAGCAGAAGAAGACAGAAAATACTAGACTGTATATCTTTTTCTGGTTAATTTTTGGAAAAGGAACAACTGCCCGTTGTGAGGCAGAGGAAGATGTATCTGAGTACTTTCTAAAACAAAATCAAATGCCTATGTGGTTGGACTAGCAACCAAATTCACACCTGGCTTGAGATCTCTGCAGAAGTCAGATGCCCATTCAGCATCTACACACATCCACTTTATATGAGTTCGGACTCCTCTGAGATGAGCAAATACTCTGAGAAATTTTGTATGTGAATTTTCAGTGACCAGATGGTGATTAGGAGCTTCTTTTGAGATTTCTTTTCTGCCTACTTGCCTGGAGTTTGGCTTCAAGGCTGAAATAGCAGGTTTTCCTCCGAAAGTTTTGACCTATAACCTTCTTCTTCTTCTCTTCCTGTTATTAATATTGTTTTGATGAATTTTGAGAAAGAGATGAATGTCCTTAATGCATTTGACATTTCTTTCCAAGTAAAAAAACATGTAATGCTGACGAAACCAATCTATTAAATTTCTACAGCTGATCACATGTTAACAAACCTACCTGTACTGTCATTTTATGTAGTCTTAGGTTGGCATCTGAGCATGTGACTGGTCACCTACTCTATAGAGGTTTTTACCATTCATAAGAGCACGGTGTCAGCAAATCTGTTACTCTAAATAGGGAGGACCACTTTAAGCAGTGTGTTCATCCTCCTTTGTTTTCTTTGTAATAATACTGGGGTATTTCAGAGTAACGCATTTCTCACTTGTACTGTTTAAGAGCCTAGGGGTTATGATTTTTATTTAATATTACACTACTTAATGAAAATTTTTGGCTTTGCTATGTTAGAGAGTCGCTTACTCTTTTTAACACACCAATGGGAATTTATTTGCTGTGGGAAAAATCCAGCCATTTTCTGGATTTCCAGCCTTTCCAATAAGAAATAGTGCACCTGGGAGCTGATTTCTATTCACTCTCTGATTGTTTCCTTGGGTACTATTTCTAAACATACATAAAACAGATAGATTGTCTTACCTGTCAGCATCCTACTGTAATAAAATATTTTATATTAATTTGTAATGGTGAGAGTTTCTGTAGAAAATGCTGCATAAACAAGCTTGGCCTTTTAATTCATATCTAAAAACTATATCAGACATGGAGCTTACTGACCTCCATACCCAATTCTAAATTTTGCTGATCTCAAACACAGCCCTCTCAAAACAATTACAACCATTCCAGTGTTTTAAGATCTTTGTTGATTTGGGCTAAAGTATCTTCCCTTTACAAGTGAAACACTGTGGAATACAGTTACATACTTAACGCTATATGGTGTTTAGTACAAATACCTCTTTTAAAATAAGAATGTGGTGTGTCTTGAAGCCCCCAAGATGTCCACTCTGTGAGTTAATTTGCCACACCTAGGTACTCATAACAGGTCTTGCAAGACAAGTTAATTCTGCTGTAAGTAAACATTGGAAAGTATTGTAAGTAAAGTATTGGAAGAAAACTTACACTTCTGACCTCAGTATCATGTGAAAAAGTAACAAAAAGTCTTTAAATTTTTGGAGTTTTATTAATGAAAATGAGAAATTAATTTTCCTGAGCTGAGTTTCAAAGCTTTCATGAGTAAATACATAATGGAAGATACTTCAGGTACTTTTCCTAGCTATTGCCTTCATGTTATTGCATTAAAATTAATTTTATTAATTTAGCCTGAGATACATTATTTGACCACAAAAGCATTCAATAGGAAACATTTATGCCCTAAATAATTTAGTAAGTAGAGGAATTTAGATTGCTGAGCTCACTTTAAATAATTCAGAGATGATAGTAAAGGACATTGTAATCCAACAATAACTTGAAAAGTAAAAATTATTAGAAATAGATCTTTATGTTTAATCCTATTTTTCTTTCTTGCATTAATTTGCTTAGGGGTGATGAATCAGGAAATAATTGCATTAGAAGGAAATGGATGTGTAAAAAACTTGCAGTTTAAGCTTCTTCTAGCTCATCAGCTCTACTTTGAAAAATTGGTTTCAAATGAGTTAAAAGATTTGTGAAATCCAGTAAGTTTTCCACCCAAGAAAAGCCACGCTGTGATAAGACATATACTGCCTGTCTCTCTTTGAGGCCTCATATTTTTCCCACTGATGTAAAGATCATCTGATTGAAAACAAAGAATTATTTAAAAGACTCCCACCCCCAGCAACCAGGTATTAAGTTCAACAAAATCTTTATCCTTTAGTGACCTGAAATTTGAAAGTATATAAGATACATGCTGCAGCATAGTGCCCTCTGGTAGCTGACAGAGAGTTATATCTTGATCTGGAGTAAAAACCCTGTTGTGACTACACAGAACAAGCAAGGGTTATATTACCAGTCAGAAGGGTTGACTACAGGTTGTTATTCTTATTATTGATCATGACCTGTTCGAAACAGGCAAATAGTGATCAATAGAAAACCATCAAATGTCATAATTTAAACATGAATGCTCACCAAATTACCACTTGAAAGTGGCTATTTTACTTTATAAGTATTAAATCTGGTGGATGCATTCTTGTCTGTCAGATATAGAAGAAATTCCTCTCTGATCTCAAGTCATGTAATTTATAAATAAGTGAGGATGATGTATCTATGAAGCATATCTAAATCTGAGTAAACTCTGAGCTAACCTCCAGTACCAACTTTAATACTATTTCTGTTTGAGGCTCTGATCCTGATTTGAGCCAATATCTGAGACTTTGAAGAACATCTAGACTCTGTCTTGCACCCAAAATTCATTGGCGCATTACCTTTCCCCATCATATGACATGTGGGAATAGCACACAATAGGATAGAGGTGTTGTACTCCAGCTAAAAACCTCCAAACCTTGGGGTTATCAATTTATGTTAAACCTATGCATCAATAGAGCTGCACTGGCAATGAGTGCTTTATATTGCCTCAGGGATCTAATCAGATAGACAAGACATAAGATCAATACCTCAGCATGCAGAATTAAAGGACTCAGTAAAAACTTGTCTTTTTTTTGTTAGATACAAACACCAAAAAACTCCAACAAACCAGGCATCGTCATTACTCATAGATTTGAGATATTGTAATCATTGCTTTTAGTATTATAGAAGAATCATGCTGCCTCTCATTACAGCTTGATGGTAATAGCTGGTGCTGAGAAGTTCTCCTTTTCATCATAATCATGGAGCAAAATTTATTAGAATATTATCAAACAACAGAGCTTTACTTTTAAACATAATTAGAATATTATTATCATAATTATTCCCCTCCATCAGTTAGGATCCCAGGAGAAGCAAGGATAACCAAAGCAAGATTAACAGACAAACCTATCAGAGAGTTTAGCCTGTAATCCTCTTCCTCAGTGTTTTAGAGAGACCCATTAATGTGCTTTCTGTGGGATGCAGAGTTTCACAACAGGGGTCCTTGCTATTTGATGTTGTCTTCTTCAGTTCTCAGTTCAGCGCACTGAGACGACTGGTGCTGCTCTGCCTTTTTCCATGTCCCGCATTCTTTTACCAGTTTGGGACATTATGATCCTAAATTTGTTTGTCTTTTCTCACACTCTCAACCAAATGTTCATGTCCTGTAGCACAGAAAAGTTAACAATAAAATCCTCTCTTTTTATAGCCACCATATCTGATCTTCCAGAACATACTTCATGAGCAATATGGTTTGAAAAACCGTATAGTATTTTTCCACATTTATTCTCCACTCCTTTATCAGGTCTATGATGGCAATAAGTCTTTCCTATTGCAGCCTATTCTTCTTGCAGAGCATCTAAAGCTCAATAATGCCAAATATGTCATGCTGCACTTTACGCTTACCTTCAGCCAACTTGGTATATCTACTTATTGTAGGATTTATAGCTTCAGGGCCTAGCCACAAATTCTATTGTCCTGTCTAGGAGATTTCCTACCATCTGTCTTTGCTGTACTATAACTTATGGTCCAGAATACCTTGCCATACCATAGCTTGGTTTTAGAATTTGATCCTAGATTCACTCATTTCATCTTCTTTCCCTCAAACAGTTTATCTGCCCTGCTTAATACAGGTAGTTTATTCCACTCTGCTCTCCTAAATCCTCAACTGATGTCAGCCTCTGTCCTCCAGTCTTCCTGACAGCCACCTTGAGTGGGGCTATTAACCTCCTGTAACCAACTGTCTTCATCCGATGTACACCTGCAGAGAAACAGCACAAAGCCAAAGTAGTAATTTTTTGTTTGTTTGTTTGTTTTGGTGGCTTAACTTTCTAGTAAGCTTTATTTTCATGAGTTTTACTAATTCCCCAAAGCACTATTTTTCCAACGTGGCATTTCATATTGATAATAACAGTAATAATTGCAAACTGATAAAGGACTTCTTGGCTGTGAATCTGAAAGTATTTCATAAAAAGTGAAGATCAACACAGCAATTTGGAATGGTAACTTAGATTTAACATCCCTGTTTTAACATCCCTGCTTGCCTCAGAGGCACTGAGGGAGAGAAAATTAATTTGAATCTCCAGACAAAACCAATCTGATGCCCAGATTCATGTAGATGTTACCAAGCAGATATTGAAATGCACTGATTTTTCTCTCCCTAAAAAAAAAATTGTTTGAAGTATTCCCCCCTTTTTTTAAGCAAAAAAGTTTCTCCAATAGCATTATATCTGAAAAACTAGGAATTCCTGACTTTCCTTCTTTCCTTCCTCAGTTGATATAATTAGATACCTAGAAATAATTAAATTGTTAAAGATAGTTATAACATGTCAGTTTTAACTTTGAAAATCTGATTGTGTATAAAAATCAAATCTGTTGTATAGTAAATAAAAAAATCGAGCTTTCTGTTGTACTTTCTGTTGCTACCTAACACTGAGCAGTAGATTCACCATGTCATTGTTCATTAGTGAATGATGCCAATAGTGACATACTGGTAGCAATTTTGGTAACGTTTTTTCATCTTCATCAGTATTTGATTCTCTGACATTAAAATACTATTAATATTTTCATCAGTCATTACATTCTGAGTGTTTTGTACATGATTGCTCAAAAGGATCATATTGTTTCTGCAGAAGCAAGGATTTATGTTTCATATGAAAAGAAGCATTCACAAGATTTTTGAAAAGTTTTTCCGTTCTGAGCATTTGTGCTTAATGATACTCTTTCTCCTGTAAACTGCGATTGAAAATGGCTGCAAATATTTTGTCATTTCACACAGAGATATAAAAGTTTTTAAGTGCTGTGTCTATTGACCAAATACTGGAAAATGTCTTATCCATGAAGGACCACTATTACCTTAATTGGAAGAGAAAGATCTTAATGATGACACATGCATTAACTGGATGCTTTATCTAATTGAAGGAAAAATAGCAACCACCCTTCATAGATGAAATTGTTTGTGTTTTTCTATTAAATGAAATAAAGCAAATTAAGATTATTAACCAACTACATTTTACCTTCCTATTCTCATGCACTTTTGCTCTAGAGTTTGATATGCGTGCAATCTGTTCAGAATGCTTTCTTTCATTTGAAGGGAGATTATAAAAAAACAGAAGGGTTTTTAACCACAACTGGCATCAGTTATTGGCTAAAACCCCACATAGCTAAAACGATAACATAGAATAATAAAGCCCCATTTTCCTTCTTTTGTTCCTGAAGAAAATAATACAAACCCTTGTCCCATTGTTCTCACTAATTTGCTTTGCTAGTCTCACGGTGCCATGTGACATCCTTATTTTTATTGCAAAATTCTCAGACGCAGGCCTGTGTTTGGAAGAGCCCTTTCCTGACACAATACTTAAGACTTGCTCTAGACTTTACCAGACCAGACCAGTTGACATTCTTCATTAGCACTTTCTGTCCTGCATGAGACATGGTAAAAGACTGCAGCAGAGGTTTTGGACTTCGTGTTATGCCCCATGTACAACCATGCCTTCTCCAGCCTGCTTGTGGGATGACACAATGTCTTGGATGCTGTAGCACCTGTTGATACTCCTCCTAATGTACCTCCATGAATCGGCCAAAATCTGTACCACAGCCAGGAAAACACGTCAGATCTTATGTGACACTTCAGTGTTTCACAAAATAAGCTTAACTACCTGTCATGTTACTCAATCCAAACATGATTACAATGGTTTTTTGTTGAGTTTTGAAGTAACTTCTTCTTTTAGTGTTTTACTTTATATGATCTGTTTTAAGCTTAGAAATTCCTACTGGTAAGTGTGTATAGACCTAAAGCTAATACAAAGTGTTTCAAATAAGATCCAAACATTTCTGCTCACAACTAAAAATACAAGGGAAATTTAAAAGCTATATTAAGCGTTCTGTCTAGAATGAGAGACTGGATGACTTCAGTTACATTTTCACAGTAACAACTTGAAAGAAACTGTGCAGAAGAACATTGCTGTCTATACAAAATAAAAATTTAATCAGTAGCAGTTTGTATTTATGTATGTATAATGTAATGACGTTATATACTGGAGAGACAAGTACTCTGTCAGTGCAGTTCAGCGTAAAATAAAAAAAGCTAAGGTGAACTTGTTTAAGATATTCTAAACACATAAACAATCAATAGTGTAGTGAGTGCAGATAAATTAACACTGTTAACTTAGGTCATATAGTATAGAATGTAATCTAGTATTTGTACCTCTGTAGAGGGGTATGTGTGGTGTATGTATTTAATTTTATTCAAATAACAGTTATGTTCTTTTCTGACCCCTGTTTCACCAATTTTAGATACCATAACCAAGAAATAACACCTGAATTTGAAAACTCCTTTTGCTTCTGGGAAAATTCCTATACTTCAGACCCCAGACCCCAGTAGACCAGCTAGATAAAACTCAGATTTTCTTATTATTTTGTTCTCCTATCCTAAGAGCTGCTCAAGGACTGATGATTTTGATTGACTGATGAACTTACTGAAAGATTTTGAGTGCCTTGTCACTCACACTCAGCAAAGATGCACATGGCAGAACATAACGAGCATGTCCAGCCTGACTTTTGGGGATCTCTTCAAAGCTGCCCTCAACATCAGACACAAGCTCTGTCCTGACAGTGGTCTGAAAGTGTGACACCATGCAGGAGTGGAGACTGTTGTTTAAGATAAGGTTTGTTGTATGCCTGATACATGCATATTGTCAGTATAACCTTAGTGTAATGAACACATGTTATGCCATATGGTCTAAAGATATAAGCAACAGAAGCCTCAAGGGAGAGATTGCATTTTTTATATAACTTGTATCTCATAAAAAGAGGCAGGTTTTCAACACATATCTCCTTTGTAACATCTGATAAACAAGCAACTGATTCCAGAGCTAAATATGAATTGAAACTGACGGATTCAGGTTTATTTGAATGTGCATCGGTTAGACCAGAATTATCCGGTTTCTGAGGAGTGGAGGCAGTATCAGGAGGTGAAGGAGTGGGAACACAGAAGGGTGAGATGGCAAAGGCAGTTATCCCTCAGGGGCAAGAGAGAGACATGTAGCACATAGCCTGCTATGGACACAGACGGACAGGAGGAAGGGGTAATATAAAGTACAATAAAACCAGTACCACTTCTGACTTCATAGTTTTGGTGTCCAGCAGAATTATGAATTTTAAATTACCAATTTGTCTTTGTAAGGCGCTTTACAGACTTTTCTTGTAGATCAGGATACAACCCATCCTTCGTTGCAATTGAACTGATTACTTCTCTTTTTGTCTCAGAAGGCAACAAGGTAAACTGGAAAACTTGTATTCTTTCAGTGCTTGAACACAGCAAGAACAGTCAGGGTGGTTTATTCTGGACCATGTGCATTCATGAAGGTCGTAGGACAAGGTTGTTCACAAGGTCCCATGTTCAGCCACTTACCTCTAGTGCTCTCCAATAACACCCCACCTAGTAAATGTCTTACTGCCAATTTTTACACCTGCAAAAAATTACACCAATTCAACACTTAAATTAGTGAAATTTAGCATGTTAAGTAGAATTTTAACAAAAAACAGTGCTTGCCTATAACAAGCAGAAGCTGTGCATTCAGTTATCTTTCAGGTATCTTTAAATTAACCACAAATAAAAATCCCTCCACAAATGCTTATGTTCACATTAGTCATTTAATTTTAGTTTTGTGCTACATCCAAAGCAAATTTTAAAGAACCAATTATCGTAAAATCATGCTGTTTCAAACATTTTCTGTATATTTAGCTGGATGCTTTTAGCCTTTCAGTCACTGCGCAAAGGACAGGCTCTTCACCATTTTTCTTCTCTTTTGACCATGTTTATCTCATCTCAAGGACAATGGGAGTTTACAAACTGTTTTCTCCTCCATTGTGTTCTCAGTTGCACAACCTGAGTGTCCTACACAGACCTCACATCTTCCTCTCTACAACACTGGAAGGCTCCTTGCTACATTTGACTATGTCTGCTAACTTCTCAGATTTTCTTTCTATTATGGAGCTCTTCAGTCATTTTCTTTCTTTGAAACAACCTTGAACTGTGAACAACCTTGAGTTGTTCACAGAGAGCTGTGTTTTCCCTTGTTAAAAGCAAATAAAAGAAACAGCTACCTTTCTGGTCTGAGCTGGGGCAGAAAACTTCACACAGACTCATTACTCCTTGGATAAGGAATTACATGGAATTTTGAGATCACACCTAATTTCTTGTTTGCTGGACATTTTCATGTTCTGGAAGGCAGCTGCTCATCTTGCTACTCTGAACAGCATCCCTCTAAAGAACATGATGAAAGTTAAATCTTATACCTTGGCTTCTTGACCAGTTCCTTTTAGGTATCCTTGGTTCATCTCTAATGTCTACTGTGTCAGAAATTGAGCTAAGATGATTAAATAAGCAAAATTTGTGTGTCCTGTGTAAAAGTTATATTACATAACAGTTAAATTCCTAATGATTTGAATACTGAAAAGGTATTTTGGTACAAAGCATTACTAGAATCACAGTCTCCTAGTACAAGTGAGGAGGGATTTTTTTCTTTCCTTCAGAATTAATTGATTTTTTTTTAATATCAGGGAAAATTAACCTGATTAAATCTATCAGATGCAGATAACAAATGGAAATTACTGTCTCTGTCTGAAGTCAATGATCATCTGAAATGCACATTGAAACTAAGAGCAATCCCAAAAGTGATATTTAAGTAGTGCTGATGTGTAACTTCACTAAAGAAGTCAGATAGATCTTTGATGATGCTGTGGTGTCATGTTGCCTGTAATAAAGAAAAAATGAGTTGACTTGCATGCTAACATTAACTGTGAATGTCCTTGCTGTTAAAATTATTATGTTCCTTTTTTTAAATTTTTTTTTTGTCTTCTGATATTGGAACAAATCACCATCTAGTACAAAGAAATTCATAATAGCTACACTAAAATCCATGTCCTTTCTTCTTAACATAACATAATTTATGCATAAATTTTATTTCTGGGGAGAAAAAGAACTGACCAGAATAGCCCTAACCTAGAAGTAGTCTGTTAGGCAAACCAAAGTAGACAGTGTGACTGTGACACCTGTAACGGGAAAATCGTGATAAATAATACTGTCATTTCTTTTACTTCTGCAGTGTGGCCTTTTACAGAGCTTCTAGCAAATTTAAACACTTTAGCACTTTAGCTTCTGCTGCAAACTCCTCTTTGTATTACTGAAGCAGATTCTCTACAGCAATTGAACTCATGAATACATTTTTAGGATAGATTTTTTGGCAGCATTGATTTATTTAAAGAAAGGAATGGATCTGAGACTTGTGCACAGTAATAGCTGTAGATAAGACAGAGACTGGGCAGAAAAGTTGCCTAGATGTATTGAAAGTTATTTGATCTGGAGGTAGTAATTTATGGTTCTATTTTTACTTCATTGAGAAAGGTCATGGAAACCTCAAAAATATTGCTGGAATATGACAAACTGCCCATAGCAACCATGCAAAGACGACATGTCTTCTTGATTGAATGCAGCAGAAATTGTGGCACAGCAAAAGGGATGTTGAAGGACTTTTAGAGCAACCCTAAAGTAAAAGTAATCAGTATTAGAAACAGATGGGCAGAAGTGTTATTTAATTCTAGAGAAAGTAGAGATACCTTTGAGAAACGAAGATCAGCCAAGAGAAGTCATTGCTTTCTCTAACCTTGTTTAGTGATGTACCTATATAAATGATGTAAATAAGATGAGATTGTCGAAAATGAGAAGTATGATGAACAGGTCTCCACAGGCAGTGAAACCATTCCTATTTACAAAGAAATGTTAATTTCCTCTGTTTTTTAAGTTCCTGCTGAAAAGTAGATGCTGGTTGTTAGCGTTCGTCTCTTACTTCAGGGGTTTACACACTCTAATTTAAGCTGCTCTAAGCTCATGACTTAAGTGCGTATCATATATCACAAGAGATCACTTAGATGAGTTGGCTGAATTTTAATGATGTGGTGGAAGAAATCCCCTTTGTAAGGGTTCCTGGTCACCCAGTGCAATAGCTCAGATGCCAAAGCTGCACAAATATTCCTTAGCATCACTTGGCCCTAAATCGATATATTTTTCTTGGAAGAAAATATTTTCTGCTTAGACCTTTCAGACCTTATGTCACACACGGCCATCGTATCTGCACTGACAACAGGCCCTGGCCTATTACGTTACCCAGCATATCAATCTGAAATGTGACACAAGGGAACTATGTAACCTCTGCAATATGACACACATTGGAACCATTGTGTCAGCAACTCACGATCTCTGTGGAAGGTGAATAAATATTGACTAAAAATAAACAAACAAACAAACAAACAAATAAATAAATACATAAAAATTGTTGATGTGATCTCAGTTTGGAAGATACCTTGACAACTTTGGCACATATTTATTATAGACCTGGAAGGCAACAAAAATGGCTTAGAATGTATTGGGGATTTGGCTAGTTTTTCATCCTCAGAGATAAGATGATACCAATCAGGGAATTAAATAATTTGTCTATTGCTAAATCCTTAAAAAATTGTGAAAGAATCAGGTTTCAAAGTAAAGTATGCTTCCTCCCATCTTGAACTGAGGAATAATAATGAATAGGATTTTACTAGTAGGGCAATACAAGAGTTTAGTTGCTCATAGGAAAAGGGAGAGGACATATATTTTGCCACTAATTCCAAAAGATCACATTTAATTTTGAAATTAAAATGATCATTTGCAATATACTGCCTAAGCCAATAGGCTTGAAGAAACTAAAAAATACCAAAGAAACTCCAAACACCCAAAGCTGAGGCTGCTATTTCCTTCTCACTTTAATCTTGTTTGACAAATCCAGGCCTCCTGGCAAAGCTGCTGAGTGCCTTTGGCTTGAACACCTCTTGAAGGACCTCTGAAGCACATTCCAGAAGAGGTCCAAAGTGAAGCTGTGAGAGAGCTGAAATGCTTTCCTTTACTTTCTTACCGCTGTACTGAATCATGATTAAGGTGGACAAAAGACAGGAAAGAACCTGCCTTTGCCAGGATGGAGTTTAATGCCTCCTTTAGATCTGCACTGTTGGTTATGAGTGCCACATGCTTGGTGTTCCTCACTGAGGAAGCACAGTTGTGTGTAGGTCAGAACATACTATGGATGGTTTGTACTCTGAACTTTCACATCATGATGACATTTTTCAGGTGTGAAATACACTGTAATATTGGCTATCAGCTGCAGGGATTAGAAGAAATATCACCAATGATATATGAGAAAACAGTGATATCACAACTTTGATGAAAACGATGGAAACAGCATCTGGAGTGCAGCATAGGAAAATGTTCTTCCTAATATCATTGTAAATGAGGACCCAGCAGAGGAGGTAGAAGTCCGCATGGGATATGCTGTATATTATCAGTGAACTTTTGTCCTGAAAGCATTTTATTGTCAGCAGTTTTACAAGATACCAGAGGTAATTCAAAATGGTTAGGAAGCTCCTTAATGACCATATTGTTCACATGTTGCGCAAAATTTGTAGTCACACTGAGACAGCTAGTAATACTATGGACATGTCATTACACAGTGTTACAATACACTTTTGTCATATTTTTGCCTTTTCTGATAATAAAAAACGGCACACAACAACTGCCCCCCCAAG
The DNA here is from genome assembly GCF_017639655.2 of Falco naumanni. Lineage (NCBI taxonomy): Eukaryota > Metazoa > Chordata > Aves > Falconiformes > Falconidae > Falco > Falco naumanni. Next base: position 55,658,544 of record NC_054054.1, read on the forward strand.
AAGCTGGCTGAAGTTGCTGTGTGTTCAGGAATGTTTTCAGCAGTGCCAGTTGTTTCTGTCCCAGGCAATGCAGCTCTTCAAGCTCAGCCTCAAGCTCTCTTTTATCACGATGGCAAGTGTCACTGCTTTTCCCAGAGCTGCTCTTGCTTCTTGCGGGCTCACAGCTAACGCTGTGTACTGTGATGTAAGAGAGAAAGATCTGTTTACTTGCCTGCTGCTTTCTCTGCTGACAGCACAATTCCCCGTTTCCCTATTCTGTTGCTCAGAAAGACTGTGTCGCTTTGATAAAAAATGAATCAGAAGAAAAAGGCACAGTAATATGAGAGAAACAATTTCTGTTTGAATAAGAAACAGAATCACTATAGTTCCCAAAATCTTCAGGATAGTGTAAGGTTAAAAGTGAAGGACAAAGCCTCTAGCTCTGGAACCCACTGGTTTATACTGTCATGAAAATAATTAGTTGCCTGTGGAGAAGAGCTACTCTTTTTCATAGGAAAATACATTGCACAGTGACAATCCATACCATGCTACTAGTGGACAAGGATATGTCTGGTGAGCATCAGCAGAAGCTGAGGACCTTAATTCATAAATGGTTATGCAGAAAGAGAGGCATCTTGGGCTGAGATTAAAGGGACAACTAATGAACCAACACAAAAGGGAGCCACTTATTTTGCTCTAATGTCTCTAAACCATAGCTTAAAAGAATCTTCAAAGAAATCATCTTCAGCAAGCCAGTGTTTCCCAAACCAGAGGAACAAACATATAGATCGTTGCTGTGATGTTTTCTCTTCTGACCCAAGTAAGTACTACAGCATTTAAGCTAGCAAAAATACATTAAAATACATTTTTAGAATGTTTGTGATTGTTTGGATATATAAACAGGATTGAAAGTGTTAGAGTGGATCCATACTGTTTGGATAACTGTAAATATATCAGATAATCTCTTCTGAAATGAAACCAAACCTCAGAATATCTTAAGTAGGTCATAGACATGTTAATTACACACAAATATATGTGTGTGTGTGTATAATGTATATACTATTGATATAACAACTATATATATACACATATATAAACAATAATGTTTATACCATGAGCAGCCATATGGGCCTCTTTAAGCCTATCCTTTCATGCTTTGATACGTGTCATCGACTATTCATCAATAGACACTCATATTTAATGAGTGCATGTTTTTTAGGACACTGAATAATCCCTTATGCTTTCTGTGAAATATATTTATTGGGGAAAATGCAATAAATAACAAGAATATTTACAAATAACATTATTTTTATATGTGATTATCATTTCTCTGAGGTCTTCCAGCACATCTCAGAATTCAATAAACAAGACTGATCATGATTTAGTAAGATGGACATTATTTTCCCTCTGGACTTGGCTCTGAAACAGAACCAAACTAAAACATTATCTTTACAGGGCTTTCCTACATTCTGGCAAGTGATGGCAGATTATAAAGATGTTGATGAGTTCTTGTAGGAAGTTATCAAGGTGGAGCTGTCTCTATATAAAACATAGTTCTTGTCATACAGAGAAAGCATGAAAATATATTGACCTCTGATGATATTATGAACTACAGATGAAATGGTAGAATAAAATGTGCTTGTATGGGATAACACCCCCCCACACCCCACCCAATAATTTCTATTTTTCCCCCGTAACAACAAATCCTGCTACTACAGTTTTCATTTGACAATGATGATAAATTCATATCAGATAAATGTTTTAATAGTAATCGCTCAGTTTGAGGTATATAAAGATTTTAGGCTGGGGTACATGGAGGAAAAATATGGTTTCTATTCCCAATTTCAAAACAATGTTTTTTCTCATGTTCTTTTTCTTTCCTTCCTCCATCCCCTAACCCCACATGGACTAGGCACAGCACTTAAAATGTGACATAAAAAGTATGGTAAGACATACAGGGCTCCTGTAATTCCCACTGAAACACCATTAAGTAAAAAGTTGTTGAGTATAAAACCTGCTGATCCTTAGGGATGACTCGGAGGACATTTTGCCTTTAATAGCTTCATCCCTTGCCAGGCTATAATTCACTTACATTTCTGTCAACAGCCTCATCAATGTATGACTATGACTTTCATGAAAATTACTGTACTATAAAACTTTCTTTACTATGTGGTCTTAATTAATTGATACGCAGGAGCAAAAAGACAACAGAACCATGATACCATATTATTTTGCCCTCTGCTCTCGATAACTCTGTCTGCTAGGAAATAAAATGACAGGCAGCACCTTTGCAAATGATTTTTACATGCCTTTGAAAAGATGGTAAGCCAAAGGGCAAGTGACCTTGCCAGCAGAAATCTACAAAGGTATCTTAGAAAGGCACTGAATTGAAACATGTTGTTCAGGCTGGGATTGGTCAGTCAGTCCAGACATTGCTCTCGTGAGTAGAATGGTTCATATGCCAGAAACTGCTTTGAAAAATAAGACTTTGCAGGATCTAAGCCAGGGGTCCTCAAACTTTTTAACCAGGGGGCCGGCGCGCGGATGAAGTAGCAGGCAGCCATCTGCGGCTGCTTGGTTCCCCCCCCCCCCCCCCCCCCCAAACCCCTGGCGGGGGGAGAGTGGGGGGGTCTGTAAATATCGGGGGCCGGATTGAGGACCCTGGGGGGCCGTAGTTTGAGGACCCCTGCTTTGAGCACTGGGAAAGCACTTACAGCCTCGCATTTACTAGGGGACATTGACATCAATACGACAACCTTACCTGCAACATGGGAAGAACCAGGCATTTTTGGCTGTTGACATTAAGCTATCTGGATCACGTAGTAGAATACAAAGGAAGGCAAAAGATGTTTTGAGGATGGCTTTAGCCTTACCCTGAACACAGTGGCATTTTGGTGAAGGAAGACCACAGGGGCAAGACTTAGGCTGCCATACGCAAGCTGTGCAAAAGAGGTGGAAATGAAAGCTGCCTTGCCCCAGTGCAGAAAGCTCAGCTTGCATTGACTGAGTCAGTGTGTGGTCACATTGGGACCAACTGGTTATGAGGGAATTTAATTGGTTTCGGCAAAATTTGGGAAAAGACAGATGTTGCAGGGCTGGCTGTGTTCCTGCAACATGATTGTCATAGTGTAATTTCCCATTGGTGTGTTTCGCATCCTCAGAAGCCCAATTAACAAACCAAGCTTTGCTTGCAGCAAGCAGAACTAGGAATGCACTGGTTATCCCTGGGGCAGCTACTTTCCTGTTTTCTGCATGCAAGGAAAAATAAAAAGTTGTCTTTTTCAGTTAACTGAACCAGAGTACCAGCAGTTTATGCTAGCGAGGCTTTAAAAAGAGGCTAGTCTGTATATTCACAATGCCTTACCTCTCCAGTGCACTCTAATGCTTTCAGGAGCTTTCATCCCTTTTGCTAGGCAGCACACAGCTTTATATCTGACTCCCCATCCCCTGCCATTTCCAAAACACAGCTTCTTTAACTGTACAGCTCTGTGATCACTCTTTCCAGGACCTTACGCTTCTAATCCAGGTGATTCTGCTTACTTTTCTTCCCAGGATTCTCCTATTTCCCTTATATCTACTAAAATCAGCTGTACTACAGCCAGCTTCACGTATACAGCATCCTTTCAATTCTTTAAAGAGTTCAGGGAAGATACCAGATGTGCTCTGCCCTCTGCAAGCCAGTCTGTGTACTCTACCTCTTTCATATGGACAGAAATATGTTGAACACTGCATCTATTAAAGAACAAACCTGACAGTAAAAGATTTAGATTCTTCCTCTTATTGTCAGAGAAAGTCTCCTAGTTTTCTCCTACCTTTCTTAAAGGCAAGCTGTATAGTTGGATTTCTTGCCAATAGTGATCTGAAGGAAGGTGATCTCATTTGTATCAGCTACATCCTATTTATTCCAGCCATCAGCATTTCTTTTCTATGTAAGCCTTGTGCATTGGCAAAGATACAGCCAAGATACTTCTTTTTTGAGTGACTGCAGTGTTTTAGAGAATGCTATCCACTAACACAGGATCCATACTGGAAATGAATTTAATAACCATTACTGTAAGGTAACATAGATGTGAAGATCAGCATTGGAAGACTGATTATCAACACACAGTCAACATCAAGAGTTTCCACTGGATCTCTGGATGACTTGAAAATGCATATGAATAACATCAGCTTCTTCATCTGCAGAATCCAGAGGTCTTGAGAGAGCAGAACTGTTCCTGGTCTTTGCAGCAATCCTAAAGCAAGGCTCCAGTGTGAAACAGAAGAAATGCACACACAAAAAGTGCATACCTATAACAGTGAAAGTTACAAGGGAGAGTTTCTAACCCTCCATAAAATTCACGTAACCAGCAAAGATGACATTTTATTTTTGATGATCTATCTCCATCTGTTGGGGTTCAAGGCTTAGTGAAACTCCAAACTGAAAGTTTGTTATATATTGACTTACAAAAAATGTTTTATTATGATAAGCAGTGAGTGTTGGAGGCTCACAAACGGAAAAGGGGACACAAAACGTGACATTGGTGCTATATCTGGATCATTATCATTGCCAGGTGTTCTCAGACATCCTCAAAGAAGAATGAGTATAGCCATATATATCCTTCCATGTAGGTTAATAGGTTCAGGGGAGAAAACAGTTACTTTTGCAATGCATAAATAACTCTTCTCTGTGCCTCAGAGACACTGCACAGGTCTTGCCCTGGTGTACAGATCTGCAGGATTTATAGGCATTACGGGATCTTGAATAATTATCTTGCACCTAGTTAACACCAAACAGGTTGCATTTAACAAATGTATATCTCCAGGAGAGACACTTAATCTTGATACAAAGACATGAAACAATTACATATTCACAATTTCCCTTAGGATTTTCCTATAATGATTAATCATCTTCATTGCTGGAAAAATGTCATGCCAGAAATGCCTGGCATTACTTTCTGTCCATATGTTCTTATTATGACCCTTAATACATAATTTATTGCTGTAAAGGCACTTGCAAGCAGCAATCAAGCCACCTCTTGAGCCTTGTTTTTGGGCTGAACAGATTGGGCTCTCAAACTCTCACTGCAAGACAATTTCTCCAACCTTTAAATCGTTTATGTGGCTTTCATCTAGAGATTTCCTAGCTACCTTTTTGCTATGCAGACACTTAAACTGTACACAGTTTCTTAATATTAGTGTCAGTCCTGCTATAGCTAATAAAAATTTATTTTCTCATACATCTAATACTAATCTAAGTATCACATGACTGCCAGCCTTTTTTAGTGCTGCATCAGATGGGAGTTTACCTGGAGTATTTCTGTTAGGAATATGATACCAAGTCCTTTATTTCTGTGAAGCCTGCACCTGATACCTAGCACTAAAACCTTCCTTAGGTGTTTTATTTGAGTGTTCAGTCAAATACCAATCTAGTTCATTCATTCAGCATTTTTGCCATTGTCCCTGTGCTCCCTATAGTTTTGCTTATCTATTCTATTCACTATGGATAAATATTTTAACACTTTGGCTGGTTGTTAATGGACAAAAGCACTCTGTGATGCTTGGAATAGAAGCATAAAATACTATCACAAGAAAAAAATAGAAACGTTAAAGAAACAAAACCAGATCACTTGTAAATGTTTTTGTACTTCCTACATTCTGACTTGCTGTGCTATCATTTTCCTTAAGTTTCTAGCATCTTTTTTTTTTAAGCGTAATTTTAAACTCCTTTTGATAAGCCTTAGTTTTCTTTGGGATGGAGATAGATTTTTTTTCATCAAGACCTTTAGCTTTGGTTATTCACTCATAGCAAATTAATTGCTCACAAGCTATATTCCATAAGCTGATTCCATATTTATTCCCCTCCTTTCACATGCATTTACCAGGTACTGAATTGCCACCCCATCCAAACTGCTACCGTGACTTCAGTGATGATCCAAGTAGTCTTCTGAAAAAGATTTTCCTCAATTTTGGAAATTCAATTCTGAAAACAGACCCATTTTTTAATGTTTTTTTTCCACAACTAGAAAAAGGGTCATAATTTTGTTTCCTGCAGAATTCTTATTTTTTTTGTCTCAGTCATAATTTTATTCAGTTTGAGGAGACAGGGGCAGACTGACTAGGGCTTACTTGTTCTACCTTAAAAAGCTATGCCTTTAGATATTATTACTACAGAAATTCTACTGACCATACAAAAATCTTCAAGAATCTAGAGGCCACACAAATGCCTGGCAGGGACTAGAATATAAACACATACAACAGAGAAACACAAAAGAAATCTCAAGGTAAAACACAAAATGAACAACTAGACCACACTGCTTTGACAAGTTTATTTTTACCTGACTAAAAGCTTGTTCTGCTTAAATAAGCAGACCAAACATACCAGTTACAGCCTGCTAACTGGCACATAGCTTGAATGCTATTGAAAACAAGCTGAGGTAGAAACAAAAGAAATTGCTCCTCTGCCTTAACAGAGCCTACCTAATGCTTTAATCCCTTTCCCTCTTTCTTTCCTCTTTTCCTTCATTTGCTTGTTTATTCCAGGCTTTTATTTAAAAAAGGTTTTGAGCTTAAATATACTCAGCTGCAACCAGTTACTTCCCAGCTAGGATTTTGCCAAGCCTAAATGCTGATTTAACTCATTAGGTACCTACTCACAGTCTGGAAAAGAAGGGTTATTCCCCTAGGAGAAGGGCTGTGCTGCTGAGAGCTGCTAAGCCCATGTGTATCTTCCAGTACAGAAATAAAACTGCTTTCTCGCCCCTCAGCTTGTCATCCTGCTGGTCTGTGGTGCTGTGGGATGGATGCAGCCTCTTCAGCCTGTGGGTTACAGCAGGGTAAGTTCATTGTGCCTTTGCAACATCTTAAAGCTCTGGACTGTTTCTGGGGTGAAATCAGTCCCTTTGGTAATGTCATGGGATTGTTGTTACTTTTGCAGTCATGGAAAATGGAACAGAATTTGGACTTCCTATGTGAACTTTAGAAAAGTATAGTTGTAGAAGGAATATTTAAAGCACTTACTATACTTTGTTCTTTTTTGATGTCTGGTTGATGTGTTCCCCCCCTTTTCATTGCCTTTTTCCTTCTGTCCCCTTCCCTCCCCTGCAGCCTGCGGGACCTGTATCGTGTTGTCCAGAGAGGCTGTCTCTCTTGCTATGCAGAATCATGTTTTATCTTAAATAGGAGATATTCATGAAAGGAAACACCCAGATGTTACTGAGAAGCTTCACCACAACCTCAGATGCAGCTTCCTTGTCATTAGAATTAGCACAATGGCAAAGTAAAATATGTTAAGTAACTGTGTAACTGAATGCCCTAGATTTTCCACCAGATTAACAGCTGGCGTGTGACAAGTATACATGTAGCCCCAGAGACAGTGAAGTCGGTGTCGTAAAAAGTTTCTTCTAGACTTTTGTCTTCACTGAATAGAAAACATTTCACTAGAGTACACTTCAAAAAAAGGAAAAAAAATATTGTTTTTCTTGTCTTACAAACTGATACTTAATACTTGGTTGAGAAGATCAAGCACAGGAAAAAGTTCCTCATCGCTCCTTGTGGGACACAAACCTCAGAGCTAACAGAAAAGACACCAAGCAGGGATGTTGAGAATTAGAAGCCTGAGCAAGTACAGCAGGAGATAATAAGCCAACTTGCTACATGCAGGGTGTCTTTAATATTAATAACCTCTGTGAGTCTGCAGATGCACCAATGGATGATGCTGGAACAAAGCACTTTGGTACTCTTAGCAAGGGTAAAGCTTTGGGAACCTGCATCAAAAGAGTCTGTGGTTAAGAGAGTATGGCTCAGAAGTAGTACAAACCTTTGTTATTCAGTTTTTGTGTGCATGCTGTTTTGTTTGCCTTTGTGGTTGTCACAGGTACTTTTTTTTTTCTTTTTTTTTTTTTTTTTTTTTTTTTTTTCTGTAAGTCTACGCCCCTTTTGATCTTGGCTAGAGGACAGGGACAGCAAGAACTAGGACTGACTTGTACTATCCAGTAACCTCCTGGTCTGGATGACTGCAAGTTCTCCAACAACTGAAATAGATCTTGGGACCTTCTGTTAAACTCCATAGAAAGACTGGCACAAAGTTTGTTTCATTAACAATTGCATGTAAACCCAATATGTTAGAAGGGTTGTTTTTTGTTTGTTTTTTTTTTATCTGACCAAAGCATTTTCCAGTTGATTCATGCTATGATTTAGAGGCACGTAAAAGCCTTACTTTGGGTTCTCTTTCTCTTTTTCAGACTGGCCTCTTAAAGATTAATAGTGGAGAAACAATTATTGCTTAACATATCCACAAACTGGCAGGACTTATCAGTCAGAAAAATACTTGCCCCATATCTGTTGTTCTAGCTCTTGACCTGAATTCAGTGTCAGATGAGTTAGTGGAGATGTACCAAACTTGAGGTCTTTTAAGAAGCATTTCTCTCATCTGTTGTGCTTACTTTACATTTTTCTTTATTTTCTAGGTTGATGTATTTTTTTTTTTTTGCCAAATTTTCTTGGTAGAAGTTGTAAAATACCTGTTTCAGTGACTTCTATGCAGAATTCCCATCTTAACAGTACTTCAGATTGTTTTCTTTGGTGGGCGTAAGAGATGCAAAATTGTCAGTTACTTTTCCTTGATGATCGACTTACAAATTTTTCATGAGTAACAAGAAAATATTAATTTTGACATAAAACCTATTTTACATAGGAAAGACACAATCTTCTGAATTAAAAGTTTAATTTGGCATTTCTGAACAGACCCTACATGATCTTTTCATGTTTAGAGCTATCAGAATATAAAGGCTATTTTTGTGATAAAAATATCCTAAACCTAGTTTTAAAAAGGAAAGCACGTAATGATAGGAGTGTTGGAATAAATGGAGGTCGGCAAAAATAGGAAATACTTAGGCTAGTGATTAATTTTTGTAATGAAGCTTATTTTTACTATGAAGGACAATACATTTGTACAAAGCAGATCTTGAGACAAGATTGCTAATATATTATGTGCTTATTGAGTCAGCTTTGACAAAGGGACATTCACTTTAACCTCTCCTGCTTTCAATAATCGCCTCTCGATGCCCGCCGGCCGATGCGAATAAATCTCTTCCCCAGCGCGGCTCTCTGAGTGAAGCACTGCAGAAGCAGTTTCAGCAGATGGAGCCAGTGTGCTTCCAATCTCTGACAGCCGTGCTCATCGCAGAAAAAGACAACCAGAAAAATATGCAGGACTGTAGTTAGGGATGTGTCAGGGTCAGTGGTGAAGATTTTCTTTTGGCTTAGTGGAAAAGTGGCAAGCATAAGTGGGAATTAACTGTCCTTTATCAAGCACTGGTGGGTAAGAGGAGTATGGCTTTCTGATTCAGGTATTGGTGATGTACCACACCATGGATAGAAACCTGAGAAGAACTGCAACACAGTATTGCAGTTGTCTCCAAAGTTTTTATGATATGTTGCTCTTTTTGCACTTTTACTCTCACACAGCAATACATTGTGCTCATAAAGTGCCATAAAATATTGAAGTATTCAGAAAACTTGTGGCCAATCCTTTAGGTCTTACGGGGCATGTTGGTCATACAGGACTACAGTAAGCAGAGAGATGCCTCTGTGGAGTTGCAGCTGCTTAGTTCAAGCTTGTACTGACCTGAAGCACCTACTTGAGTTGTGTTCTATGACAAGGGCCTTGTACAGTCACTGACACCGACATTTTAAAGTAGGGAGATGCTAGAAGCATCCCTCTTCACATCAGGCATGAAACATCTGCCAATTAGTAAAAAATAAGCCTGTCATTCTACGCTTTTTAAACCATGAATTTCCACACTGAATTCCAAGTTTCCTAGCTCTAGAGGTACCTCCAACCTCCCCAACGGTCAGAGTACAGATTACAGTGAGAGCTCATCCACAGCTCACATTCATATTAAGGTTTTATCCTTTTTACCTCTAAGCTAATTTAAAGCATTCTTTCCTGCAAAGGGTGTTCCTGCAACAGCAGCTCTTACTGCATGAAGGCCCGTAGCTGTCCAAAGGCCAAAAGTTTAGGAGAAAAGGACAGGGTCTTGGGTGTAAAGCACAGGTATGTAGCACCTACAATCCATGTAGAGCTCTATGGCTGTACCTGGCACTGCTTCCTATGCAGAGGCCATGAGCTACCCTGGGGACCATATCTGAGGGAGACAAAGAGACCTTGTACCTACACCAGCAGACATGTCTTTACCGTGGCAATTGTGCTGGGTTCAGTTTTCAAGTTCAGTAGTTATCATTTGATATACTAACAAGTGCAGAAGGTGACAGCTTCTCACAAACCCCTGCTTCCGTACAGTGCAGCTAAAAGACAATGCTCAGAGCTGTCAACCAGCCTTTGGAGTTGTCCTGCCTTGGGCAGATCACCTGAGTGACTTAGGATTCAGTTTGCATATTTGCTCGTGGGGGTAGGGAAGAAAAGCAGAACAGTTCAGGAAGCTTTCCAGTCTGCACAAAACGTCAGGATTTTCTGTTTGTGACATTAACTTTCTAATAGCAAAATGTGCAGATGCCGGTGGCAGTGAGGGGCTGTGCCCTGCCCTCGAGGGGGGCAAGGATTCACCATCTTCGTGCTCCTGACAACTTTATTTCGGTGTGCTGAGAAGAGGAGAGTTATGCGCTGTTTCAGAAGTTAGTATGCGGTATTGTTGCTATCACGTTGTACCTTCCCTGCAGTTCTTTGGTTCTTACACTGTGATTTAGTGCAGCACATTATAAGAGCAGTGTGTGAAAGTTTCAAAGCCATCATTGGTCATTGTTACAGCAGCATAACACTGACAAGCAACTGATGGAAAGAAAGGTTTTATTGCTGCACTGTTCTCTCCTTCTTGCCTATTTAGGTCTTCAGCTTCTGTACTTTAGTGACACCATACGTTACCGAATTCTTGAACAAAGTTCAGTGGGTATAAAGTAAGGCATTATTTTATCTGCATGTCTGATACTGAAAGGATAATTGTACTTTACTGTCAATTGTCTATTGCAGCAACAAACTAAGCCATGGTTTTGCATGGACATATATAAAATCATTCTGGTTTTGAATTCAGTGTTTTGATTTCGTGATCTGTTGACTTCAAAGGATTCTCTTATGCAAATTCTAGTCATCTAGTGTTAGTGTTTCAAGACTTTGTTCCATAAAACTGTAAGATCTTGCCATTCCTGAACCCTTACTGGGGATTTCTGACCTCTGATACCAGTCAGATGGTATCTGCAGGCAAATGCAGGCAAGGGAATTCATCATATATCGGAATCTACTCTGGGTTTTCATATGGCTAAAATTAGTTACATAGTGCATACACACATCACTAATTACTCTTGGAATGTAATTTCCTCTAAAGGAATGAACACTGCAAAGTTTTGCTTAATTTTCCTTGTAACAATAAGTCATCTGAATGAGAATAAATCCTGACTAGAAACCCAGAGATCCTGGGGTTGTCCTAGGTCTTTGACAGAATTTCTGAATGACTAGTGCATGTACCACTTGCAGTCTCAGTTTCTAAAACAGCACTTGTGCTCGTCTGTTTTTGTAAATTCCTTGAAATCAATGAATGAAAAGTGTGGTCTAAAAGTTGGGTTTCACATTGTAGCATTGTCTACAAAACATGTCCGCAGTTTCCTTTTCTGCCATGAGTGACTTGCCTATGTTGAAAGCTGGTGCGTAATAAATTACGGTGTGAATTTACAGTATGTGATTTACTCTGCACTGGCTCCAGGTGAGGGCATTCTCAGCATAACTATTCATCTCACCTAGCTGCAGGTGTCCCCAGGCTTCTGCACTGCCAATGGTGACTCTTCTGCAAAGGGAGATTCAGAGCATGCAAGTTAGACATGTGCTGTGATCTCCATTCCAGAGAAACCCCTCTCTCACCCCACACAGACTACAGAGTCTAGGCAGATTAGCTTCCACTTCAAGAGATGTGATACCTTTCCCTCTCACCTGCTTGCCTCTTACCACTGCCTGCGAGACACATTCTTCCACAGTTACTTTGGAATTAATTGTATGTGCTCTAAGGGGTATGCTCACGGGGCTCAGACTCACTCTACAACCATGAGGAAAAAAATGGTAAGTTTACTCAGAAATCGATACAAAGTGGGAGACTGACATAGGTATAGCAGAGATGCCTCCGCTTCTCTCTCTCTCATTCCCTATTAGAAGTGGTAGCGGGCTACCCTCCCAAGCATAAGGTGAACCTTTGTGATGAGCAGATAAGGTGGTGGCACGAAGGAGCTCATAATTCACACCCTCCCTAATTCACAGCACTTACTAACTTCTCCACGTTGGCAAGCCAAACTGCTATATGGCTTAATAACAAAAATGCTGTCTGTATAGAAACTCCCAGGAAGTGAATCAGTGTCCTAGGGACAAAGACTCCACATCCACTCCTGGGAGTTGCTAGTACTCCAGGTATTGCCAGTGGAATACTTAAATAAGCAACATACAGTATTATTTTTCCAGTGGTAATACTTACTGCAACTAAAAGTACTTTTGGTTCTTTATTACTGTGAAACTAGGTACTGTGTGTTTACAACTGATATGAGAATTGGAATGAAATATCATCTTACTGATGCCACGGTTTTTAACCCACGTGACCCACCAATGCTACATTATGCAGAAAAACCTTTAAGGGAAAAGGGGGTTGTATAGAATGGCCGAGAACAGCACATGGGAGGCCGAGCTGTGCAAGGGCTGGTGTAGGAACTGCAGACTTTGCTAATAAATGCTTTCTGTCAGGCTCTTGGCAGGAAACAGGTAGAAAAGCTATAAATCTATTGCAATGACAAGTAGAGATGCTGTCTTTCCGAACACCAGACAAAGTCTGCCTACCTGCAGAAGAGATCTGAATACCGGACTGGCAAAGAAATCTCATCCTCTTGACAGCATTTGTAAAGAACTCATCAAGGACAGGAGTACTGAAGGAGGTACATGAAGGGAAAGAGCTGACACAACATAGAAGCTATGACTAAAGAATGCATAAATTAATGAGTATTGAACAAAATTTGGAACAATGCAATAACATTTTCCTTTGAATTATCCCTGCACATAAGTACATGAACAATCACAGTGATGAATGAGATCTTAAGTAGTTCTGTAAAATACCAGGAAAGAGTTTCACAGTAACTGGAGAAGTCTTACTAAAAGGAGTATGTTGCAAGGGGGGAAAGAACAACCAAGTTGTTGAGATAGTTTTGGCTCTTCCTTAATGAGGAGCATACTCAACTTCTGTAGGTGCTCTAGTAGTTGTGAATGACAAAGCTTGACTGTTACGATGTGAATGGATCATTTTCTGTCCTATGTATTCTAGGATCTAGCAGAGTAGGATTTTAATTACCTATGTTAAGTAATTAATTACCTATTTTAATTTAAACAATTATTAATAACAGAACTGAGAGACCAGTCTGTGGCAAGATAAATACCCTCAGCCAACTACAGTCTGAATTTTATGGATTGATTCTTTTGAAGTTAGCTGAAAGCTTTTCTGCAGTAATTTTTAAACCTGTTCTCCCCCAGTATGGATGCTTTATTTTTTTTTTCCTTTGCATATGCTTGATTTCTTATCTTTCCCCCTTATCTTCACTGATGTGAAAACAGGCAGGGGAAATGCTTTTTAACTTCTTCCTTTTGTACATAGCTCAACTGTGTGTGGAACAGATGGAAAGTGTCCTGTGCAATATACTTCATCTGGATTCTTTCATCTGGGTGACTATTCATGGGGTGCACATCTTGTTTAAAACTTAGGAGTTTTGTAAATGTCATAGGAGACTGAGTCTTTCTGCTTTTTTTCCCCTGGGATTAATTTTCCGTTGCATTTTATTTTGTCTGGAGATTTATCTGGATTAACACACATGCACACACCTTTTTGCTGTTAGGTCAAGGCTTACCAAAATGCAGCTCACAAAGACACTTGTGACCCATTAAGCCTTTGTATGTGGTTCATAAACTACTTTTTTTTTCCTTTTGTCCTCTCTTAATGGAACCAAATCCTAGAGTCACAGAAAGCTGGGGTTAGAAGGGACCTTGATGTCATCTGGTCTGATGCCCTTGCTCAAGCAGGGTCCCCTAGTGCAGGGTGGCCAGGACTGTGTCCAGATGACTTTTGAATGTCTCCAAAGATGGAAACTCTACAACCACACCGAGCAACCTCTGCCAGTGCTCAGTCACCCTCACAGTGAAAAAGAGTTTCCTGATGTTCAGAGGGGAACTTTCTGTGTTTTGGTTTGTGCCCATTGTCTCATGTCCTGTCACCAGGCACCACTGAAAAGAGCCTGGCTTTGACCTCTTTACAGTCTCCCTTCAGGTGCTTATATACATTGATAAGATCCCTTTTGCATCTTCTCTTTGCTAAGCTGGACAGTGATATTTTTAAAATTTAGTGTGCATGCTGTTAAATAAGCCAGAACCAAGGAAATGGGTTTGACCATTGCAATAAGATCACATGTACTGTTTAGCTGTTAACATGGTTCATGGCTTTCTTATGGCTTACTAGATCCTCCAGACAATGCCTGGGCAAGGTTTCAGACACCTTGCGTCAAGGACTGCTCCTAAAAGGCAGGATGGATAACAGTAACTTGGAGGTTTGGCTCCCTCCCCTCTCTTCAGTCCCCCAGGTCTGCGTCAGGAGGCTTGGTACCTTCAGACATCCCTCATGCTCTGCTCTAGGGCTATTGCACATACCTTGAGTCTTGTATTGTGAAAATGCCTCTTTAGGAGGGGTGTTGTAGGGACCTATGTAATGTACAGAAACTCAGCATCCCCCCGGCTCTGGTCAGTTCTACAGGACAGGGATGGTGACATATAGGACTGCCCAGCAGGTGGAGAGTGTAGAAAATCAAAAGCCTCTTATGTAGAAATTCAAGGCCATCCTTGCTGCCTTGCATCTTGGGAAGTCAAGCTCACAAAAATACCACACTGGATAGAAGGCATCAGCAATAATGTTGATAAGCATGTTCAGCAGGAGAAAAGAAGGCACGTTAAACTTTCTACAGCACAGAAGCGTGTACTGGTGACAGGAATGCTGTTTCCTTCTGTGGAATGACAGAAGAAGTCCGAGACCCTTGTTGCTCCTTAGAGTCTCAAAGATGGTATTGATTAAAAACCTATTCTGAGTGCCACGCTGTTGATGAGAACAACACGTGGAAAGCTCATCTCTTGCTTGTGTCACAACAGATGGTGCTTCCTTTATGATGTGGAGAGAAGTGTTGCAGCACTTGGGAACAAAAAAAAGTCATAGAGCCTGGAGGTGAAGACACTTTTATTCATGAGCAAACTCCTGTTGTACACCTTGAAATGGAGTATATCACAAACATTGATGTTAAATGTATGAAAGTCTCCACACCAAAAAGTCTAGTCCTCTGTGGAAGAGCATGAGGCTGAATTTAGAGATGGGGTATATTCACAGTCATTCAGTGGTAATTAGGGATGCAGACCTAAACCTAATTTGGGTCGTTTTGTTTTGTTTTGTGGGAGAACATAGATGTGTTTCTGCAAAAGAGTAATAAGGTTAGAAATATCTGTAAGGCACTGGCTGGGACTGCACAAGCCATTGCTGCTCTTCTCGCATCTCAGTGAAGAGAACCTGAACCTGTGCAGTAGCAAAATTACCACCTAAAAGACTGCATGAAATATTTGAAGGGAAATCTCAAAGTATTGCAGAAACAACAGAAGCACAGTGACACTGCCAGGTTGCAACAAAGGAGGAAGAAGATTTTTCCTTCAGGGCAAGAGAACCAGCAGTCTTTATCCAAGAACTCAGAGGTCCCAGAGCTCTTCCAGGAGCAATTCTTGGATCTACAAGCAAGCACTTGTTCCTTTCAGCTGTGAGCCAAGAAAATCTCCAGAAGATATGCAGGCAAATCTTTTTAACCTGAAGTGGACTGTGAGAACAAAGATAACATAACATGAGTTATGTCTGTTTTCTACAAAAACTTAAATTATGAGCCTTCCTAGCAATTGCTGGCACTCCTACAAGATTATGCTTTCCCTTCAAAGCATACCCAGACGTGAGCAAATATTATTGAATACAAATATTAATAAATCTACTTTATGACTGTGACAGACCAACAATCACTTTGTATCAGTCCACCTCATTACATCTTTTTAAACTCATGTCACCACTAATAATCAACAGTAAAAATCTGCTGTGAAAGTCCCAGTCAACTATAAATTGAATAATATCACTGAATACCCCTATAGACACTTTGTGTATCTATCCTGCTACATCTATGGAACTTTCTGAGGTCTTGTATTACAGATGGGACGTCTTTTTATGACTCAAACCCTAATTCCCATTCAGTGTATTTCTTCTGAATGGATTTGGGTGGGGGACACCTGAAATAGGTATTTCCAGGCTAACAGTCAGATTGTTTTATATGATCAATGATTCTGGAGTCTTCCTCTTTTTTAAATGCCCCAGATAAGAAAAAAAATGTGGATCTGATTAACAGAGAGTGAGCTATCATCAGGAATTCACCTCATCTTCCCCTGGAACCTATTTCTCACAGTAGTGATTCTACAATTGATTAGCCACTCTAAGGACAAAATAATGTGTATCAAAAAGAGGAAAAACCTGTCAGAATTTCCCTAACAACATCCTGGAGGTAAGCCTTGTGATTTTTAGCACACAGTTACTCCCTCTCCAGAAAGACACTATAGCTTTTATTAAGGGCAAAAATTAATGGCTGCTACAAAGAATGCCACTTCTAGACACAAATGAATGCAGGTGACCATACAAAAGTGATAGTACATGTTACTCAGTGTTGTTGATACTGTGCAGGGCTTCCTGAAATCACCTATTTCAAATCTGGAGGGTTGCATACAGGTCATTTTTTCCCCAGCTCCTGGCAGTGTCTCTCCTCCATCTGCATGTAGGAGAGAGGCCTTTGCTTGAGTCAGGTCTTGAAAAAAATTTTCCCTTTACTCTTTGGAGATGATACATTAAGGAAGGAACTTGCCCTTCCTCTTCCACCATTCAATGCTTCTCTTTGCGTGTCTTTTCCCTCTTCTGTCAATGGGAGCTGACAGTTTTCTGGCTAACTTCATATCTGGAGTTCAAGGAGCTTTTTAGCTTGCCTGCCACGGTTTCAGTTGGCTCAGTTAGGATATATCCATCTTTCTTGTACCTGTTCAGAACTGCTGTCTTCACAGTTTATTTTCTTTAGCCAGCAGAACTGTTTTGGGGGACTGCTCTCCTTCTGTGCTGCTTTTTGTTGTGGCTGTTTTCGGTTTAATGGTGCAGTCCGGGGGCCAGGGTTGTATGCTAGCTGCTTGCCTTTCTAAAAACTTCTTTCTACCTTGCTGTTTCCTTTTCGTTTGCAGTTAGGTAAGTTAGAAGGCAGATAAATAGTTCTGAATTTTGCAGATTCTGCAAACCCTGGGTTCCTTAACAGCAGATAAAGTCCACTGTCTGTGAATACGGTGTCTGGAAAGCTGTGCCAGGCAAGGTGAAGTGTGCATGCTGGGGAAAGCAGGCACCATTTCATGTGTCGGACATCTGTTTGCCAGTCATCCCAATAGTCATGACGAAACACAAGTTTTTTCTTATGTACACAGAGAAAAACATGCGTCTGTATGTATATAGGTATTATATTTGCATACTATGTATATGCACACTTCCAGTTTATTCGGGTATTTTACCCACTGAATGAGGACCAGATCCCTTTGCCATTTTCATAGGCAGACAGACGTTTTTGGATTAAGGATCTGAGAACGTCACCACTTACATTTGTTCTGTAAAGAGCATAATGATTCTTGGTTGTGCCTCCATCCTGGAAAATACTGAAAGCAGCAACAACTCTAAGTTACATATACCCACTAGTCCTTCATGAAAAATAAATTAGCAATGGAACAAGTCCAAGTTGTGATGTTAGTTTTGGCTCTAGGAAATGTGTTTACAGTACCTTATAACAAATATATGTATATGAAGAGTGAGCCCTCAGAATGTATTTCTTTAGGTATTACGACCCTTAAGGTTACTTTAAAAGTCAGGAGTTTTTATTTTTTTATTATTTTCAGTTTGTTCTTTGTTTGTGGGTGGTTTTTTTTGTTTTTATTGTTTGGGTTTTTTCTTTCAGAAATGGCACCTCTTCTTTCATGTCTTGTCATACTAAAATAATGATGTTTGAAGCCCGAGTTTTCTCAAAAGTGGGAAGAGCAAGCAGGTAGCACTTAAAACTGCAGTACGCAGTACCTGTTGTTTTGTGCAAATGTGGCTGCAGGGATAAGAGCATCACAACTAATTAAAGTACACAGCGAGTTTCAGCTCCCCTGCCTCAGAGTTACGTACCTTTTAGAGTAAACAGTGTATTTGCTAAATATAATCTGTTGCTGCTTTACTGGAGTTTGTGACATACTGAAGCAAAAGCTAGAGGGTAAGTGGAATGAATTGGCACCTGTTTGGTCCTTGGATATCATGAGTTTACATACTTTTGGAGAATAACAGCAAATAATGTCCCTGCAGGACTTTGCTTCAGTACCTGTTGTGCCAGCAAATTAAAGGAGCTGAGCTCCACGTTTTTCAGGGCTATGCCTGTTTTGCAGTCTTTGTTGGGAAATTTGCATCTACCTTATTTGTCTTGGCTTTGATCCAAACAAACCTTGAGACAGTGGAACGAAGTCAGGGGTCCATCTGAGCAAAGGGGTGATTCATGATCTAATGTCAAATACATCTGTCACTGATTCAAGTGTCTTATAAGGAGAAGGTGAGTTGTCCTAATAGAACATTAACTCTTTCTGAAGCAAATACACTTTGTCACTTTGCGCTGGCCAGTTGTGTGACCTAGGGGGATTGTGCCAGCAACATGTTTTACCCAAGGAGAGATCAGAGTAAAGAGCAGGGCTGGTTGCCTAGATCCTCTTCACTACATCTCAAGAGAGTCCTCTAAGACAGTGAGTCTTCCCTCTCGGAGCTTGGTAGGAGCATCCCTCCTCAAGGCCAGGGATGGTAATGCTTGATATTAAGGAGTAAAACTGTCAGTACAGTCAGTGCAAAAATGCTATCTGGTGTGTCATGGTTCTTGCAAAATGGTGCAGATCTGAAAGACTTAAAAGAGCTTTATTTTGTATTTATTTCATAAACATTCACAGGAAAGAAACATTGTTATTAACTGATGATTTTTTATATATCCTTTTTTTTCAGACCTCTAATTTACATCTTCACCCACCTTGACTCAATATTCTATAGCTGCAGAAACAAAGTAGCAGGGTAGCTCAAAATAAACTGACACACAGCTTTACGTAAAGACTCCAAAATACTTTAATATTTTTTTTCTTTATTTCTTTCTTTTTTTCTTGTTAAGCCAGATAACAAATCCTTGCCTGGTAACTGCTACTTTTTAGGTCTCAGATTTCTCTTTTAAATCTCATTAAACATTATCAGATCCTTGACAGATTCAGTATCTCACTTTTCACTCTTTTCTGTGATTAAGGAGATTACCAGCTCCTTCACAACTTAAAAATGAGTCCCTTTCTTTCACGGTAATTAATACCTAACTAAATTTTTTCTCTCCTCTGTTTTCTTTGCTAATCTTAAAATGGGTATTTTGACATTTACTAATCTCTATATAGACTCATAGAGGGAGTTTAAAAAGTCTGCATAGAGACATTCAAATGCTTTGAAAATTAAGGTAAGAGATAGGAATCTGAAGAATATTAATTGCATCTGAATATTAGGTATTGAAACTCTTCAGATGTGATGTAACCGGACAGTTTTCTCTCTGGCGAACACCAGGACAGGGCTAGCTATATCCACCGCATGGTGGTGGTGAGGTGCTTGCCCTGTCAGCTCCACGGGCTGTGAGGTGCATGTTTAAGGTGCTCAGCTCACAGGCTCCTTAAACCCTACCATTTTCCTGTGGAAAATCGAGACCTTCACTACCAGTTATCCTAGTTCAGATCTCGATAATGGCATCGGTAACCCCTCTACAATGATCAGTGTCACCTACTAACTCTCACCTCATTCTCTTTCAAGATTTTGAATCTCAAGCATTTAGAAATAATAAACCAGGCTAATAATGTATCAGAGTAATTTTTTTAAAAAAAGATAGATAGGGTTTAAAATACTAAGTTTGGAGAACATTTTATTTTCTTTTAATGCTGATATATTTATGATTCATGTTTCTGAACCCCCAAATGAAGAAGCTTCCCCCCACCCCAGCTCCATATTTAATTTACAGTGAGATTCCAAGTAATACTATGATTATGATGTCTGGGAGGAGCAATTATGGTGAGACTCACTGAAGAGCTGGATGTGTTGGAGTTAATGTGGCAGGAGTAAAGCAGAAGAAATGGTTATACAGCCTCCTGAATACTATTTTTCTTGGAAGAGGTTACTCTTGTTTTGGTGCTTGCCCTAGATGTAGTAGAAAGGTTAGAAAAAGGTAGGAGGGTAAAAGCAGGTAGAAATAAATCAAATTTAGTGTTTTATACATCTGCATTAGGGTTTCCTGTAGTCCTTGTTACTACAATGCCTGAGCGTTCCCAAGTAATTTAGATCTGCTCTGGGCATTGTTAATGCACTTCAGTTGAATCATCTGCTCCTCTTCTTCTCCCAGTACAGAGCCAATGTTCAGAATTCAGCTTCTCTTCATTCTTCTTTCTTGCTAGGTCTTCCTCATGCTGCTTATAGTGAAAAAGCTTTCTTGGAGAATAAAATTTTCCATGCATTCCAATGGTGGTCAGCTATTTCTGAAAGCTGATTGCATTACTAACCCTTCCCAACTCGCAATGTTTTCTGTTTCTGGCTTTCATGCCCTTCCATACCCGTTGTGAACTGCCTAGCTGCAGCATGGCCAGGCATGGCCAGAGGTGCACTCACCTGGGGTTCCAGGTGACTTCCGAGAGTAGGACTTGTGTTCTTGTAAAAGTAACAAAAATACCCTGGAACTGAGAGAAATGGAGCACAAGCATCGTGTGCTTTCAGTCACAACACTAGTAAGGAGGCAGCACTCGGCAGCCAGCAGAAGCCTGTGAAATCTCTGGAGCAGTGACGTTCTGTAAAACCATGTGGAGTAACGCAAGAAAAGGTTAATGCTGCTGGACCTATCTCACCCAGTTATTTCATTTGCTTTAATAAACCCTTGTCTGTGCTGTGCAAGGACTCTGCATCAGAACTGTGCTGTCTTAGTAACTAGAAAAGCTGCAACAGGAGGCTCAGCACCTGATTGCCATTGAGGTACAATACTTCTGAAAATCTCATGAGGCATCTGTATATCTCTCCTAATCCCTAATTATTCCTGTGTATCCCTTATTAAAAGGCTATGCTTTCTCGGTAGGGTGTTTTTCTGCTCATTCCAATGTGGCAGTCTTTCATTCAGTCTGTCAACATAACCATCCTAGAATGGCATTTCTTGTAGTTAGTACTGATCCTAAATAGTAATTGTATTTGCAGAGTATTGCTTTGAAGACATGTACAGTTCACTTCTTTCTTTAGTATTTTTTCATACTTGTTACAATGATAAATGTTACTTGGTTCCACCTGTATGGCACTGTATCTGTCTGTAGTACTCTCATGAATACTCTTTTTTCAATAAGGTTTATGGAAAACCACTAATGGGTATGTGGTAATATATATCTTACCATTTACAAGATAATAAGAAGATGTGTAAAATGTAGATGTATTTGATCGCACTCTTTCCCTTCTGTCTTTTATGTCAACTTTCATTTTAGGCCAAAGGTTCTCATCCTTTGACAAACTGGGACTATAAATTGAAACCACACAAGCTGTATTCCATATTCTTCTCAGCCGTAATGAAACTGAAGGGGATTATAGCTTTTTGAAAAATGCTTTTCATTTGCTGAGACATGACTGTATGTCTGAAACCACTTGCTTTCAATTAGGAGCCATTCTGACCAAGTGATACATGTATGCATGTATTCATAGAGCTTCTAATGCCATGGATGTTCATGTCTGGACAGCAGAGTTATTTATCTTTGGAACACGTGTTCATGCAAAGAATACACAATACTAGTTATCTGCTAGAGTTCCTTCCTACACAGTGTTCCTTTCCATTTTGCTATGTTCAACAGCATTGTATTTGGGAGGGTTCTTTAAAATTCTGATTTTAAAATTCTAACAGAAATGCTGAAACCAAAGGCAGCGATGAGCTTTTTATGAGCTGTTAAACCATTATTCTGACCCTTTCCTAAGGTCATTTACTCTTGATACATCTGTCTTCCCTTCAAGATGTACAATATGAGAGTCATTTAGTGAACTACATTAACTAGAAGATTCTTACTAGCAATTGTTGAGGGGATGGTATAAGATCTTAATGTGTCTGGAGAAACCTTAATACAGCTCAGGTCCATTTCAGAAGAAAGGTAAATGTAACTTCTAGACCTGACAGATATCGTCAGCTTCATCTCTCTAGATTTTGTTTTAAGGAGCCTAATTGAAAAATCTGCAAAAAGGACATGCCTGTAATGCCCTGAACATATTCTGCTATTGAACTGGGTTTAAACACCTGAAAACTCAGGATGACATTTGGTGCTTTGAATGATGTGGGTTCCAGTCAAATCCTGTCATCAGACCTGAAATTTGGGATCTTCAGCTCAGTCCAGATCTGTGAGAACTTTCATGGTGTTTTAGCTCAGAAGCTGGTAAGGGAAGACGAAACAGTGGAAAACAGCCCTGTTCGAATAGTATTCGTGCAGCTCCAGTAGTTGTCTTCATGAGCTCTTCTGAAATCTGATTTTGTGCTCTGTAAACAATACATGAGAATACTAGATACCTTTCAAAAGTTGCCTCATAGTAAGATTCTGTATTTCTGAGATGTGTGCCGCCTGATATTTGTACAAGCAACCTTTGTATATGGAAAACAGAAAATACCACTGGAGCTGCCAGAGAATAAAAGTTGTCAGCAGTATTTCGTTCTCGCAAGAAGACACTAGAGATAAACTATAGGAATTTGTTGCTGTGCTAAGCAATGCATTGAGTCTGAGTAGCTCAATTTCAGTCCACTAGAGGTCTGTGAAATCATTTCCCAGGTATGTTTTTAATCTTGTTTTGAAGCAACCTTGCTGAATCTGATACAGTTAAAATAAAATACACTTTTTATCCAGTTCCTATTGTTCTCAGACAAAAGACTACAGCCATACAGAGATCAATTTAATAGACGTGGCAGAGTTAGAAAACAGTCCTAACTGATTCTTTATTCTTGGATCAGCACAGGGAATTGCTTTGACTACTGATTGAATAATATTTTAGGTTAAAAAAATTGGCTTTCCTTACGAATGGTCATTTCTTCTAATAGGAAGAGAGTACCATGTGGCGCAGAGAGTTCATTAGCATGAAATACCCACCCCATCGTAGTTCTTCATAGTGCTAAATTTACTTAAGTAGAAAAGGAGCCAAGATCCATAGCCTCATATGGCTAATGAGGCCTTCCAGAGCACTGGAAGGACACAGGTGGTTATCTATTAGCATCTAGCTCAGACTGTTTGACTTGCTTTCAAATCTCTTGTTAAGCCTCAAAGCTTAAGGTTCCAAATATATCTCGGGTAATAGTTTTATTAATTATTTTTTTTGCTATACTAACTCATTTTCTTTAATTTCTATCCTAATTACAGTTATATTAGAGCATATTTTACCCCTAATTTTATGCTGTGTGTGTAGTCAGTTCAACTCTGCACATAAAACGAGCTGAAATAGTGTTCTAAAAGGCATTAGTAAATTTGTGATTTTCATAATAAAACCAGTGCCTGGTGTTAGTATTCAAAAGCAGGAGCACAGCATTACAAATCATAAGATAATTGTGGCAATTCAGAAAGATTCAGGTAGGGTCCATACATCCTAATCTTTAATCCCAGTTGCTGCAGTTCAAAGAGAGTGATTGTTGAGAGCATAAGCTGTAGTAAAAATGATGGTATTCAAAATTGCCTGAATTAATTTGAATGTATTATTTTCATCGCTGCTCAGGATTCAATATTTCATTTGGTTTCAGTTAAATTCTTTGTGTTTGGTTCATATTCAGTATGTGGTTCATTTTTGCATCGCTAAAGAGTGCTACTGCACAATTATTTTCATGTGCCTTGAAATATAATTAATGTAAAACTGAATATCATTGATAAATGGAGGCTACTTATCAGTATTTAGCATATAAGGATATATGAAAGGGAAAAATGTAATTTGTCTGAAGCAATTATTTGTCTAAATTAGAGATAGAGGATTAAGGATGAGACATTTAAAGAACCAAACAGAATAAATATGTGGAATGTTCCAAAGTACAAACATGACACTTTCAAGTTGGTAGCAGCTTGTAAAATGATGGATGTCTTTGTACTTTCTATGGACAAACACAGAGTGCACAGTATTAAATGATGCTTAGGTGATGCATAATCACCTTGGAAAGTAGTAGATAGGAGAGGCTGCAACACCTTAGAGTCTTGAAACATGCTCATTGTGGCATGTTTCCACTTAAATGAGTGGGGACCACTGACACAATACAGTGATGGAGAGCCCAATCCTTCACTTGAAGAGACAGAAAATATTTAGTACATTAAACCACTTACAACAATCTTACTTTCATGGTCTGAAATATATTGTACTGTCCGTTAGACTGGAATGCACTTCAGCTGCCAGGAATCTGGTTTACTGAGTTTTTTGGAGGACTATAGGATAAAGTCAGACTACTGACTAGTGCTGGGCTCTGTCCAATTGCCTAGATATGAGTAACAGCAAATATCAAATGTGACAGGAAACTGTGGCAAGTATCTTTGGGCATTAGTGGCATTCACATTATGTATATAAAAAAAATTCCCATTTCCTTCTCTCCCATGTTTCCAAAGGTGATCCAACACATATATAACATCATCTGCATATTGATCCACCAGTCCCTTGGAAGCCTAGATTATCATCACTTGTACCACAAACCAGAAAGATAAACTTTTGTGGCTCTTTTTCCTCAAGGAGCAGGAGAGGAGAAACTCACAAGAGAACTTGTGGTGTTTATAAAGGTTTGTAAGAAAACTCGTCCTAGTTAGCGGGTGTTCCACAAGAGGCAAAGCTCTGTATGAATGTTTAAATGCTTAGGGGCTATCTTCCTAAAAGAAACTCCAAGGTTACCAGTAAAGAATTCCTGTAGGGCAGGGAATCTTTTGCTAGGCTTTTCAAGTATATCAACAATTTCAGTATTTAGATAACAGAGCAAACACAACTTTTATTTGAACAAAAGATACTGGTCTGTTTGACCAGCTTGAGAAGCAAGTACAAGGGAAGACCCTGCCTCAAAAGGCAAAATCAATTACAAAACAAGGACCCTCACTGACACAAGAATTAAGCTAATTTTCCTCATATCTGTGAAACATGCGATTGTATAGTCATCATCACTACTGTCACGAATAAGCTGTGGTGTGCTAATGAAATGAAAATAACTTTGAAATAATTATTTATGTATATTTTTTTAGAACAGAACATAGAAGGTATTGGGATGACTTTGTAAATTTATTTTATGGACAATTTCACAGCCTTTCTCTCCTGTTGAGAATTTGATAATTGATATTGATTGTCTCTAAAGTGAGTGCAGGAATGTGTGTAATGGTATTGCTATGGTCTATTTGCTTTACATGCATTGTAGCTGAGAAAATAAATAAGAGTCCCCATGTTAACAATTATGTCACAGAGAAGATCACTTTTGCATTTCTGGATCATGTGAATGTGTTACTAAGCAGGGATGAATCCTTAGTGCAGCACATAAAGCGCCTACTCCCACTTGAACGTCTGCTTCCAGGCCCAGAGTGCAAGACCTCAGATGGAGCTATTCTGTAAGGTGAAAAACCCCCACCATAGTGCCCCTGCAACTGTCTTCAGAGGAAATCTTGGCTCCCTTTTGTAACAGGAAATAAACATGCCGTATTTAGTGTAGACCTACTGTACTGCATGCCTTCAGCCTGTTTTGGCTGACTGCTATGGCTATCAGCCCTCTGAAATGGAAGAGAAACTGAGTGAAGAGTTTTCTTCTGTTCTGCAAAGTACAGTTGTGAAGGTCAGCAAAAAGTTAGGGATGACTTCATGCCACTCTGTTTGCTTGTGCGGTGTTGCAAAGGTAATGCCAGTGAGAGTAGGAAGAAAGAAAGAGCAGATCCACCTGCACGCAGCAGTACGATATGGTTGGTATGTGGAAGTTAGAGTGGTTTTTAGCTGAGTGGTGGTTTTGTGGGAATGTGGGCAGATCAGAGTCCTGAAATCATACTGCCTGTGTGTCAAAAGTAGATGGGACTTGCAGCCAGACCAGGAGCATGTTCCTATCGTACTGCATATAAACATTCAGCACATTAACTACAGCTAAACTGTTTTGTGTAAGTTACAGTGCTTTACACTGCTTGCTCGTAATTAGAAGGTGAAAAACTGAGAAGAAAAGGTTTTGAGGATCCCCCCCCCCCCCATATTTTCTTGGATGTTAGCATCTGCATCTCTAATCAGTTTGACTATTTTTGTTTGAAGTTCTAGAGGACTGAAAGCATTTCCACAAGGAGGTATGCAATGTTGTCAGAGTCTGACACTCTCTAACCAGGTTCTTTTAGACATTCCATATGTGGAGGACATTACATTTAATATAAAATTTACTTATTTGAAGATATTTGTTACACAGAATTTCTGATTTAGCAAAGTGGTATAAAATACACTGAAAACACAATAGAAATGTAAGCTATGCTTAGCAAAATATAGCAATTGCTTGGGCAGCCCCAGTCACCAGGGAGGAACATGCGGGTTGAAGCCAGCTCAAGACCATTGCTCTCTTCAAAATAGCTTTGCTTGTTCTCTAAATTTATACTCAATGTCAGTCTGAGCCACTTACTTCCCTGCCCCCATGCTGGTCTGGCTGACTCAGGGAGACATTGACACTCTTAACTCAGGGAGAAACATTTATACCACCAGTTGATCCATTCAGCCGTTGGTAGCTGTCTATCTAAAAGCCCATCTTGCAGTCCCCTTTGTGTTGAGGTGAAGTCTGCGTCTCTCCAACAGCTCTGGTCAGTCACAGCCAGTGTTACTCCCTGAGCTTCATATCCTTCTTGCCCATCTCCTCCGAGCCTTCTTCCATTGCAGGGGTTTATTCGCCAGTCACAAGTATGCAGAGCACTACTTTCTTGCTTTTTCTTCAAAATACTGAAATTACATGACACATAAGTGTACCAAAGATAGTAGTGAGATTCTCTGGGTTCTTCAAAGTACCCTTGGCTTTTCTATACCCACCTCTTTTTAGAGGATGAACACATGTAGTGTTCTAATTGAATGTCTGAACAATTTTCTGTTTATATTGATACAGAGTTCCCAGTAGTCTACCTCTAGTTGTGTCCTCGAAGAAACACCTATTTAACAAAGGCGTGTAGCAGCTCACTACTGTAATGATCCCTCAAGAGGAATTTAATTTTTAATTAAGTGAAGCAGTGTGTTTACTCTTACTATATGGCTGATTAATCAGGGCTTTGTTAGCTGTGTAGAGGAAGAGACTAAATTAAATACACCTTTAATGAGATGATAGGGAATTGACCTTTGCTGTCATCTGGAGGGCAATATATAAACACATCCATTGAGAGGAATTGTTCCAGAGAGGTTAGATAATATCCATTAAAAGGCATCTTGAAGTAGTGGCAAATTGGTGGTAAGAAACCTAATCCGCATGACTGAATGAGTTTCATGGAAATTTTTGAAGCTACCTCTAAGATTATTAATGATCAGGTTTGATAAAGAATCTAGTGTAGCACAGAAATATTTTAATCTTCAGGCCCCCTGATGTTAAAGTCCTTAGTAAAATACATGGTTTATTGAAAGATCACTGTTGTTTTCCCAGATATCTTAGTTGGGAATTTGGGCAATGAAGGGAGGTGACTTAGTAGAAATCGCACTAAGAGATTTCCAGCAAAATTTCACTGAGGTGAAGTGAGTAGCAAAAATACCAATTATTTCTGCTGGACTAAAATTTTATATGAAATCTTCCTACTCCACCCCTACTGCAGTATAATCTTTGTCAGTGCTTCATTTGGACAGGTAACAACCATTCCTTAGTAAAGTCCTTTTTCTGGGATAAATATGTCTGACATACATGTCTTGGCAAGTAAGAGGCTAGGAAATTAATTGACTCTATTAGTGTGCTGGTGACGCACGTCATGATGTATCTTGACACATTCCTGTAGCAGTAACAAAATTGTAACCTGGGTCTTTGACTCCCTTTATCTCTGAAAAAAGTACGTTGTGGGATGGCTATTACATATTACACTTTAATGAGGGATCATAGGTTATATTGCTAAAAACACATGAAGTATTTAGCTGCTAATAGAAAAAAATATGAACTTTACTCACTGAGAAAAAATTATTTTTATTTCTTGAAGAAAATATTGCATAAAAGCAGTGCTAACAAATTCTTCCTCTACTATTAAATCAGTAGAAAGAATATTCCTTCAGCTTTTATATTATCTTTTCTCTCCCCTGGCCATTTTGATTAAATGGGTATGTGGTCTCTGTTCTCAGGACACCAGGGGGAATTAACCTCAGTGATTTTTTTTTCAGGTGACTCTGCCCTCATTTATGCCTTAGGCTCCACTCCAGGGATACAACTAGAAGTTAATTATCTAGACGCTAGGGAAAGGTAGTTAATGAATTGGAAAACAGTATTGAAATATAGCCTTTACTAACTAACATACACATTTACCAGCTCTATGAAATAATGTCCTTGGAAAGGCAGCTGCAATAATGGCAGAGTTTCAAAGGGAAGCCCTTTACGTATTTCCTTAGGTCTTTTATATACGCAATTGCATATTGACCCACAGAAGTGGATTCATGAAATCACACAAAGTGATGTTCCAGAGCAACCTTCCAATACTCCTTGTAGGGCTGAAAGTCAAATTGGTTTCAAGGTGGATCCTATTTAGTTAATGAAAGAGCTTGTGTGTTCAATAACTAGCAATTGGACTGGACCAGATCAGTCTCGTGTTTCTTTGACTCTCTCTGCTGCCTTTGGGAGGATCACCAAACCTTTCAGATTCCTGTATTTTTTGAGCAAAGTGCTTATGACTTTTTCACAATCATTTGTTTTATTCCTGAGGAAACAGAAACAAGGATCTTCCAAAACTGTAACAGATACTTAGAGGTAGAATAGGAGAATACAAGAGAGCTTTCTGCCTGATGCCCATAGCGAAGTTCCTGTCCTCTGTTTTCCGCTAAGAAATGCGTACGGCATATTGGGTAGAGGTGGGGGTGAGTGACTCACACTTTGCATACATGGTGTATGAAGAAGCCGTGATTCTGGAATTCTCTAGGAATTTCAAATTCTTAGGAATACCAAAAAATGCAAATCATGCAGGCATGCAGCTGCTGAAGCTGAACCTGCCTCAAGCTGTCTCTGTCGCCCTGTTTCACCATTCCCAATGTACAGAGAAGAGAAGGGTGCTCCTCTGCTGCTTCCTCTTCCAGGCACCACAAGCCTGGAGGTTGAGAATGCACTCAGCTCGTGGAGCCTTTCTGGTCTATGCCTATTGTCAGAAACGAGCGGTTTATTCTTTCCTGCTAGAACAAGAGGAGGACCTAATTCCTGAGTAAGTTGTCTCCCTTTCCCCTTGTTGGAGAAAGCTGCTGTGAACTTTGCTTTCCCTGGTGCCAGCACATAGCCATATGTGTTCTGTCACTAGTTTGCTCTTGTAAGTCTCTGATTTCTGGGCTGGGTACCTCGAGATGCAAGCACCAGACTCTTTGCCAAGTTCCATTTGAGGTCTCTTTCCCATGTGGCTAATTACAGCAGGTGTGTTCGTCTTCCATCTGGCCCGAGGTTTAAATTGCGCTGTTGCAGCTTCAGGAGGTTCCAGTGTAGGTGGGGAAATAAAAGGATCTGCTGTGAAGGCTCAGAGTTGTTTGTCTGTTCTGGACCTACTAGTTCATGTGAAGATGTTAACACACCTGGAAGTCTCTGTGTTTAATTCTAGAGAGGTGTCCTTCTATGCCCATGACCACTTTGATGTGTGAGTTTTACTCTAGTGCTTCTGACTTGTTCTGAATTGGCCTGGGATCGTAAGGCGTGTCTTCTATATGGACAAAGACATAATATTTTTTTCCATTGTGTAGAAGAAGATGGCTGTATTGCTGATTTGTCTTACGTGCGTGGTAACTCTGGGAATATGAGCCTCTGGGCAAAGAGGGGATATTTTTTGTGCTTTATTTCTTCCTCTCTCATCCTCAACAAGCACAGGCATAATTTGATCTAAAGAAAAGCCACACTGTGAGCAATTACATGTTTTTGAGTCGTTATTTCTAAACTATAATGGGTGCATCTCATGGACAAGCAGAATTTCTGAGTTTGCTTTGGTGATTGCATCCTGCCAACATATTGGTTCATATTCTGGGAGCTGTTTTTCCACTTTAGTTCCTTCTGTTCACAAATTTTCATAAATAACAACTTAGGATGTGATTTATTGCTCCTAAGTATTGTCTCTACCATCTCAATTAAAGAAATACACATTACGCATAATGATAATTGGCTGATGTTCCTCAGGGTTCACTCCCTGGCCTTCTGTTCTATGCAGTTCACGCAATTCATATCTGTAGATTATGATGATGAACAATCAGGGTTGTAGATGAAATATATTTTGCTTACTATCAACATTTTTTTTAGCCTCTATTAGTAACAGCGTTTTGCTGAACTGAAACTGAATGTCCATAAACCACCTGTGCTTTAGGGGAGTTCAGATTTAGCATCCAAAATGGTTAGCTGAGTGACTATGGTCAAGAACTTAAAGTACTCTGCCTTTGGTTGACATGTTTTATAGTAAAGACACTATTTGTTATTCCCATAGCAGAAGGTGTTTATGTCTCTTTTTGTTTCTAAGACAAAGAATAGAAAAAAAATGAAATAAGAAGCTTTTCCTATGCTTTTCAATCTGTGTTGCATAGTGATGCATGAAATGCATTTTTTCACATGTTGCTTATTATCAGGAACTAATAACAGAAACTCTAATTAGTCTTATGGATGGCTTATTGTTGTAGTCTAACCCCAACCTTTCTTTTAAACTAATCTGTATTTTACACATTTCTAATTAAATTGCAATAATACTTGGAGAAGTTACTCCTATAGTGGTTGGGAGGGGAAAATCACAATTTTTTAAAAATTTTGTTTATGGCCTTTTAATAATATCTGTATAAAATGTACAAGGAAAATATTTTTTTTAAATATCTAACTATGCAAATTTAATCAGATATGGAAGTTAACAAGGGAAAATGTTACAATTTTCAACATATTGTCTATAGTAATTTTTTTTTAGGAGATTTTGTGAATAAATCCATGGATGCTGCGTGAGTCAAAGTAATCAACGTCTTTTACATATGTGTGCTGGTTTTATTTTACCTGTTGTGATTAAAAAGGGGTAAAATCTTACTTTCTTTCCACACAAATTCATAGAGATTAAAAGTACGGTTCACGAGTGCACTAAAATGGGCTTTACAACAAACAAATTCATGTGGTTGGCAGGCTGTACCTTTGTGCGCTTGTTCTAGTATAGATGTTTGTCTTTTCACAATGAGTGACAATGTTGACTTGTGTTCCTCTGGTAATCCAATATAAACTGCGTATCTTTCCTGCAGAACTGCTGTCTAGGCAATCATTCCTGATCCTGTGTCACACAATTCATTATTCTTGGCTCTATATGCACACTCTTCCCTGCTGAACTATATTACTTCTTTTTTTTTTTTTCAGTCTGTTTCCCTATTTGTCAAGATGGTATTGAATTCTAACGCTGCTCTCCAACATAGCAGTGGTATATTCCAGGGTGATATCACCTACTGTTTTAGGGAGAATAATCTCTCTTCTACCATTCAGGTCTTTCATAAATATATTAACTAATAGCAGTATATTAATTAAGGCCAAATAAAGAACTCTGAAATATCTCATTCAGTATTTCTTTCCATTTTGATCGTGAGCTAGTGATACTCACCCTCTGTTAACAGTTTTCCAGTCAACTATCTATAATAGTTTTGTCTGGACTGGGCTTCCCTAGCCTGTTTGTAAGAATGTCACATGAGAAAGTATCAAAATCTTACTAGTATTAGGAAAGAGAGGAGGTTGACTACTGGGAAACCTTACCAGGTTACTGGGAAAATTGATTTGATATGTTTTATCTCTGGCAAAATCTCACCTGTGCTTTTCTTCCGCTCTTTGTCCTCTTTTCACGTCTCTTTCAGCTGGTTTGGCTGTCCATTCATGGGCTGAGGTTGCACTGGTTGATGGTTCCTCGGCTCCCACCCCACAACTCTGTGTAGAGATAAATCTGTGTCATCTGGTACCTCACTTACCCTCTTGAAGCTCTGCAAAATAACTGCTAATGTATATGAGATTGCCTGACTGTTTCTTAAGTTTACATTATGAAATTCTTCAGGTTTAGCCATTTAAATCAAATTAAGCTACATAAATATCCTGTAGCTTGTTGCTCCCCCACTTCCCTCCCCCCCAGCTGCCACTTTTTATCATCCATCAAGAAAAAAACCCAATACATGGAAATGCATATGCATTCAGAGCAAAAAGACGACTAGACATTCTATATGTTGCATTTCTATTTCTCGGTGAAACTTGGAGCCTTTATTATTACTAGGCTATATTAGTAATTTAAGATAATTTCCAGATACAAAACATGAGGCAAAATAGCTGTGAAATGATGAGCTCTCCTGTGAAATTGTTTCATTTCACAGTCAGGAATGCATTCATCTTATCATGACAATAGAGCAGCACTGCTGACCTGAAATACTGTTCTAGTGTTGATAATGTTCGGCTTTATCCTATTAATCCATTTCCAGTTCTCTTTTTAGACAGACAGTATTACACAGGAACCTCAAAGACCGACAGAAAGCAATATTATTGCCACACACTTGCCAAGGAAAAAACTGCAAAAGGCTTGGATATGTAAAGGACTGTAGAAATATTAAGGGATATCACTGTAATCTAAGTATAGGATCTGTGTAAATTGATGGTTTTCAAGGGGCTGTTAAGATCCAGTCTTTCATGATTGCAGAGAGTCTAGTACCTAACTTCTCATCTTGTTTGAAAAATTATTTCAGGGACAGGACTTGTATTGGGACCTTCAGGCTTAACATTATTTCTGCAAAAAACTTGGGTACTCTTACAGATTGCTTTCCAATCTCAGAAACTTTTTAGACAGTGTCAAAGAAGACATTTGCAATGCTGATATACAGTAACTGTTCCAGGAATATTTTATGAAGATATTATCAAGAATTTATTAAAACCAGGATCATCCATTTACCATTTGCTTTGAAATGTGAAACATCTGCAACTGTAATTATACTCCTATGTGTCCTATCAGCCCATTGTTTATGCTGTAAAACAACAGATTGTGGAGCTTGCTCCTCCCCCCCCCCCCCCCCCCCCCCCCTCGAAAACTCCTAGAAACACAAACTTTGTTTGCCACCTTGACTTTGTTCTTAGCCCTTTCTTCAAAGGAATTTTGCTTATAGAACTGTGGTATCAGTTTGCCTCTGCATCCTTTAGTCTCGTGGACAACTTAACCCCCTTGTGAAAAAGGCTGGAGGGCTTGGGGGTTCATGTCTCACATCCCAGCTGTTGACCTTGAACACCTGTCCTCCTGCTGGGTGCCAACAGGTGCTGGGCAACATTGCAGGAGGCAGGAGATGGCTGGCAGGGCACTGCAGCCCTGGGCTGTGTGAGCCTTTTGCCCCAGCCAAGGAGCGGGACAGGTAGGGCACATGGGTGTGAAGCGGAGAAAGGCGGTGGTGTAAAGCCGATGGTACTGAGGTCCGTCCACCTGTGGGTGGCAAAGCAATAGGTTTTTCCAGCTTTTCAACTCACAGGACTAATTGTTGGAATAGTGTTTATTGTCTTTAATACTGATACGTAATTATTAGAGGTTTAAACTGTTGTGTTTTGCCCTATTGGGTGTTTAATCTGCTAGTTATTTGTATATATGCATTAAAACAGTGATCTCTGTGATGTTACACGTTTCTCTTAAGAGAAAAAGCACCATTTTTGTTTTTTTAAGAGAAGTGTAACTTCACTGCTGCTTTTTTTACTCCCTTATAGTCCCAGCTGTTTATTAACGTAGAGGAATATAGGGATTATTTTCTCCATATTACTGATGGGCCGACTCTGGTGTGTCTAGAGGCAACATCTGAGTGACATAATTTAACTTGGTGCCGAGACTGTTTTAATTACATTGATTTTAATTATATAGAGTACATTTTAATTACATAGACTGAGACAGAGGGGCTCCCATCTATTAAGATCCTCTGCAATGCATTTGCGTAATGGGACCCTATTTCTGTGTGCGGTGCTAACACTTCTTGATGGCTTCATTATTGGTGGAAGGTGGATTTTTTTAAAAAAATTTCATTTACATTTGTGTTTTGCAAGCCACCTGACAGCCTTCATTCCTCTGCACTGAAAAGATGTATTTTAAATCAAATATTAAAATTAGAGGAAAAAATAAAGAAGCTTCTTGTTTGTGTGTTACTCAGTTCCTGTGCCAGACAGGGCTTCCAAGGACTCAACTATGAAACCAACTGAAGACTTTTTATAACATTTGGGGAGCACTCATGTTAACAGATGAATAATGCCCTAAGAGGTTAGTAATGCCCTGCCTCTCTGTTCACCATAAAAACTGCATGGCTGTGGTCAAATGCGTGTTGACAAGGGACATATATTTACCAGTAAACATAGATTTCCCAAAGGGAATTTTCAACTCTGCTACCCTTCTTAGGCCCCATTGTTGTGTCCCTACTGGGGCCCAGGCTGCACGTACCTTGTTGTGTGCAATGTGGCAGCTTCCCTTGAGTCCCTGAAAAGGTCTCAGTCCCTGGCCATGTCCTGTCCCATCCTCTCCCTTGACACCCAAACCACTCAGGGTAATTAATTTCCCTTTGTAGGAACATTATGGTGAATGGCTGGCACAGGGCTGGTTTGGTTCTCCCATTAATCCTGAAGCTACTGGTGATCCCAAATACTGGGCTCAAAATCATGAGTCTCAACCACAGGAGAGGTGCTGTTTAGTTAGCTGTATTGTGACATCATTTGGTTACAGTGACCCTGTCCTTTTGCATTTCATAGTGTGCTTTGGATATAGATAGTGCCTTTACTTTTTGAAAATGTTAACAAGATCAAAGTCTTCTGTCTGATGCATTTGCAGCTGTCATTTACTTCTGCTTTCTTTAAGTGTTTCCTAAAAACTAGTCAATCTGATACTATGGTAATTCACTAAGCCTAACCCCGACACCTTTTTCTCTCACAGAGCAGTATTTCTTTACTTGCGATTCCTCTTATGGGATTTGAGGGCATTTTTTCTTTTTTCTCTCTTTTCTACTGAAAGACTTTCACTCTAAAGTGAGACATAATAGTAAATAAAGCAAGGAACAAATTATGATTTGTTTGGGAAGAGCAATCCCTAAACTAAATGAATGTCTAACCTGGGGTGGGTGGGTGGATGATATTTTTGGATGTCTCTAATTAGCAGTCTGGAATTTGGACTGTAAGTACACATCTAAATATACCTGAGTGATTTAGAAATTTGTCTTTGCAAAGGAATGAGGCCTTAATGAGGTTTGGGGCACAGACAGAGGGACTAACCTATCTAATCTGATTAACTACCCCTATACATTGTGCTCTTTTATATTTTCTCTTTCCAAGTGGACATTTCCTTTCCCAGTTCAGATGACTCCTTCCTCCATTTATCTTTGACCTAAATCATTTTGCAGAACTGGTAAGACAGTAATCACATAGGTAAACTGGCATGTGCGGTGAGGAAGGAGGCACAATTTTCAGTACAGGGATATTGGTACACAATTGGAGATGGTAATGATCAACTTTGAATCAGAAATAGATGGGTGGTTTAGCCTGTAAATGATCAGAATCCTAAACTGCTTTCATTAGCGTACCAAATTATGAGACTTGGTCAGATGTTTTCTAGTGATATTTTATTGACAGTAAACGATTAATGGAAAAATCAATTATTTGCCTCTTTGGAAAATTCCGATTTTTTTTCACCTCCTAATATTTAAGAATTAATTAAATGTTTAATAAATTCAATATCCATTTTAATGAAGTATTTAATAAGAAAATGTATACTGGGTCTGGTCCAACCTGAAGCAAAACAGTCTTTTCAATGAAACAAAATAATACATTTATATTAAAATTGGCTTAAAAAAATATTCATGGGCAGTTTTCTCTAGTTCATTGCCGATTTAGTTGTAGCTCAGGTCCCTTTCCCCTTGTCAGCCACACTCCCTGAAGCATTATATTCTGTGGTGTGTTTTTGCTCTGACCAAGCTATGCATTGTGAATCATAAAAATCACTGCTATCGATGCATTTCAGGAGAGACAATTTCACCGTATAGTCTGGCCCAGATAGGAAACAGACCTCACTGGACACAGACAAGGGTGTCCTCATACCAGAAACGTGGCTAATGCTGTCCTTGTTTAGAAAACTCCCTTGTAGGAATCCTGAACTTAATTTAATTTTGGAACTTCCACCTTGTAAAATGTATTTGTATTCCAAAATATTGTCATAATTTGGGACAGTCAAGCTGCTTGTGTAACACAACTTTCTTTGCAATAGTCAGTCATAAATCATCAGAATATGCTGTAAAAAAATTGTATTTGTTAGTTATTACTTTGGATATAATACCGAACAGCTCCTCCAGGAGTGACCAGTTCTGAAATTGTTTTTAGGACTTTTTTGTCTTTTTGCTGTGACCATTAATTAGTACTACTAATCCTAAATTTCATCCTCCATTTCTACACTCAGCCATTCAATAATATGCTTTAATTTTGAATGACTTAAATATATTACTGTGATGGGTTGACCCTGGCTAGAACCCAAGCCACTCGCTCACTCCCCTCCACTTAGTGGGGGGGGAGAAAATAAGAAAAAAATACAGGAGCAAGATAAAGACAGGGAGATTCTTCACCAAGTAACACAATGGGTAAAAAAGGTCTTGATTTGGAGAAAGTTAGTTTAATCTGTTGCCAACTAAAATAAGTATTTGATTACTGATTTGAGTAGTGAGAAACAAAAAGATAGATATGAAACCATCATCTCCTCCTTTCCCAAGCTCAACTCCACTCCTTTACTCCAGGTGCCTCTCCTTCCCCCTTGCTGTCACTGCAGGTCACATCCAGCCCCTTCACAGAGGCAAGGGGCAGAGGAGGATGGTGGTCCATCAGGACATAATGGTTCGTTCCTGTCTTCTGCTTCTTCCTCCTCACACTTTTCTTCTGCTCCAGTGTGGGCTCTCCATGGGCTGTAGAGACTATGGGCTCCACCATGCAAGGCATGACCCCACACCCCCACTTCATGCACTGTAAGGATATTTCACACTTGTGTTTAGCTGGAAGCGTGCGCTTTTGTAGCTTGTACAGCAGTGTCTCTCATGTGCTCTGCATCAGCAAATTGTGCTGGCTCACCTGGCAAAATTTAGTAAAATTATCAAGGACAGTATAGATTTTTATAAAATTGAAACATTTAGAATGTCTTGTGAATTTAAACTGTAGAGATCTGTAGAGATATTAAGTGCATGTAATATATTTGTTACACAAAAATGCTCTAACACGTCCTTCAGGCATGCTGTCCTTGAATGTAGTGTTGCAGCTCTGTTTGAAATCCTACAGGATGCTGCTTTGCTCAGTATTTTTGAGTGTACTTCACAAAAGATACGAAGTCAAAAGGAATCTTTCTTTCACTGTCAGCAGGTCCTGATCGCTAGTGAAGAGTGGGATTTGGTTCAGGTTGTGGAAGCACTTGATACAACATGAAAAATGTGTGCAAAAAAACCCTCTCACATAGCATAAAGGATATGTAGGGACAAAGGAAAAAATTGCAAGGAGGATGAGAAGGACTGGAGGGCCTGAGAGCCACAGGGCAGAGAAAACATTAAAAAAAAAGCAGAAATAGGGTGGGTCAAGGGCAAGAAGAATGAAATAGTTTTGTTAAAGGGGAAAGTCTTCTTCAAATCCAGGCTGGAGCATGACAAAAATCAGGTGTTTCAGGTGGTGTCTGTCATTTCAGAAGACTGGGGAACTGGGCATTCCCTCCTTCACAGGGTTCCACAAGCCCTGACTGCACATTTGTCCTTCCCACCAGCCAAAACTGGTGTGGCAGAACAGGTGATGTTACATACTGTCTTATGAAAGGGAAGTTAAAAAATTTCTTGTTACCTTATTTTCTTAATGTTCGGATTGCTTCCACAGTTTTACTATTGGCTTGAATGAAGACAAAGTGGTTCATCCGTTTACTGCTGTCCTCAAGAGCAAGTGGAACTCTGAAACAACTGTTTATGCTAGCACAAGGGCTAACAAAGGCTCTTTCTCCACACTGCTTGCCTCTTGCTGAATACATATTTCTACAAAATTTCCACCGACTTATATCTACATATTCCTGTGTTGGAGTCTGGAAATCAATTCTAACTTGGTTTCAGGACGTCAGTCATGGGTTGTACTGTGGCAGTATTTAATCTTCTGCTGTCTTCAGAATGATTTGCCACCTCTGAAATAAAGTTGGAAAGATTTTGTTTTTACCTTGACTTTGTTTTGTTTGTTTTCTTCTTCCAGGTACATTTTGCTCTTGCCTGTATTACAGCCTGAATAAGAAGTAAGCACAAATCAGCTCATGTTGCAGTACTGTGAATTTGATTTTTTTCTTTGATGTTTTGCATTTGCTTATACCATTTATAAGACTGATCACTCTGATTGCTGAAGTGCTCTGAACTCTGAGCAGACAATTAAATCTGCAACTTTCATTTTACGATCTCAATTAGAGCTCAGTATTACCAATCAATTAAAGAATAAATAGAGATGTGCTGACTCATTTGGAAAATTAATGGTGTTGGCAGTGAAGGAGAGTGGACAGAGCAGGTGTTTGATGTCTGCCCTTGAGTAACTAAACCACTAAAGCTGGGATTGGATTTGAAATCAGGTATAATGCCTGAAACAAAAACATTTTCTGGTACACTGGCTCACATCAGTCATATTCCACCACTCACTGTTTCAAGCTGCAGTGCCACAACAGTGTTTTTCCAGGTGGGGAATGCCTGAGCTGATTATTTTGGAAAAAAACTTGCCTGAGGATATTTTCTCACCCCTTGTGTATAAGGAGGAACATTACATATAATTTGTCACAAAAAAAAAATACTTTCCCAGCCATAAATGGATACAATAAAGGGGGGCTGTTCTCTTCAGCAATATTTTTCCCTTTTTCAAATATCAAAATAGTGATGTATTTCTGACAGAAGACCAGATTCTCAGGCCATGGTTTGGTTAGTCCTATTGGAAATCAGCTCTGTAAGATCTGACAAGACCTAGGCAGGAAACAACTGTTCATCCCATGAAACACAAGAAATTAAAAGAGCAACAACAACAAAACCCCCAACAAAACAAAAAAACACACCCCCACCCCCCATATTTCTGAATTGGGATGATAAAGTTTTTTTCATATATTTCTTCAAAAGCTGTAGGAACAAGAAACATTTTACTCTGCCCACAAAGAGCCTGAAGGTGAAGACAGTCTTCAGGTTATAGGAAACCTGAAGAAAGTTCTGGATCCAGCAGTTATTTTGGCTATTTATACAAAGTGAAATACCTGTAGCATTAGGTAATTGTTGCAGACCAGCAATAAGGATGCTTGCCTGTCATGTCCTAGGAAGTGTCCACAGCTGTTTGCTCTCTCTGGCCAAGCAGCTGAAAGCCCTCAGAGGTGGGGGATGTGAGAAGATCACCCCTGTGCAGCCAAGCCACTGCTGGGTACAGGCTCACCTGGGCCATGAAAGAGCAAGGCTCATCTGGTCACTAATTCAGGCAAAGCAGGCGGTGACCATGCACTTCCCACATTGTGGAGGTGCCTGGCCTCCAGGTATTGATGTGGCAGTTAGGAATGTGGTTTAGTGGTGGATGTGGTAGTGTTAAGTTAATGGTTACATTCAATGATCTTACAGGTCTTTTCCAATCAAAACAATCTGTGCTTCTGTTTTGAGGTGCCCTGTCAGTTTATTGTGGAGAAGAGTAAGCTGTCCTAAAAAGATTTGTGAAAACTGGTGCTACAAAAAGATAGGTTTTTAAGAGATCGTGTACCCCAGTGAAATGCCACGCTGTCAGAAAATTCCCAGATGGGCATAGTTGCTGTCCTTAGAGTACAGAACCCAAACCAGTGTAAAATTACTGTAATTTAAATGCCTTTAAAATAGCTTTGATCCCTTCCTAGACAAGTACAATTGAAATGGAAACATTTATCAGGGGTTTTGGCAGGGATATTTGCCAAGACACATCTGCAGGTACCCTCTGTGGTGGTACAGTAGCAAGGACTCATTATGCAGATGCACAAGGAGAAGCATCCTGTAGATGCACCAAGTGGATGACGTTCTCCCTCCAAAAACATGGGTGCTCCTAGGAAGTGTCATTAAATTGAGTCACCAGCACAGCTCTAAAGGGAGCAAGGACAAAGAAATCCTTATATATCCCTTGCTGAAGTACTGTTGTGCTATATCTGGAATCCTTCATGCAAGCTGAAGTGAGGACAAGATTTGGCTTTTAGCACATCCTGGTTGCTTGTGCACAGGGAAATGAGAGAAAGAAGTGGAAATAGGAACAGCTTAGGGTCAGAGACACACTTTAAAGAACTTAGGGTTTATTCACCACACATACAAAGAATGAAACAATGGAGATGGCCTTGGAAAGAGAACAGTCTGCTAGGTGGTAGCAAAGAACATAAGAGACTGTGAAAAATATTGTATGTGCTCAGTGTAACTACTTTCTCCCTTTGATATCCCAGTGCTCTACAAATAGCTCTTATAACCCAAACATGCTTTTCAATAAAAAAAAATGGTTACATCTCCTAGCAGCTAATAGAGATGTTGAGAAACATCAGTAGCTTAATTTTATTTTGTTAAACTTTCTAAAGTGAATCATACTGGGACCTATTAGCAAACCTCTCTGGAGGCATGCATCCTAACTACAAGATCTAGTTTTTTAATACCTCCTAGACCTGATGGGTGTGGTGCAGGCATTCTCAGATATAAAGTATCTCTTTATAGCTGAACCCAGAAGAAAGACAAATTTTTGTTAAAAATTCCAGTTGAAAACCAGAACTATCCACTAGGAAATGCCACTGCATTGCCTTTTCATATTGCTTTTCATAGGATACACAGTGGGATCCATCCTTGGTGTGTCATCAAAGTACTTAATCAGTGCTCCAGTTACAATGTGTCATGAGAAATGTAGCCTGATTGAGAGGTCTGATGAATAGAAGAAAAGAGGAAATGTGAACATTTAAACATTATCTGTGATGAAATACTATAGCAGCATTTTCCACTACAAATCTTGGTGGTGTAGATAACTTTTCTAGCCATTGAAACACATATTTTCCTCAGCAAAAACACATTTTCCTGTCAAATTCTTGTTTTAAATGAATAAATTTAATCAGCTGTAGCTGCAAATCATCACTGTTTGGCAGAACTCCTTGCTGGTTGCCTGATACTCTGCATATCTGCATTCCTCTCATTCCAAAGAAGAACTAAATGGTTCACTTGGGCAGAGACTTCCAACTAAAAAGGTTAATCAAATATAGGGGAACAGATTGCAGGAAAACAGAATGCATGCATCAGCCACACATGACTAAATTCTGCTTTAGAGTTTGCTAGGGCTACTGACAGCAGTGTCCCCATTCTTACTCAACTGTAACTCAGCAGACGCTAGCTGTTAATACTTCAGTGTTACAGATGCTTGTATAAAAACCTCATTAAATGTACAGTGTTTAAGGTAACTTTTTGGTGTATGGAAGAGCCTCCAAATGGGTTTCAAAGGGATGCTAAGTCTATTATGTTTTGAAAAAAGACACCTCAGAAATTAAAGTTATGAACATGTAATCTGACAATTATGGGACTTTCTTGCTCATAAAATAAAGAAACCTAATTTTTACACACAGAGTTTAAAAAAGGACATCAGTCTACAGTGCCTTGAGTCTAGTCTGCAAATAAAAAAATAATTTCCCTCAGTGCATATATTTAATAAACCAAACTGTATAAACAGAATTGCTAATGGAGATCCCCAGGCTGGAAGAAATCACAAGCAATGAGTTGAACACAGAATACTGTTTGAATTGAAAATGACTTTTTTTCCTGGAAAATTGTAAGGTGAAGAACATTGGCATTATTCACCATTAGTTAGCAGTTCTCAACATGGTGAGGATAAGGAGAGTGGCCTTCCAAGTTCTTGCCTCTATGGACTCCCTAGCAGCCTGTGGGCTCCTGCTGCTGCTGTCACCCACACAGCTTTGCTCAGCTCATACAACTTCATCATTATTCTAGTTCATCAAATTCACTTTTTCCCCCATTGTCAGCATTGTAGAAATTAACTAGGAAGTTCCTCAGGATAGTGGACATGCTGCGTTACTAAAGACCCATAATATACTTACACATGCAAGCCCCAAAGTGTGTTGTGTTTTGGTTTTTATTTTATTTTCCAGTACAATTTTACTGTACGATCCAGCTTGTGGGTTCCTGGGGTAGAACTGTATGTTGTAGCTCTCCCACGTCTTTTCATTATTTTTTTAATTTTTTTTCTTTCCCTCTCTCTCTCTCTCCTGCTGGCAAAGAGTCTTTCCCAATCAAGTAGGTTTATGTTTTTATTTGGCTAAGAAAATAAATTATCTAACTTTTCAGGCCAAAACTATGCAATTCAGGACTGCAAGAAGTCATCAAACCAGACCTACCCCAGAAAGAACATAGATGCCAACTGATGGGGAAACATGCCATGGGACTTCTGATACCTCCTCCTTCACAAGATATCCTAATTACTTTTTCTGCTGTGTGTTGTGATCACAACCCTTTACTCTTCAGCTCCACCAAGAAGGAAGATACACACTACAGCACAGTCACACTACTTGTCACACTGATCCAGGTGTGGAGGAGACGCTGTGTTTTGGGATTTTTTGTTCTTTTTGCTTTTTAATGGTTTATTAGCGTTGAAGTTTTTGTAATATATAAATCTGGGTTTAATTGGCCTTTATAAATGAAAGGATGTGAAGAGAAGGGACAAATGTTATTACCTGTCACAGTATAAACCCTGTCCTCAGTAAGATTAAGGAACCACTTGTTTTCCACATGTCCATGGGCATTGGTTAACAGAAAGAGTCCTCTGCCTGCTTATGAAATTCTGTTGCCTGATCTTTGGGTCATAAGCATAACACAGGTGGTGCTGATCCTCTTCTCCCTGTTTGAAAGTCACTACGGATGTGTTCCTGAGCCCTGTAACAGCAGATGCTTAAATGCATATAGCTAGTGAGGCAATTATTATAAAGCTGTAATGTGTTAACAGGAATTGCACCAGGCTCTGAAGAATAGCAGACAGTCATTGCTAGCTCTGCACTGTAAGCCATATGCCAAAACTGTAGAATTAGATTTTTTACAGATGTTCAACCCTTGCTCTGTGAGCAAGAAGAGGTATGATGATTACAATACAAGGACAATAACAAGGTTAAAATGCAATTACCATCCTAACGGGATTTGGAAAAAAAAAATATCTTAAAGACTGGATACACATGTATAATTACTTCTGCCTTTGCTTGTGTTATAAAATATTTTAAAAAGGGGCTGAGACATCATTCTATTTTAATATGTGACTGACAACCATGACCTGTTCTTTGCCCTTCTTCTTGCATCTTGGCTAAAATTTCTCAGGAGGAAGTGGTGAAGATATTATGTATGTTAAAGTAAAGTAAAGATTTTAAACCAGAAAGCCTATGACAACTTCGGAAAAGTTTTTGTCAGCATGTTCTGTCGTAGTCTGAAGGCATTTGAGGGTGCTGTTCAAGGAGGGAGACAAACTTCTCAGGATGCAAATTCTTAATACTCTTACATGGATTTCTGCAATTGCATGCAATTTTATCATATCTGTCTTGTAATATCAAATTCACCCAGAACTAGATGGTGCACAACAATAAATGGAATAAAATCCAGGTGTTTTTTTTTAAGTGGCTAAAGTAATTAAGAGATTCCAGAATATCATTAAGAAGGTTCCTAACTGTCTTTTTGCATTTTGTGGGGCTTTCAATACTATGTATAAGTCATCTTAGGGGTGGTTCTTCTATTTCTGTATGGAACAGGTAATGGTCTGTCACTTTGTATAAAGTTCAAAAGTAAAATGTATGTCATTGACCCTGATTGTAGGTATTTTTATTTATAGAGAAGATCATTTAAATATACCACTGTTTTCATCATGTCTTTGTCACTATTCCTAAACTGATCATAAGCCTAAGCCCTGGACTTAAGCAATGAAGTCAGAAGAGGAAGCAATCCATTGTGAACACTTTAGCATTGAGAAATTCCAAAGTTGTAGACAAACCAGAAAAATAAAAATATTATAGAATTGAAAGGAGTCTAAGGCGTCTTACTCTAAGTTTTTAATAACAAGAGTATGTGAGAAATTACCATAATGTAGTATGGCTGAAGACAGTTCAAAAAGTGCTGAATGTGGTCAAATAAGGTAAATTGTTCATAGATACAATTTATGAAGATATTTACATTTATTTTTCTTGGAAGAAGAGAAGAATATTCTTTCATTTATTAACTGTTAATTCACAGATCTTTTCCCATTCGCTTCTGTTAAATACATGCCCTGGCTACATTATGCTGGCTTCTAATTTCTGATTACATGTGTCATTTGATGATCTTGATTGTATCATTTCATTGAACCCCTTATGCCATTTTTTCTAATTATGAAGTAGAAGATACCTTTTACAAAAGAAACATTTTTCCTGTTCTACTGTAGAAAAATTTTGAAAACATTTTCTTCTCAATTTGAGCTGTTGTTAAAGAGGTCTATCAATAAAGCCATTTCCCAGTGATTCTTATCGGCTCATTGTTGCAGACTGTCTGTGCTCTGGTAGTATTTTCAATATGGTTTCATCTATTTGAACACTATGAAATGCCAAAATAGAACTGTTATAGTCCAGCTTTTCTACTCCTAAAACTTGAACATGCTATTGATTCTTTTACAGTAAAGCGTCTATTACAACTATTTAAATG
The DNA here is from genome assembly GCF_017639655.2 of Falco naumanni. NCBI lineage: Eukaryota > Metazoa > Chordata > Aves > Falconiformes > Falconidae > Falco > Falco naumanni. Next base: position 55,703,507 of record NC_054054.1, read on the forward strand.
ATGTAACATACCTAAGGAAACCATCAGCCAATAAGTTATCAGCCATCTCCACTTACTCGAGTTCTGAGGCTAGAGAAATAAAAGAACTAGAAGAAAAGAAAGCTCAAAAACTTAATGTAAAGGAAAGGAGGGGGAAAAAAAAAAAAAAAGACCAAACAAAAATATCACCATATTCCACATCTGATGAAAGCAGTGCTATCTATAAACTTTTTGAGAGTTAGGGAGATTATCCATTTTTTCCTAACCATTCAGAATGCTTTCTGCCAGCTGTGGCAGGCAATGAATCCTGAATACATTATTATCCTATTAAAGGGAATAATGGATATGGAAGGGAAAGAGAGAAAGAAGCTCTCAGTGTTGTCACCTGTCTGCCATGTAATTAACCATGGTTATCCACACAAATCTTTCCAAATTCCTTCTGCCTTGCATGCAGGTTGCACACAGCCTCTCTGGGAATCTGTGCTGAACATGGCAAGAATGGTCTTGGCATCTTTTCTTAAGAGGATGAATTTGACTTCATTGGGCTGGAGGTTTTGGCCACTTAGGTGGCAGCTTAGACAGAGCCTCTGCTTCTAACCCTACAGTGAATGAAGAGAAGTTTCCAAATAGCCAAGAGATCCTTCAGGGACCACAGGCAGAAGGTCCTACTCCTGTACATCTCAACCTCTATGTTTTTCTTCCATTTTCACTTGCTCACAGGGAAAAGTTGCACTCATTTCTTCAGCTTTTTGTGGATTCCTTTTGAAATGGAGGTATTGCAGAACTACAGTTACAGACTGACAAAGATGTAGCTTATCACTAACATCATGAATGTATGTAATAAAGGGATACTACTGATTCCCTGACTTCAGTTAACCAGGAGAGATGAACATGATGTGGTGCCATTTATCAAGACTTGTAAAATCGGTGTCCTTTGGCTTCACTCCATACAGCTGGAGGCAGTTTCACTTTCACCCTGTTCACATATCGTTCTGGCCTTCCAAACAAGGTATTTTGGCATGATTTGAAGCACTGCTGAAGGAAAGTTAGTATTGCTTAGCTATTTTATTCCCCTGCCTTTAAAAAAAAAACACAAATCAACTAAGAATCATTTATAATATCTTCAATAATGCCTAGCAATATAATAATATCTAGAAATAATTATCAGAGAAAAAGAATTAAAAAACCCTGGGGCATATGGTTCGAAACTGCATTCCATAGTGTTTCCATTAATGTTTATATTTCCATAGAAATTGTCTTAATAAAATTTGCTCCATTCCCTAGCTATACCTATCACATACTTATCATAAAATCCTAGGGCTGCTACAGTGTTCTACTTAGGCTATTTCTCAGCATTTTAGTGATCTCTGGAGAAAGAGGATCCACATGTGCTAGCTGATCAGATGATGGTTATGAGCCTTCCATGCAGTACAGCTGTGAGAAAAGCAAATGTTATCCTAGAATATATCAGCTGAGATATCTCAGCAGAAATAGGGGAGATATTAAAGTACCCTCCACTGGTGCAAACCTCATTTACTGCAATAGCTTTTGGTTGCCTACAGTCAGTAAAGGACAGAGTGAACTTTCAACAGCCACAGAAATGTACGAGATGATCCTGAAAATAAACAGAGGACTCTCAGACCATCAAAAATGAGGACAGAAGGGGATTACCTCCTCTAAATGATTGGGAGAAAAAAATGCCAGGGAGGGAATAAGAAGTATTTGTCAGACTTTTTTGCATCAGACCAAATTTTTTGAAGTGATGTAAAACTGACTTGAAATTCAAAGATGGATGTAAGTGAGCTTTTGAAACAGCCCTCTGGCAGGAGCAAAGACCACGGTCCAGTCCCTCAAAATCAGATACTGGCTCTGTCAGAAACTAATCCAGTTCTAAGATACCTGTCTGCTTTTCTGTCTCCATTATTCTTGTAAGCTGTCAAAGGGCTTCTGCCTTTTTCTAAGTGAAATAATATTTGTTGACAGCACCTAAACATGCTTGCTTTTTTTTTTTTTTAAGTGTGTTTTGTAACACCATTCTTCATGGCATTAGGCAGACTGATCCCAAACCAGTTACTGAAGTGCTCCACTGTTAACATTCTCCTGTCTGACCTTCCCCTTTCACCAGCTGATTACCTTATAGCTCTCTAACCTCAGATCAACTAGTCTTTTCCAATATGGGTTTACATCAGATCAAATATACTCAAATCCCACATCCATTTAATGTAATGGGACTGTAACCAAACCCAGACAGAAGACATTTATTGTTTTACTTGTGCCTAAGCAATTTGTTGTGGTGTGACAGAAGGTGTCAGATCAGCACAGCAAGGGATAACAGGGCAAGGAACTAGCTCCGAGTAACACCTGTTCAGACACAGAGACTGAATCTGATAACTCAGGATAGATTTTGCAGTCTAATTCCCATCCAAGAGATAAATACAAAATTAAAAAAAAAAAACTTTTAGTAACACATGAAATAATCCTGAGGTTCAGGTGGGTTTCAAAATTGTTTCTATACTTAAATTACATCGATAGGCTTGTCCAAAATTGTCTAGAATATTTTCCCCCTATGATATTTGTAAACTGGCTTAGAGATTCATCAGGAGAACCTAAGGAATAGTTGCTATCATTTCAGAGACATGAAAAGAACCCTTTCAAAGGAAGGAATTTTCTGCTTCCAGGAGGATATAGAGATGCATTAAATTTCTGTTCTTTAATTATGCTTACTGTCTACATTTACAGGGTTCATAATCATTAGCAGGCTGGTTATTTACTGCTGAGCAGATCCTAAATGAGGAAATTAAACAACAGGAACATCCTTATGTTTCACTAATGATTGATCATTTAACCTCCATGATACCATGGCCTGGTAACTGCCCAGTGTTCTGACCTTTTTGCTGGAATATAGTACATATTGCTGTTGCTCAGGAAAACTGCTCTTTTAATGGTCTTTGACATAACGTGAAGGGAGAAGCATGAAGAATAAAGGAGTGGGAAGTTCATAAACTTGCTTGCATGTATTTAATTTGATCTGTGCTGAAATCTAAACAAGAGGAAGTTTAGAAGGAAAATTTACCTGTTTTCACAGACAATGGAATAAAGAATGGTTGTGAAGAAAGATCCAATTTTAGAACAGACTTTAACTACAGCATGTTAAGTTACATCCATCCTTTTCAGGTGACAGTAGTTTAACATTTGACAGTGAAGCTCAGATCTATAGCCCTGCTCTAATATGTCCCTGACCAACATGCTTCCAAGAAGAATACAGTGGCCTAAATGAAAAAAGTACCTATAGACCAAGAACCAAAGGAAGAAAATAAATAAAGAAAAAGCAAAAGCAGAAACCAAGCACATACAAGGAAAGATGAAAGGAATGACAAATAATTTCTATGGATATCAAAATTAGGAAATAAAATTAATATAAATAATCCACTATTGGAATAGACTTTCTGCGTATATCTGTTCTCTTGGAAAGACAAGATTAACTGCCATTGCTTGGCTTTTTCAGAATTACAGTTCTCCTTTCCTAGTCTTCCTGGTATAGTATTGAAATAAGAATATTCTTTCAAAGCTGAAAAAAGCATGCCGATCGTGAACCATCAACTTAATCATAATTTTGCCTGAAACACTTTTTTTCTCCTCCACACCAATTGTAACACTACGAGTCTATAATTTTACTTTGTTCACTTATGCAAATGACTGGACAATCTAATGCCATCAATTTTTCTCCTACCTATGTGGTCTGTCAGTCAATATTTTTTCTTGTTTTCTAGAGCTTTTCACAAAACAGCAGGAGTGATGAGAATGTATTAAACTAAGAAAATGCACAAACCCACAATAATAATACTAAATAATAATACCAGAAAAAATGGCAGTAGCATTAAAAAATACAGTCAAAGTACTTAGACTAATTTTCTTAAATTGACTGTATTTTATTTTGATATCATCCCCTTCCCTTTTAACATGTAGCATATCTGTAGTTTCTCTATTGTGTTAAGTTCTGAATATAGCATTCATTAGTGTAATTAAGTGGCTAGATACTAATTTTTTTATGTTTACAGGTTATTCTCAAGGGAAATGAGGCCTGTAAACATCTTTTACTTTATTCTCACAAACCTAAGCTATTCTTATGTCGGATAAAGGGAAGCCATGACTTGAAGTGATTTTACTCAGTCTGAAGACAGACAGAATAAATAGCATGGTGTTTGGTGAGGCTGCGGTGATTGCTAATGCTGTGTGCCAGAAATGGGTAAGATCCTTGTACCTCCTCAATGCACAGCTGTTTGGAGCAGAATTTCATGCACCCAGACCGCTGACAGGTTTGGTTTGTTTCCCCTTCACAATGAAAATTAACTCAATTTCTATAGCTAATTAAGTGTAGCAGCCTCTTCAGCTTCTAATTTGTCCTGCTGAGTCCCCTGCCGCCCTGGAGGGAACTGGCTGAGCATGTACTGCCTCATTGAAAGCACAGGCCCTATCCTCTTCTAAGCACACTGAAGTGTTAGCACCATGAGGTGCCTGTGCTGTCACAGTGTTTTCCATGGTAAAAGCAAAATAAATACACCCACCCCTACAAAAAAAAAAAAAAAAAGATATGGGAAAAAAACTTCAAGACTTGCAATGCAAACCATTTGAAATTCTCAAGCTTCCTCAATGCTTTTTTTTCTTTCATATTAAATGGGAAGAAAAAAATAAGTACTTGGCTATTTGTCCCATGCCAAATTACTTCTGAAGAGGACAGACCTGACAATGAAGCACAGTTTTCTGGAGAAGTCTTCCAGTATTCACTTTCCAGCCCTCTTCCCACTACCTTTCTAAGGACTGTCATGCCCCCATGAACACCTGGCTGGGTTGTCTGGGGTCAGTGTCACCCCAGGCCAGGAGAGCTCCTGGGAGGCTTGCCCCTTTTCTCCCCACCCAGCAGACCTGAGGTGGTGTTTAACACTTTGCTGCTGAGGAACAGAGTCACTACCTCTTGATTCCCACTGACAAAAGATCACGTGTTATTTCAGATAAGTGGCAATTGGTTTAAAATAGAATGTTTGCATCTCTGTGGGGCCTGAAAGACCACCATATGTTCTTTTACTGTTCAAGCTAGCACTGTACTTTTGTTAAATGCAGATTGTTGTCTTCAGCCATGCAAATCCTTCCTGAATATTTTGAGTTCTTAATTCAAACTTTCTTTTTCAAGCACAATTCTCATTGCAACGTCAGGCTCTCTGACAATCCTATGGATAAAAAAAATATGCAGGAAAAATACTACCAGACTATATTTTCTGTAAACTACAAAATGAAAAGCAATTACTTTGTGCCAACAAAGCAATTATATCGAGGAGTCAACATGAATGCTTTGCAACAGTACATCCTGTACCATCAAAGAAGTGTTTTGTTCTCCATTTGAATGCAAAACTCCCTCATCTCCACATAAAATGTATAATTTCATCCTGGACTGACACATGCAGTTTCCATGACTGCATATGTCTAACACATTTCTATTGTGCATAAACTCATAGAGTTGCTGAGTGAGGTAACACCATTGCTTGCCTTCTTCATGCAGAGCTTTCAACACGACAGTTTTGAAAAATAGGTTTTTCCTCTCAATAAGCTTTCTTGTTCATAAACATCATGAAAAAGAACTTTGAAATGGTGTCTTTAGATGCCTCATCTTAATGAGCAAATTAAAATCCTATGAGACTTGAACTCTTTTCCTGTCATAGCTGCTAAGAGTACAGTATAACTGTGTTTTATTGACCTTCCTTTCCCTCTCCCACTCCCCTGGCCCCCCGTAGTTCATTGTTCATGCTAGTCTGAGCAGATGGCAAGTAGTCAGCAAGAACACATAAACCTCAACCAAACAAAAGCCAAGTTTTTTCTCCCCAAACTCATGAAACCTAAAATTTAAAAGAAAAAATAATCACTTTATAGCATTGTAAGGCTATTGAGTATTCTGACTCTGCTCTTTTCCATTTTATTGTTTATCATGGGCTCTTATTATTTTACCTAGGCAGCAGGAGGTAGGTTTTGCAAATGCATCCAGAGGTCTTCAAAATGCCACTGCATTGTTTAGTATTTAGGTATTCAAGCATTCATTAAAAAAAATAACTCTAAAGTAACAACGTGCATGTTGCAAAAAGAAATCATTCAAAGAATATGAAATATCTCCAGATACCTCCTGAAGCAAGAACTAAGACTTTTGGGCCAATATACTTTGCTTTGAGTTTCAAAGTTTAAGAGTTGTCAGTGTACCTTCATTCCACACTTAACTTTAGACATGACATTAAATAATTCCTTGGAGAAACTCTCCCCTCCAGGTTACTTGTAATCATACACTGGAATCAGTCTGATATTCCTCTGCAAAACCAACAAGAAAACTGATTGCTTGAGACAAATGCATCATCACTATATATTGAAAAGTCTTTTCAGACTGGAAAGAAACTACTACCTACTATCACCTTATAGGTTTCCAATTCCTTTCTTTGTATTCTATCAAGCTCTTGGCCAGAATACCTGAATAAGTGTTAATGAAGGGGATTTACAACATGCATTCACACGCAACCTGTGATTTATTCTTCTTTTCGTGTAAATTCACAGCTCTTCTTTTATCTAGGACCCAGAAGACTATGAGAATGATGAACTTCATCAGGCTCTCAGCTGAGATTTTAGAGTATTGTTTAAGCTCTGAACACTGTAAGCAACAGAGTTAAAGTAACTAACAAAAGCTGAGCTATATTTCTGTGTATCTCTGCTCATCCAGCATCTAATTCACATTCTCAGCAAGAAATGGTGAAATGGCTTCTTTATCCAAACAGACCAAGGAAACATGCCATGGTTCCTCCATCTACTCCAAAACGAGACCGTAATCACACACATCACCTAGTTTCCATTCCTAGAAGAAAGGCTGAGAATCACTAGATTACTCAGCAGCACATGACAGGCAGAGGGCCTTCACAGCCCTTGCTTCTTTGTAAGTCATTGCACAGTCTGCTCTTTCTCCTCTTCCCAAAGTCTTCATGAGTGTCTGTTGTGCTTTAACCCCACCTGGAAACTAAGTACCACACCCCCATTTGCTCACCATCTCCACCGCCACCACCAGCGGGATGGGGAGGAGAACCGGGAAAAGGGTAAAACTTGACAGATGAGATAAGAAAATTTAATAATTAAAATAACAAGAACAACTGTAATTAGAGTGAGAGAGAAGGGGAGAGGAATAAAATCCAAAAGCAAGGGGGCGTGGGGGTGGAAAAAAAAAAGATGCACAATAGGATTGCTCAGACCCCACTGACCAATGCCCAGGCAGTCCCCCAGCAGTGGCCAGCAGCTCCCGGCCAGCTCCTCCTCGTTTATATACTCAGCTTGATGTTCTATGGTATGGAAAATCCCTTTGGCTAGTTCAGGTCAGCTGTCCTGGCTGTGTTCCCTCCAGCTTTGTTGCTGGCAGGGCCTGAGTAACTGAGAAGTCCTTGACTTAGGATAAACACTGCTTAGCAACAACTGAAAACTTTAGTGTGTTGTCAACATTGTTCTTATACTAACTCCAAAACACAGCACTGTCCCAGCTATAAGAAGAAAATTAACTCTATCCCAGCTGAAACCAGGACAACATCCTACTCTTCCTTGCATCAAAACTGACTGCTGTTTTGTAAACAGTTCATTTTAATTCTTTTACTCTGCCCCCATTTGGCAGGCTGCTCCTGGAAATTCTGCTCCAGACACTGCTTCCTTAGCATGATGAAATTAATGTGCTTCACCGCTTGTATCGTAGAAACGGGAATCAGTTAAGTTCCTTTTCTTAACAGAAGTTATATACAGAGAATATAATCTGTTGCTATGCATCCTACAAGTTGTCACATATTAAACAACTATGCAGCCAATAGTTTTCTAATTTAGCTGTAAACTTGTACCTTTTTAGTATGCACAGTATTATTTTAAAAAATAAGCTGATCGACTCCATTTTCTCCAAGAGGCAGTTGATGTTATTACACTGTCAGCATCCATAAGCACTTCAGAGAATCACTTGTGACAGCTTTTAAACTGCATTTACTTTCTCTTTTCCTACTTTACAGTGCTCTTTCAGAGATTACTGTTAACTTCGTCCTGTGTCTCCTGCAGACAGTTTGGGAAGCTTGAGGGCAACAAGCCTTCTTTTACTCTAATTATTCTGAGCACACCATTATAATGACAGCAAATAAATTGTTTGGGTCATCAGAGATCACAGACATTTCTGTTTACACAGAAGAAGTTTGGAGGCAGATAGTTCTGTTTTGAATTGATTAACATGAAGAAAGTGGCAATTGATACTAGAGTTAGCCAGACTAAAAAGAAGGAACAGAACTTCATAAACAAAACTGCAAGCGTACTTCGGATGCACGAGGATTTGATGCAATGATCTGTTCACATACTCCTAGAATCAACTCTTTTACAAATGCTTTGTGATCACATGTTCTTACATGAAACTGAATTTGAATGTTTTTAAATGCTCTCACAGCAGCACTGAAAACCAAGATTGTAAAATTCAGTCCTGTAATTGTGCTATATTACAACTCGTGATGTAACCTCTGCCTATAATATAGAAGTTGGTTGAAAGCAAGGACCAGGCTAAAATTGCTCATAAAACAGAGTATTGCCTTTTGAAGTTTTTATTCTAGTACTGCAAAAACTAATATGTTGACTTTTAAGTCTTGTAAATAGAGTCACTGAAACACATATGCAAATTCTTTTTCAACCTGTAACAAAGCTAATGCTGCAGTAATAAACCATAGGCAGATAAAAAATGCCATAATTTATGGTCACTTTATCTTGTATCACTCTGCTGTATGATCTATCTGCAGATTCAGCTAATCTGTCACAATCAGCCAGACTTTAGCTTTGTTTCAGACAAACTTTTAAAACCTACTACTTATTGTATAAAGAATACTTTGCATCGCAGAAATACTTTGTTGAATCATCTTGGTCTTGGCTAGCAGAAATCAGAAATAAAGCTTAGTAACAGCTCATAGAGGTAGTGCAGGATTTACAAAAGAAGCAAAAAATACTTTTCTGTCCCAAACTAATACAACAAACATAACTTCCATTGTGTTCACACACAAAATGTTCTGCAGACCTCATAATCCATGTCTCAGTTATTTCAAATAGTAGAAAAAGGTCCAAAACTTTAGAAGACTCAAAAGGCTTCTACCCCCACCCCAAGAAGTTACCACTAAAACACCTCTTTAAAAGATTTTCCCCAAAACTGTGTTTAAGATGATACAGGTACTCTGAAGTCACTATAGTAAGGAAAATTCACATCTGTAGCAAAACAGGCCTTAAACAGATCTTGTTAACTGCCTGTAGGCGCAAAAACAGCTAAACACGTTAAACAAGTCCAGGTACACTTACCAGAACTGTAACAGCAGCAACATAGCTGAGTATAACTCTGAAATAACTTTCCGGCATTACTCTCCTTAGGGAATTAAGGTTAGCAGTTAATCAGTAGCAATTTCACAGCAGTCAAGCAAAGAAAAGCCCTCATATCAACCTATCTAGAATGGCTAATTTCTGAGAAACCAGCTAGCTACACCTGCTGGGGGATTTATAGCCTACAGCCCTGTGTGTGGTTCAGTGGGATTTGTTTGGAGCAGAAGCAATGAAGCATTTGCTAAAGCTCTTACACCTGGGTTAATGACAAACCTGTGCCACATGGGAACACTTCATCCCAAAGGGAAAAATCTGAATAGCCTTAATAATTTGAAATTATTATTAATCATTACTACCATGTCTTGCCTCTACAGCTATGGCAGAGACAGCTGCTCAAAGAGAAAATTCCTTTGGTTTTCAAATTTAAAAGAAATTGAAAACCCTGTGCATATGTGCTCAGAAACTCCTAGGGATATCAGTATCCTGGGGTTTCACTTCCCTCATTTTATTGCTGAAACATATTTTTAACCAAGAAAGCTAAGAAATGCTCACTCTTGGTTTGGTAGTATGAAGAAAAAGTTACTACCTGAGTAATGTAAAAATGAAAGTAACTATTTCACTGAAACACTTTAGGTGGAATGTGGTGTGATTATTAAAGTATTAATTTCTCTTTATCTTAGCAGGTATGAGACATGCTTTTCTTTCTTTACTGGGATAATCCTTAAACAGAAACCAACATTTTGTAAATCAAATTTCTGTAAGGCTTCCTAAAAAAAAAACCACCCAAACCCAGTCACAAAACCCCAGCTCTTCCTATGTAAGTGATTATTGGTATTAATAAAACTAAAATAAATAAAAAACTCACACACACACAAATCCCAAAGCTCTTACCTGTTGTTCTTTTGCTCTATTTTAAACTATTTCCCTACCTATATGCTAATATAACTTTTTGCAAGTAAAATGCTGGTTTCCTCTGCATGCATTTGAAAACAAATGGATTTTCCATGTATTGTCAGCTATTAAAGGGGAAATAGCTTAACTAAGGACACAAGCAGAAAAGCCCCTCTTGATGGGTGTTTACCTGAGAGTGCTCTGATCTGAAGTATAGAGCTCCATTATAATTTCATTGTGAGCAATGGCCCCATAATGGTCACAAATATTCAGTTGTTGATTCAGAGAACTCTGGGACACTGGAGGCATTTTCTCCCTCTTCCATCAGGTGAACACACATGGCTTCCTTCAGCTTCGAAGGGAATTCTTCCAGTAGGAGAACTATAGCCAGTCTGCAAAACTACTATTGCTCCTCCGGTGACTATTTCTGCTTGCTTGTTTTATCTTTGTCTTCCCTCTGTACTTCCTAAGTGTTCTGGCAGCTGTCAAGTCCTTCTTCATGGGGTCAATGCCAGCATCATCAACTGTATTGAGGGACTGAAGGCTGCTGAGAAATTGTGTGGACAGGTAAACTAAATCTTTGAAGTGTAAGAGAGAGAACTTTTCCTTTCCTATAAAAGTTATTGTAAGGAGAGGCAGAAAGTTTTTTGATTCCAACGAGACTTGGATTAGAAAATAATGAAATACACAGCACATATTTGCTGCTCATCTGGGGCTTTAGTCAAAGCTTGTAAAAGTCAAAGGAAAGATAATTTTTCTGCTGAGAATTTTTTAAAGAGAGAAGGGTGTCCAGAATACTGTATCATCTCCTTTGTAAATCTAGATGAATACCGGTTTCCTTCCTGTTCCCCTCTTCTGATGCCCAAATCATTATAAAAATTTGAGGTCATTGAAGAAAATATTTATTTGCAATGGAAGATGGGGTTTAACTTAGCTGAAACTTGATGACTTTAAAACCATCTTAGTGGGAGATGAGAAAGACAAAGCAAAGATAAAATACTGTGAAAGTAAAACGGCTGCAGCTCCTTTAAAAGTGATTATATTTGATCCTTGCTCAGTTCAGTAGCAATATGAAACATAGAAATAAGAATTTCTGGGACTAGCTACTGTATAATAAAATGTTAAGATAGTTATCAGTTGCGTTTCTTATGAAGAGATGAGCCCAAAGGCAAAGAACTGTTACACATTAGCTTTCCCAAGGGTACTGTATTCTCACCTGCTCTAGTAGGAATTAATTCCCCAAATTCTTTGCCACTTCTAAAAGGCATAGTTTCCAGACATTAAAACTCCAAATGGTCCAAGCGTATTGTGACAGAAAAAGTTCAGAATGTTGAAGGAAATGAATATATTGAAGTATTTCCCCCTACCGTCAGTCCAGCTCAGGAATTGTAAGGGAGAGCATAGATATATACTCTATTTGCAAATGGCCAAAGGTTTAAATGTTATATTTGAGAGCAACCAGCTCAGCTCAGAGTTATACTGGTGGAAGTCAGGCTCGCCTCTCTCCATGCTGTCTCTATTGAGACCTTTCATTAGCAGCCTTCCGTTTCCTTTTTAAGATACTCTTCAGTTTCAGTTCTATTCAAGCCATTAGTATGTCATAACAATTTCCATAAGCCTCAATTACATCCAGAGAAAATTAAATTATAGAGAGAAATGAGTATACAGTTTCTAATGGAACATGGAGAAGAAACATCTAGCAGAGAAACTCCATGCAGTCACTCAGCTGCAGTCACTGAGAGTGTCCCTGTGAGTATAGGGTGCAGGGGCCAAATACATTTTTTGTATCCATTCTGAAGTTACTGACAGCACCTTGGGAAGGTGATTTCTTTCATGAGCTTAGATAGATGGGGAAGATAGGGGCTCACCACTGAATGAAAGCCAGGTGTCTCTCCCAGTCCAAAAGGCAAAGTCCTAATTTCGTGGTGCACCAGCTGCATGACAGCCACCCTGCTGCGGTCAGAAAGGATAAAGGCCAGATCTCAGAGCCCTCTGGGACATGTGGTTCAGGAGCACCGATCTCTCCTACAAGCAAGATGCCACCAGCCAGCTCATCAGCTGTGCTGTGCAGCTGTGAGATTGTGCCTGCAAGGCCAGTTCAGTTCAGGTTGCTTCAGGAACGTAAAAGGAGCAGCTTGTTCCCATTCATGCTGGAGATATTTTGAATGGAGCCTTTTTCCACATTCCCTGGGTAATGTAATTTGGTTCAGTGTGAAACATGAAACATTCATACATCAAGGACAGTTTGTGGTAACTCTTCACTGTTTTACTGACTTAGCAAAGCACAAATAATGATTCCTCATTTACACTTAGGAAATATGTGATAGCTTAATGAAAGACTTACAAAAAAACTATCTTGACATACTCTAATAAGGAGAAATACGTGACTTTTAGAAATATTTAGGCCTTGCAAAACAACCTACAACACCTTCCTTCACAAAAATAAAAAAGTTCTGTTTTCTTATTGTCTCTATATAAATATTACACAATCACACAGATTTTGTTAAAATTTTAGCCTTTGTAAAAGATTGATAAAGCTGCAAGTCAGGCTTTACGTGCTGATCTGTAGCATCCCTAAGCTTTGAGTAACTCTGGCAGTTTTGAAAGACTGGTTACTCTGGGTTGTCCAAGATCATTACCAGTACACACAAAACAATATTTTACCTGTTATTGTTGGGGACTGTAATGAAGGAGAGTGCAGAAATACTGAAGGTGGCTGCAGGGCTGGGGAAGGGTCAAAATGCAGAGAAAATTAAGATTATTTGTTAAACTGTGTACAAGTGATACCACATGGATCAACACTGGTTTGCCTTTCATATATTGTTCTGTAGCAAGTCACGAAAGTTGATAGGTGTCTGTGAAACAGTATTTACATCAGTTCTCCTTCATTCTCAGGGCTTTCAGGATGTTCCCCTTTCTCCCTTCCACCCACCATTCATGTTTTGACTTTCCTCTGTCTCCCAAGGTTAGTTTCCTGTCCTCAGGTTACAGACAGAGGTGGATTCTTAAAAAGATATTTAACAGGATAGTCAAAACTGCCACAGAGGTGAGAAGACTCAAAAGGAGTAAGGCTGGTTATACTTTACATTAATCAGAGTAGTATACCCAGGATACTGTAAAGTGGGAGATAATCTAGCTATTTCCTCACGTAATGTAAATGCAGAGTTATTTCTTTACAAGGGATACTTTAGCCATAGCAGGATGCAATTACCATGCAAACTCATCGAAGTGGTTTTTTAGGCTTCTCAGTCAACCTTTTCCCTGTGTGTCATTTATTGATGTTTCCTATTAAAATGCACGCATACAACATATGCAGCATCCATCCTCCTCCTGTAAGATGCATTGTTTTATATTTTAAAGATTGGGGATTCAGGTATGAAAGTATTTAATAACTGACCACATTCACAGGCTTTTCAAAATCCCTGGATTTTCTTCACAAAATTCACCATGGTAACAGAGATAGGGCAAAGAAAGCAAACCTTCAGCCAAAAAGGCATAGAGTTAAAGTTCTGCTTCTTGAGCTTTCTTTCCCCATCAACTTAATACCAGAGTCTTTTGTTGGTGAATTAAATAATAAAATATTAATTAGCTGATATACACAATTCACTGTGCTTTGGCTTGTTTGGAATTTTCTTTTTAAGTATGTTTATTCTTTTGTGGTAGTAAGGAAAAAAAGCTGGAACTACAAATAACTGTTATATATGACTGTGTATTTTGTATGCTGGTTGATGTAAACAGCGACCAAAAATGAGAGTTTCTTGTTTCACAAGTGCTGCTCAAAAAGAAAAGTTCTGAGGCTTTGAAGTGGGTCAGTTCATTACAAGACTCAGTGTGCATTCACTTGGTTTGTTGTGTTGACTTTCAGGAGAATGAAAACAGCAGCAAAGCTACAAAGGCATAGTGCTGTTATAGAAACTCTCAAAAATGAAAGCAGAGAGTGGCTTTTCCAGGCTAGTGACCAAGGTTCGATGTCTCTTTTCACTTGGGAAAACCCTCAGCCCATATCTGTTGCCTCATACCCATGGGAACATAAAATTTCTAATCAGACAAGTTCTCCTGGGCCTGGAGTCCTAATCCTACTTTTCTTCAGCTTTTTTGTAATACAAAGCATATCTTCAAATTGCTTAGGGACAACTAGTAGCCCTAGAGGCACCTGCTCTGAGTCCCCATCTGACAAAAGAAAGCCCCAAGTCTTCCTGAGTTTTGTCTCTTGTTGCTAATGGCACACTTTAAAGAAGAATCTCTGAGTTTGATCATGTCTATGGAGTGTTTCCTGTCAATAACCCGTAACATATGTTTCATTGCCACTATAATGCTATCACTATTACCATTCATAACTCAGCAGCAGATAGTGAAAAAGGCATATTTTACTGAGATGAAAAAGAACCTTAAAGTTTGAAGCTACTTTCTCTCAGTGCATAAAATAGCTTTTTAAAAGCTTTCATGCCAGGAACACTTATGTACCCTATCACCTTAAAATAATCTTTTCCTTTTCTGCTTTGCATTGCCCTTCAAGAAAGGCCACATTATTTGAAAAAAAAAAAAAGAAAAGAAAAGAAAAGAAAAGAAAACTTCCTGAGGAAATACAAGGCATGCTTTTGGACTATACTTAGGCAGTGAAAATGGTGCTAATTGTAACAAATAGCTTTGATCTACAAGAGTGAGTGATAAGGGGAAGGAAACAGTTATAGCTCTATAATAAAGTGCCATTCATTTTGTCACTTGAACCCATGAAACAGATGGATAGAGGAAAAGCTGACAAAGGAGGACTAGAAGACTATTTTTCTTCTCAGTACCATTTGAAGTAAACCCACTGTCCTCTGAATGACTACAGTGATCTGGATTCACCTGGGAAAATGAGACTTCCATTACCTTTTTCTAGGACAAAGTATTCCACGTGCATAAAATCACGTAGAGGCTCCACATTATCATCATTCTTTGTCCCAGGAAAGGAAATTGGCATCACCTTTTTAGTCCATCCTGCAAACAATAAATGTAAGAGCCACAGACACAACCCCCAGAAAAACATAACACATAATCTCAGAGCCTTCAAAAATGTCTTCACTACAGGTCAGGGGCACCCAGGCTTTATTTGGCTTTTTGCCACCCCTACAGTTTCCCATTAAGGAGCCTCTTGAAAACACTACTTCTGCCTGATTCCTGTTTAGATACTTAGCTGCCAGTCATGCTTCTCAGCTCCTCCCTGCTGTTTTCACCAAACAATCACAACTATATCTCTACTTTTAAAGCACCCATGAACTCTGTTATGAACACTCACTACACATGTGGAGACGGAGCATTGCATTGCAAAGCTGTTCTTGTCTCACAGGCCTTTCTGACCTGTGGAAAAAAATAATCTGTGAGTCTAACTTTCTTTCTCCCGGGGTGACATCCCCTCCTGTAGCTCTCTAAAGTGGTTGCAAGGCTCCTGTTCACCCCAGAGAACGAGAGCAGACTTTCTGCTGTGGTGCAGCTCTGCAGCATGGAGACTCAGTGAAGGTGGATCTAGCCCTGTTAGGGCTGTGAAGGGACGAGGCACCAAGAACTGAACTGCTGACACTATGAAACTCCAGATAAAAATGATGAGGAAACCTTTTCCCACGTATAACAACAAACCTTTCCCCAACATTTGCTTTGGTCCTTTAAAATCCAGGAGGTTGCATCTAATAACCGAATTTTAGTTTCAGTTTTGTTGGGTTTGGTTTCAGGAGCAGTAACAAATGCTGCTGTCCGTTTGGACACAATCCTTGTCCTTTCTGTAAAGTGCATGCTCTTCCAGATCCATCCTCCTGTAGGTCACGGGGTGACCCTATAACTTTCCCAACTACATGGACCCAGGATGAACTAGCAGTTTATTAACTACAGGGTCTATTATTATATCCATATATATGGAAATATATGTATACACAGACTGAGAAAACTAGAGATTTGTTTCCTTTTAACTAAAATAGCTTCTAGCATGTTTAAACATGCACACTTTTGAGAAGCATGAAGTAAAGAGTTAAAAATATTTTACAGAGGCTTAACTAGCTAGGTATATTTCTTTGCCTTCTAAGGACTTAAAAGCCATTCCTCTGGTGGCTTTTCCTTCCTGGAGACATCTCTGTGGCTTCTTTGAGAAACTGCTTGCTCTTTCTCTAAGAATCTGTGGATTAGAAGTGAAATATGGCTCTTTTATGTCATTCAGGCATCAGTGGGACATAGTTTTCTGAGCTACTGACTGCAAGAGGCAAAACTTACTGCAGAAATTTCCTGTTTTCCATCATTTGGGTTGGTGGCATTTTCCATGCCTTAGGGAAACAAGAATGGAGAAACTAAGAACCAGGAAGGTGCTTTCTTGTGGGAGATTTTCCCATCTAAAACTGAACCAGACCAATTTCTCTGCTTTCTGAATCCAGATGAGACTGGAGTACTGTTTCAGTTTGCCTCGATATATTTGGGTGATTAATACTATGCATGAGAGGGATTAATGAAATACACAGAATGCTATGGTTTGCTTGAGTTTAAGAGTAAAAAAGCACAGCAGTAAAGGAATTTTGAGGAAAATAAGAGTGCTGATTTTTTGATTGCAGAATACCCTGTCACCAGCAGTTGGAAAGCTTTATCTTGTGAAACATCACTATACTTTTTTTCCCCAGCTTTTCTTGAGTGTATGTAATTGGCCATTATCAGACTTCTAGATACGTATTTTTCATTTGACTCTGGTCATTATCAGACATGGGAAATAAAACATTTTTGAGCTGTCTATAATGAAGCTGTTACAGTCACTCACATACTCCAACAGTAAAGAAAAGTTTAAATATTTTAGCCATCAAAGCATATTGCTTTCACTCAGAAATCATAAAGACTGTAAATTCTTCCTCATTAATTTCTCTGTCGTTTAAACCTATGCAATGATCCTAACAAGATGGCTGTGTTAGAATGTGTAGAATGAATAAAGTGTATGTATTATACAGGGTCTGTTCCTGTGTGCAGATTTTCAGTTTGTTCACTATACCTTGTCCAGTCTGTATGTTAAGAATGTAAATTTCCTTCCAAAAACCCTTGGTATAAATATATTTTGGTGGATTTGTGCCATGTTGGGCTTAAAGAGAATTGTGATTAATTAGAGGATGGACTGTCAGTACTGTTCTCTTGCTTATTATTTATTCTATATCTTTGTCCTATTCCTAAAATGCTCCTGCCGCACAAACCTCTGGCTATCAAGGACATTGTAAAGAAAGGCTGAGTTGTTAGAAAAAAGAGCCTGCTTCTAGTACTTAATATTTTGCAAGTAACATCCTGATAGTGAGGACCTTCTAAGCTCCATTTAAGTTGGAAACATATGGAAAGTATAAATAATTTGACAATTAAGTACCCTATAATGTCAAGAGATGAGATGATAGTTAATAAACTGGTGTCTTTTCTCCTTTCTTCCTTTCCAATTTTAATAATCCCTTAACAAATACTTAAATTTATCCTTCATGGGACTTTTATTTCCTCTTGATTTATGTGAATGGTATTTACAGGTAGCCTAACATAAACCTGCTGTGATAGACAAGCTGAAAGGTCATCAATATTTGTACGATGAAAGCTGAACACACATTGGGAATGAGAAGACATAATCACGTTGCTGGTGAAGGAATGAGGCTTGGTGGTTAACACAGTGAAAAGCTAATACAGGTTGTTGGCTTCTAGACCCTGCAGTGAGCAGGTAGACACCTGCCTTCTGCTGACAAAGCAATCTTCTGAGGGAATGAGCTGCTGCTCGGAAACAAGCGCATTTCTCCTGTCTGACGTTCAGCCATATCCCTTCCCTCCTGTTCTGTGTCTCTCCTTTTGCTTTAGGGTATTGAACATAGATTGCAATGGATCAACACAGATTATGCTGAACACCCCTCCATTTCAGAGAGCAGAATTCAGAGCTTTGATGTAGGTTCTGGCTGGCAAGGTAATAAGGTCATAGGAGCAGTAAAAGTTTTCGGCTTTAAAAAGTAATTGGCTTGCTGCAAAACAATAAAATTAAATGAAATGTTAAGTAGACTTGCTCAGTGAGCTCAGATCTAGCCATGAAGGCCCTAGAATTGTGAGAAAACATTTAGTGTTTTTAGTATTTCAATTTTTTAATGATAAGTAATCTCTATCTTGAATATTGTAATCAATGTTTTCTTCCAAAGAAAATTGATTTTCAGTCAAGCAGATGAAGGGAGGTCATTTTGTACTGTCTCGGATTCTGCCTAACTCATTATTACTTACAGACTGGTCTCTGGAAGAGATTTTAAAATTTTCAATAAAGTTTTACATGGTCATCTGACAGCAAATTATTCTTACTAAGCAATTTTTAAGGAATGTGGATGGAAGTAATCAGAAAAGTCTTTCAGAAATAGGGCTGATAGTTCATCTCCAACTCAATACCCACCTACACTTTACTGAACACATCACGTGCTATAAGGAGTGTAAACAGGAGCTAAAAAGCAAAATCACAATGAAAGATACAGATCAATAGGAGATTTCACACGGGCTTTAAGAAGTTTTGAATCATGGATCTGTCTGAAGATGATGGTCTGATAATTTAACTAAAAATATAATGGACTCTGTCCTCACTCTTGTTTTGTTTTTCCCAAATGCTACAATTTCCATCTCCATGAATACTCAACGCAGCATTTTAAACCAGCACATTGATAACACATTTGCTTAGACTTCTTCCTCTTGCACTTTATGTGGCTCATGAACACTTTTTGAGCTCAAAACTCAGGTGAAAATTTTCACCACAGTTGTGTCTTCCAAAAGGAAAGAATTTAAAATAGTTGCAAAATTTCATGTCTTTTTCTCTACTTGCCTTTCAGTTGTAGAATTTTAATTTAAAATCCTTTTAAAACTTTAGAGATTTTACTTGAACTATGTGATAGGCTGACAAATGCAGGTGAAAAAAGGTAGTAAAATCACATAATAAATGTTGCTATAACTAAGCTAAGAACTTATTTAAATATCCTTTTTGTTGGAAATGCATTTTCAATTTTTTTTCCTATATTTATATTCATGTCAGCAAGAAATAATGAGTTTTACTGGCAAGCTTTCTCAAGTCCAAAAAGAAATTTTGAGGCACATCCCAATCAGTGCTGTTAGTCACCAGATTCACATTTTCAGTTCTGTTTTGTATGACCTATAGCCAAATCTTCAAGCTGAGCTCAAAGATATTCTTCCAGACCTTAAGGGAATGCTTGCTCTACACAGAGTATTCTGTTTTGGGTCACTCTCCCAGTTTCTGCTGTCTTTATGTTTATTTAATATTTTAAGACCATTCTTTCTTCCAAAGCACAATTTTTATTTGATAATAGTGTCTTTTTCCACTCAGCCCCATGACACCTGGCTCCTGGCCTAGTTGCAGTGAGTGCGGGCATATCCTCTACTGATTACAATAAAGGCAAAAGTATATGTTTGTGTTTCTCTGCGGTAACTCCTATTTATTTGGTTCTCAGGATAGCCACCACGTCCAACCTACTGTTCTTTGAAAATGACAAGGAAAAAATAATCTGTTGATATTCTGTTCCTTAAGAAGTGCCAGAGTCTAAAATGATGCCACTGCCTTTTTGCAGAATTTAACAGGGTAAACCAGGCATTTATAATATTTATAATCTGATACACTAAGAAGCCACGACAATGATGGCACCAGTTCAAATTAACTATAGCAGGTTACCTTTGAAAGGAGCATGAGCATACAGTGCTGTGCTTAAGTAGTTTGAACAGAAAATCACTTTTAAGGGTCTATATTTCGTATAAGAGGTTCTCCCTGTATCACCTGTATGTGCACATACTCATCTGAAGTTTAATGAGAACAGCTAATCAAATGTTGATCTTTTATAGTTTAAGGCTGCAGTTTAAAAAGCTGTCATTAGCTGTCATTAGCTGCTCAGAAAACATAGGCACATGCATATCTATCCACATCACTTTATAGCTCCGTATGTAAAGAACCATTAATAACATTTTGCTAATGTGATAATCTTGAAATACAACTTCAGAGAAGCTCCTACCATATGTTGAACTTTTTGCATCACAGTGGATGGAATTGTGGATAAACAGTTGCTTACAGCTTATCACAGACTCTTTTACACATAGTAGCAGATACAAAAAATTCTGAGAGCTGTAAAAACATGTGGAGGTTATATAGACTCAGAAACCAAAATGATAATGAGTAATAATATTCTAAAATAAGTTGAAATCTTAAGTTTCTGATTGCATTTGTTAGTTTTTCTTTAATAGTTTCTTTTCTAGTTTCCTTTCTCTGGGAAAGTTCCTATTGAAAAAAATATTTTCCAGGATCTGGCTTTACTTTTGAAGAATAATATACGTCAGTAATACACTTACTTTGAGTCTTTTGAGCCAATTGTTTCATACACTGCAGTACAACATACATGGCAGTATTTGCCAATGTGTCTATACAACACTATGCCATCCAAACTTGAAATCCGACTACTCTAAACCAGACCTTGAATGAGCTGCTGACAATAATTTTATGACTCGCCTTGTTCAGAATCAATCTGTTCATAATTTCACAGTGTAAGCAAATCAGCTTGAGGAGGAAAAGGCATGCTGGAAGTACCAGTACTAAAATTTTTAACAATTGAAGGTGTGATTGTTTACTATGGCACACTTGAAAATAAAAGTGTCAATTTGATGTAACATGGAGCTGCCATTGTACTCAACAGAATTTTTAAGGAGAAGAGGTGAGTGTCAGTTCATGGCCCTGTATTTTGGTTTGCTTTTCTTCTGGACTTACTGTATATGACATTTCACAAGGTGTCAATAATAAAAGAATAAAAGTCAAAGCTGCTTCTAAGGACATAGATGAAGTGATAACAAGAATTAATTGGGTAAATCAAACTCATTAATTTATTATTTAATGTGCAGTCAATGCATGCGGGGTTCCATCAAGGTTAATCAATTTATCTATCTGAAGACACTGCAAGGGTATGGTGAATAGCAGACACTGGTGTTGAAGTCTGTTTATTATTGGTGAGTCAATAGAGGTCAAGGGATTTGCAAACAATTTAGATCTCATCTTTATGATAAAATGACAGACAGCATTATTGACATGTGTAAACACAACCTATCTTTGCAATTTTAGTAATCTAAGCAAATTGTTAAATCTAATAATAAAAAATAATTGAGTTGTAACTAATAATGTAAATTACAGAACTGTAGCACTGCTCATTATTAAATTTGCCTGGCTCTGTCTATTATAACTCTTTGTTCTCAGTTGATAGTCCTTCTGGCAATTGTAAATACGTGTGCTGAAATTTTGCATTTTGGGTGTATCCTCCAGTGCTTCAATGGCATTTGTTGAGGTTGTAGTCCTGACTGAAAACTTGAAAACATGGAAATGGTTTCTTCACTTTCGACAAAGAAGCTAAAAAATATGGTTATGTTTAGCAATGTTACAAATAAAGCTGACGAATTTTGATTTGAAAAGTTTGGGCTTCCTAATTTTGGGTGCAATGATTTAAAATTTCTGGTGCCAGCTTGTCTTCTGCTGTCCTGGAAATGAAAGACCAAATCCATGGGGTCCTCCCATGCCAGCAACTTAAAATGTTCCAGGTGACATTCTCAAGTACTGGAAGTCAACCATTTCACCTCAAAATGCTGCATTCTTTATCACGGTTTTGTCTTGTGTCAACTAGCACAGGACAGGGACCATGTCTGAGGGCATTTTGTGTGCCATTGCCCTGTTCTGGGGGCTAATATGTTTAACTGCTTGGACACAGCTGCTTCCACTGCAGTTTGGCCTCTATAACACAATGTTCTTCATCAAGTTTAAAGTATTTTTAGCCATTATAAATCACAGTTTACAACTGCTTGTACAATTTAACAGCTAAATAGCCAAAAAAACCTCCAATATCAGATTTCACTAAGAAAACTCAAGCTATTAAAACCTCCAATAATAGATAAAATTTCTGCATCTGACTGAATTGCACATCTGCCATCCCACAGAGCAATTAGGCATGCCCAGGGCTGCAGGTGCAAACCTGCATTTTTGTGTGACACCTATTAACAGGGAGTGTATCTCTGCTGTGATCGCAATAATACTCCTGGATAACACATATGCTGCTTAAAATGGGAGGCAATCTTACTGAAATGACAAGGTGACAAGAGGTAGATTTCAAACACTGTCAGGGAGTAGATTAGACAAATATTACAAGTCAAACATCTGAAAAATAAATAGTGCACGTGCAAAACCTTTAGCTGAAGTGACTTGCCCAGCAACTCTGATTCCCTTAGGCAGTATTCTGTCACCCTGACCATGGAGCTATACTTTTTTTCTCCTGTCCTTTCAGGGTTTTTTTTCCCTCATTTCCCATTGAAAGTCTGCAGGAAAGGAGGCAGACATCAATCTCTTTCATTGCATGTTAACAGTTTTCCAGAGAGCAGCTTGTCACTCTGTGAGGCAGGGTGAAGAATGGCATGACATATAGGCATTTATTGGAATGCAACAGTTAAATTCCCCAAAGCTGTACACCTTTTGCCTATAACAACATCTTAAAATGTGACCTATATTAAAAAATATTACAAAATTATGCATACGAAAAGAAGATCACACCTTAAACAAAAACTTCCCCTCTTGGACCGTTTGCAATTCACAGCCTTTGATATACCCCTAGATTAGTTCTTCATCTTTAGATATTCCTTAGATTTACAAGAGTTAAATGTAACAAAAAGGTTTGAGTATTGGTATTAGTGTAAGAAATACAGGCAATAATTTCTGTGTCTACATAAGTAAATATGGTATGTCTTTTGGGTTCGTTTTAGTCACGGATAGGAAAGGAGCCAGCACTGTAATATATAGATTTTGGAACTGTACCTAAATATGTATGTTTTCTCCATTGTTTTCCTCTGTACACAGCAAACTGAGTGGTGTTTTTCATGAGTTTGGCACTTGGATACTAGGTGAATAAGCAAACAGATTTTTAAAGGGAGAGTATGAAACTGCTTAATTGCATCTTGCTGAACTCATATGGGCCAAAAGCATCGATTTATATCAGGAATATATACCTCTTTTAAGAAAAATAGTGTTTCATTGCAGACATTTCTAGCAAAACCTGTGTTCCTTAGGTGTAAGTGGTAATTACCCCATTTCCCCATCTCCTGGTTTCAAGATATGTTTGGGGTTTTTTTTGAAACTGTCCCAATTCTCCCTCTGTGACGTTGAGCTGCAGCTGAAAGGGGGTGGAAAACTTAGGTCCCAAATCAGCCAGCTGTTTAGTGCCTATTTACACCCAACAAGATACTCTGTACATGAGTATTTTGCTTGTCATTGAGTCTTTGCACACATTGAAAGTGTTAACTGTAAGAATCTGTGCTTACTGGTTGGTCAGCATCTTTAATGTTTACATACATCAAAAAAAAAAAAAAAAAAAAGAAACAGGTAGATTGGGATCTAACTTGGGTGCCTGAGAGTCTGAAACTTGGTGTCAGTCTGTAGGATCTGTTCTGTTTGTATAGAATATATTGTGTTTACTTTCACTCTGGAAGTGTTATACATTTCCATGTAACAGTATTCCTCCTAACAGTAACATAAAAATCTTGCTGTGATTGGCATGGTTGAAACTGATAGCATAAATTAGTTGGCTACTGTGTGTCCTGGGTGCTTTCTGAGTCTTTGGATTAAATATGATCTTTTCTTCAGAACACATGAATGAATGAACATTTTCTTACTGAAGACTTTCTCTGCTTCAAAGATTAGTTTCATGTTTAAGAATTGTTATATAGGATCTTATTCAGTTCTCACACATAGCTGTATTTTTATGTAGAGGCTTTGAAATGTCTAAAACGCAAAGCTCAATTTACTGGAAATAAAATTAGCAGGGGGTTAATGTACTTTATCTATTTTAAAAATGTTTGAGGTATCATGAAACTAAAGGTCTTTTCACAGATTGAAAACAAACTGCAGTTAAGTTAAAGGTCTTTTAAGAGAGATAAAAGAATATTCTAAATTGGAAAAACTAAATCAGTGTGATACCCCATGGTATTTGTGAAATAGATACCCCGTGGGTAAGTATCTAATGACAACTTGCAAACAAATATTAGGGAATGGTCATATCACTGGAAACCATCGGGTAACCACGATGAACTGACAGTAAATGACAGTGTATACCCTTTTTCCAACTCAGATTTAAACAGAAGCAGTGCAGAGAACTGCAGAGACTGCTAAGCTGTACTAACTTTGTTGCCTTCAGCTGTGTGGATATGCCCTTGTGCATTAGAAAGGGGCAAGCTGTCAATCCACATGACTCTTGCTGAGTCTGGAAAGTCCACTCATGACTATCTTGTCATACTACTTTTCTTGTCCCTGTTTGATTTAATAATGCTAGCAACTGTTGCAACATCTGAGCTCCAAATCACCAGCTAAACAGTCTTTAAGTGACTTGATGGAGTGTCTGATACCAGATGTAAGATCAAAAGTCTCAGATTTTTGACTAACTGCAAGAAATGCTTACAAAACTAGAGCAACGTATGAAGGCATTGGTGGCTGTTCGAAGAAAAAACTCCTAGGTCTGAACAGAAAGCTAATTTGTGGGTTGAATTGGAAAATTTTTTATGCTATATATTATATTATAGCAAAACTCTGGGGGTCTGTGTAGACATCTCTCTGTTAAAACTGAACTGGGAAATCCTAGCCTTCCATTGTGCATCCCTGCAGAAGCATCGCTGAAACTCCCTGGCAGTGTTAGGGCTATCTTCCTTGAAAGTTAGTTATCACTGTGAGTAACTTAAATAATTCGCTGCTGCATGAAGTAACTTCAGTCTTTGTAGCACAGACTGAGCTCACCAGCAGACTCCAGCTAGTCTCTGCAGCACTGCTTTCAATTACCTCATTGTGACACTCTGGCAGTCCTAGGTCTGCAGATACAGCACTTAGGACGCGCTTTGCTATCCTGACCATGCTACAGCCATATGCACGTACTCCTCTGGAAGCACCGGGACTGCATGTGCAGCACTTTTGTAGTGTTGTAGAAGCAATATGGGTTTGGCCCCTTGGCAGTCTTTCTGTAGAAAGGGATTCTTCTGCCAGTAATTACATCTCTTGAGTGAGCGACTGAACAAATCTCACATCTGGGATAGTAAGACCTACAGACTCCACAGCAGAGTTTGGAGTGCAAGTTTTTTTATGGACCAGATATGTACCTAATCTAGCAGTTTTCTTTAGAAATTTCAATCACCAGCTACATCATGACCATGAAGCAATCCTGAGGGCTTGCAGCGCTGTGTTGCAGGCATGATTTTTCAAGCATTGCAACAAGCTGTTCAGAGGTCTGACAGCACAGAGTCTCATTTCCACCTCAGGCTGATGGGAAAACCTAAAAATATTATTGGCATTTAATAGAAATTATCTGTTGTTGTTTTGTCCCACCTGTATAGCTCATTTAAACAAATATATATCGATCCAGAGAGACTTGTCATGAGTTCCATGATTGTGTACGCATCTTGAGGCATATAAAGAACAATTCCTTGCCAGCCAGGTTCACCACTTCCTCACCTGACTGTGGGTTATCATCTTCCTCCTGCATTGTTCCTAGTGCAAAGTTCTCCTCACCACTCTGGCCAGCTGGCTGGCAAAGATGCTTTTGTCCCACTGGCGTGAATCCTGCCTCTCCCTTTCAGGCCTCAATCCTCAGGGGTCATAAAAACCAAATCCCCGCTGACACCATCTACACCACCAGGTATTGACCCAAGGGATGTCTCTCCATACTACGAATATTCTTGAATGCTCTTGTACTTTCCTTTTACGAATATGAAAAAAACAAGTTTTCTGAAATCAAGAACTATGTCCCAAGAGACTTACTCAACAGTTATGACCTTTTTAAAAGTAATTAAGGTCTTTTTAAAACTTTTGTTTTTTCGTTTCTGAGACTTGAGAGCATGTCTGGACCATATTTGGAAGCCCTCTTAATCCTTGAATGCGAAGTCTTTCCAAGATATTTTCAACACCAAAACTTGTAACACACAGCTTCTGTATCACTGATGTCTTGAGGCAGAAGACAGGGAATCCTCAGTCAAAAGCCTGTCAACCAGCTTTTGATTTACAGCAAGTGACTGCTATACCATCGGTGGCGAGCATAAAATTTGCCTTTTCTCCAAATGCATGGGTGTTAGGGGGAGAGTTGTCTTTTTGATGTGGGGCCTTTGATGGCTCTGTAGTGAAGTAAATGTTCAGACTGAGGATACTTCCATAGCCATCAGATATCCTGTAAGTTTTAGTCTATAGGATGGAGTGAGGGGGTGAAGTGATGTCAACATTTTACTTAGTTTGTGTTATTAATTCTTGGTTTTGTTTTCTGAATTCTTGCTGATCTTTAAAACAGAGAAAAATTAATCTTTCCAACTGTTCCTATTATTTCATCCAGTTTTTAACAGCAGTTTATTGACTTGGCTGGGGCTCACTATAGACATTTCTAGATCGTATCCCACCCATGTGATAGCTAGACCTGGGGCTACTGAGATCAGACTGTGTGCTTTCAACCTAAAGTACCCTTAAAGTATCCAATATTTTTACAGGTTTATTAGAGCTACATTTTCAAATGGCAATCTCATCAAAAGACCAAAAATTGAAGGATAATAAACATACCCTGTCCTCTAATTTCTAGAGGGTTCTTCCCCACCGAAGTACTCACATACATGGAGGATACAGAGATGCGTTGTGCTATTCTGCCTGATGCTGACAATGAGAAGAGACATGCATTTTCTCTCTGAAAATAAACTGGATATTGCAAGGAACTTTAGCTATTTGTAGTATATTACATTTCTTATTTCTGGTAAAAAAAAAAGTATGTTTGGTTATTTTAACTGAGAGAAACAGGGTGAGTAGGACAGTTAAATTGCAATTGGTTTTAAATTATAAAAATCTGCTCAGAAACATGAAAATAACTCATGGTTTCCCGTTCTAGCTTTGCCTTTTGACATGAACAGAAAAAAAGGGAAATGAAGTGGAAATAACTCCACCACCACAAAATAATCAATTTCTGCCTTAGAATTGAGATGACCATCTGGTTTTAGATAACATGGGACAAAGATGTAAAATTTATGGAGGCACAAAGGATGAGAATATATTACAAAAAAAGAAAAACACGAGCAGAATACATGCAGACAACATGGAAAACCACAAGATAGCCTGTCTGTATCTAAAATTTGCTGAAAATTGAAAAAGCTTCTTAAGATTCAAAAGGCACTTTGTCTTTTTATAAGAGAAAATATTTTCCATATAGATCCGGATTTTCTTTGAAACTTATTGAAAAGTTAACTTTTCTGCAAGAAAAAAAAATTTCCTCTATTTTGTTACTATGATACCTAAAGGCAGTGTAATAAAAATAGTTTGAGATAAATAAGGTGTTAATGACTTTGTACATTAAAAAGGCAGAATATGTCTGTATGAGCCATTTAGAGCAGCAATTTTAAATTTTATATTTGTTTTGTGTAACTATAAAATCAAGTCAATGTGTTTCAGGTTAGGTATCTTTCGCTAGCAATAGAAGAACTGTTATTCTTCAATATAACTGCTTCTTTCAGCTCTCCCAAATTGCTTTATAAGCTAAAATATACATGATAGGCGCAGAATTGCTTCCTCTAAAATCCTAAGATTATTCCATATTTATAAACAGGATTGTGCAACAAAAGTGGCTGTTGATAGAAAAATAGCACAAAACGCAATAAAAGATTTGAAAGGAACCGTCTCTGGCAATACAGATACAGGCTCTAATTGCTGGACGCTGAGGAAATAGGAACTGTTGTATTTCAACCAATAAAGACAACAGAGTTGAGTAAAACAAAATATTCTCTTCTCATCTAATTTTTTTCATTTCAGAACATGTGGCAGCCACAATTTATCTTACATAAAATAATTGGCAGCCGGTGACATAGCCATGCTCACAGATGGCACTTTGGTGTTATGTGTGTTATTGTTTATGCGTGAGAATTGGGGAGACCGGATGAAGGAATGGCAGGAGGCAAAGACATTACCTGGCTTGCAGCACAAAAGGGATTATTCCCAACACCAGTTCTCTTTCTTTTGTATGCTTGCTTAGGGACAGGATGGCAAATCTGGGGTTTGGGAGAGAGCAAGGCAAGGCTAAAGGTCACAGATAAGACTTAAAAACAGTAGCTGAGGGATTTTCCTACTGCCTTATCTCACCTCTTATTTCGATTTCTAGGTATTAGCATTATCCCTTGAGGAAACGTGTGGTTGGCTGAACATATATTTTGTTCCTGGTAAAGAAACATTTTAGCTGACAGATGCTGACACTGACCTCTTTTCTTAAAAAAAATTCTTACATACTCTTCTGTCACAGTTTTAATACCACCCTAAAAATAAGAAGATTTCTACCCTGCAATATGCAGTATATATAAGCAATGTCAATTTTGTTCTTGTCTGTACATATCCTTTCCACTACAGCAATCTTTGCATTTTAGTGATATTAAAGGCAAGGGCCACTTTAACCTCTCCTAAAGGGAACACACTTGCTGGAGAAAGAGTGCTGTCACTGTTCTCCCTACCATGTGTCTCTCTTCTTCTCATGACGTAAGTGTTATTGATGACTTTTATCATAGAAAGGTATATCCTGTCTCTTTTGCTTTATGACTCCCTTTCTTATTCTCACTTAGGATGGATGTATCTGTCCTGCCTCCATGGATCGTAATCTCTCAGGCTCTTAGCTGCAGCTGTGGGAGCAGAACAGAGGGGCTTGGATGAGGTGCTCAGCTGGCAGACGTGTCAGTATGAGCTATTTGTGTTTCATCAAGGCAACCTGGAAGCAGGGACAGGCAGGAAGAAGCTTTCAGGAAGATTTACAGTCAGCTGAAGGGCCATGTTTGTGTTGGGAAGGCCCATCTGAGGTCATGCACCTGTGACTGTTAAACAGAAGAGAAGAGAGATTTCTCCTGCCATTCCCCAGCTTAATCTGTTTTTATCATTTTTATTACCAAAGACATCCATCTTACCTTCCAAATACTCTATAAAAACAAGAGAGACAAGCAATCAGGGAAGTTTTAGACACCTTGTAAACAGAAGGTATGTGGCTGTTTGTAGTCTATGGCTCGTGTTGTGTGTTACTGTCTGACTTAAAGAAAGAATCAGGTCTTGGAATTAAAGAGCTGCATATTTTTTTTAGACCTACCTAACTTGTAGTTGTTTCTATTTTTCTCCTTCAGTGGTTTTTTTTTTTTTTTTTTCCTACCATGGATGACCAAAAACTCATAACCAACTGTTATTGACATTCTAGTTTTGTACAAATTTTTATTAGAAATAGTGATGAGGGGCTCCACACAGGTAAGTCCTTCTCTTGTCTCAGTGGTTTCATGGTAGAAAAGGAAAGTTATGGCTTCATAGGCTGAGGGCTTTAAAAGCTAAATCTTTGCCTAGATGATGATGACAGCGCAGAAAATGTAAGGGACAGGGAGCTGAAGTGGATATGGTCAGTGTGAAGCTCAGTGGGGAAGTGAAGCATGAGGCTCATGTTAGAAGGAGTTTCAGGGTGTTGGGCAGGAGAAGAAAATGACCTGGGGAAGAACCTTTAGCAGATTAAACAGCAAAAGCATACTAAACTTTGGAAATGTTGTGAAGGAGGAAGCTTTCAGGTTTAGTCAGAGCTGGGGTAGTGGATTCAGAGGCTGGATGGGATTCCTCTCAAGAGTACAAGGCTGTGTGATTAGCTGGTGGTTGCAATGACTCAGATCAGTGGGAATGCAAAACATGGAACAGAATGAATGCCAGCCTCCTGGCACACAGTGCAACACTTGTACCAAGAAACTTGGCGAATTTTTAAATATTGCCTTCACAGTATTCACTTAATAAGATTCCTTAACTCTGACCACTAAGTTGGGTAGTGGGAGGAAACTTGTGATTCTATACTCCAAGCAGTAAAGTGTGCAAAATACCAAAATTAATAGAAAGCTGGAAACTGCCTTGAAACTCAGCATAGTTTTGTTTTTTGTTCCTGCTTAACACAGCCACAATCTGGAGTCTTACAATGCCTTACTCTGTGTATGACCAATGACATGTTGTATCCAAACGTGTGGCCAAATGAACCAGAAGCTCCACGGTTCAGAAAGAAAATGCTTTTGTGAATTCTGCATCTAACATAATTTTTTAACAGATCAGCCTTTGATGACTCTGAAATAATCCTAATCTCAGTCAAATGGTGTAATTCTTGATTTATAGTGGGATAGCACAGGATACAATAATGGGGAAAAAGCTGTCACGGGAAACAGATCAGTAAATGGCTTTTCCAGCTGGCAAATGATGCTCTACTTGTGATTCACCTAAGAATATATATGTTTACTGTGTTAGCCTCACTGTTTGAACGCTGTTCGAATACACATAGCTAGGAAAGGGTTGGGCTGTGACTTAGATCCCAGGTTTTCATTCTGCTCATGGCACCATTTTATTTATTGGCATAATATACTGTGGTTTCTCACACTGGGTCTCCTTGCCATCTCCTTCAAGGATTTTTAATAAATGAGAAATGGGAATGGCGGGTGATACCCAGGCAGGAACAAATAAACAGAGAATAACATCTGTGGCCTGCTGGAAAAGAAGATGGAGCACAAAGTCCAGATGACTGCAAAGCTTTCTGAACTGCCAAGTTTGGAAGCATGAACTGTCTTTCTGTGAGGAGAAGCTATAAAGCTATGTTGAAATGTCTGAGTGACAAGCAGGAGAAACCTTGGAGAATCCGTGTACTCTACCTGACTGGCAGAAGCTTGGTCTTTGCTTCAGATTTCTGCTAGGCCTCGTCTTGATTTGATTTTCTCTGTCATTTTTACTAATGACACTACAACCTTTGAGATCGTCTGACTGTATCTATGCTGATAGTGAACAGCAGGAAAAGAGTAGTTTTTAGAGGCTGGGAAGAAGTGGTATGCCAAAATGTGTGAGATAAATACTTTGATTCTTACTGTTGTTGGCTAGGCTGTATTACCAGCTTAAAGGAAAAAAAAACCCAGATATGTGTACTGGTGACTTAAAGGGTTTCACTTTCAGCTTGTCTTGGCCCGTATGAGATCTATTCTGATTGTACGAAGGTGAATTTGGGATTATATTAAAATGCCATGTTATACTATGAACTTTTTCTCTGGGAGATGTTCTGGAGTTTCCTCTGTGCCTACACTGACAGATGAACTTGAGGGTAAGGAGAGTGGATGGAAGATGGTTGTGGGCTTGAGCACAGGATCAGATCCCAGTTGGCTAATGTGGAGTCTACAGGGAGCACCACTTATCTTGTTCTAATTCCACAAGAAGACAGTTGTCTGTGGGCTGTCTGTTTTTGACGACAGTCTAGTTTGCTTTAAAAGCACCAAAGTAGGTAAGGAAATTATCTCCTGTAGCCTTCCTTTCCCAATTTCTTCCTGACAGTTTAATTTAGGTCTACCAGCTCTGTGGCAAGGATTACTCTATGTGCCAAGGGAAGCCGACAAAAAATTAATATGATGGGCTATAGACAGATGCTCCAAGAATGTGGATGTTACTTTTCAGAAGGACTATGGACTGTCAGGGGTGCAAACACCTTTTACATTTTTGGTATTTCTTTGACTGTCAGTAATAAAATGAAGATACTTGTTGCTGAGGCATACAGTTGCTGGCTCCCAAATAAAATGTAAAAGGTCTTGACAACACACTTTTATTGCCAAGCTATTTCATTCATGTAATACACTCGTATCCTGCTCAGAGTCCTAAAGGAAACTAGAAGCAAGCAGTCCCTTTGCAGCAAAATACCTCTTCACTATAAAATGCAGATAACTATAACTCCCTATTAAACTGTAGTGCTATGCATTATATAGATTTTTCCCCCTCCCTTACGTCTTAATTGCACTCACTGCACTGTGAAACTACCTTATATTGGTATAACAGAATTAATGTCAATATAAGTTGTAATGCCCTCTCTCAACAGCATTAGATAGTTACATGCTTTTGTAGACAGGTACTCAGCTCAGCGCTGATCTTCAGGGATGTATTATGGAGGCTGTGCAGCTGTGTGGTGTCAGGCCATTGGCAGGGTGTGCCAAGCCAGGCAGCTTTAGGGGAAAGCCAGTCGCCTTAATGACGTATTTCTCTGTCCCCTCACTCATTACATCTACCCCTTTATTGCCACAGTTTTTCAGTAAATCATGGCAAGTGAATTGAGAGTATTTTTGGAGTTACTTGTGAAGGTTATCCCTGTTTTATAGAGGAAGACCAGAGCTTAAATGATCTCCTGAAGGTCACAGTATGAATCAACAGGAAAAACTGCGGGTTTTATTTCTGTCTCAGCTTTCCCCCTTGCATTAAGGGAAAGGTTCATGTGAGCCTTTTCCTTTCATAGTGTTATGATTGCAGAATGTGTGTGTTATTCAGCTGTGTTAGTCTGAAAGCTTGATAAAAAGCTTGTTGCAGAAAATACCTTTGAGGGTAAAAATCAGACTTGAAAGAGCACTTCAGCTTACAGATCAGAAGTCAGGTGAACACATGTGACTTTTCCTTACAATCAGCGTTTCAAAGCATCCAGTTGGAGGAGTTTCTGCCTAAGGTTTCTACAGTTGTCTTTCACTTGCCAGTTGCAGAAGGTGGTATGGCTTTTTTTTTGCCTCCATATTATCTTTGGCTAAAAATAACTTGGTCTTCCTTCATCGTGTCTCTTTGTACTTGGATACTCTGGAAAAAGGTGATATGACTGCTCTCTAGCTTCCTATCCAAATTGTGCAGGGCTGACAGAAGGAAGGTTGATCTAACTTTTACCTCTGTCTTCTCTCCCTTTCTTCAGCACTGCTTCTATTTACAAACCAGGGAACAATGATGACATTTTTACTTTACAGACTTCGAACTTTGTGATGCAAGGTTGATTTTTTGGTGCCTATTTCTAAGTAACCTAATTTGGAATTTGTGAACACTTACCTCTGTGTTAAATGTGTTTATAACTAAATCAAACAAGAGAAACACTTGACGTAGAAAAGCTGAACTGTAAAAAGCCAAAATACAGGCTATTATCTCTTTGATATGGTGAAATAAATTTCAACTATTTTACAAATGAAATTTGGCTATAGCCTAAGCAATTACATTTCTTTTTTTGAAATGTGTGTCATATGCCTGAAAACCATCTGTAACAGTTTCCAACCGTTATAAGATAGCTGGTTTATTTGCTTTTAAAAATATCGCTATGGATTGTTATTTTTGCTAAAAATCTAACAAAAGAGGAATAGCAGGAGAGAAAAATAATCAAATTTATAATTAAAACTCCATTTTTCCTGTCAAAGCCACTCATAGTTTGCAGAATACCTAAAAGCTCTAAAAGCAAATATATGAATTAAAGTTGAAGACATTTATTTTATTGAAGACTTTTTACTTAATTGATTTCAGTCCTGTTTTACCTTGGAAAACTGGCAACAGGACAGCTAAGGAATGTTTTTATTGATCAATATACCTCAGGCAGACAGCAAAAGGCAGGGATTTTACTTACACATGTCAAATTATAGGATTTGGATTTAGCAACTTAACCAATAAAATGAAAGAAACTCTTTGATCTGGGCCAACCTGAAATGTTATTGTACTTTATAGGGGTCAACCTGAAATGTTTAGTTACACTAGAAACAAGTATTTCCTTACAGTGTTTGACTATTAGCTCCTACTTTTGCTCTTAAAAGCCTGTTTTGAAAAGGAAAGGAAATACTTGATTATGAAATTAAATGACCAGTTAGGAAATAAAAAGTCAAAGTACTCTGAAACACAGTACAGGTAGTATGCTTTCACTTTATGCTTTCTTGGTTTTATCTTTTTTTTTTTAATTTATTTTGCATTTGTTTGTTTATTCAATAAAACCTGATTTCCCAAACAATTTTAGAAAATATATTTTATGGCAAATTTACAAGCTTGCCAAAATGAATATTCTGTGTGGAAATAGTTCTTCTCTCTCCTTTGCTTTTCAGTTACAGATGTTGCTACAGTACTACCTGTTTTCATGTGTTTTGAAAACAACCAGGTCAAAATGGAGAAATGGAAACTAGAAGGGGTAAAGTGGTGATAACAGGAAACCTGCCATGGGGCTCTTGCCATGTGTCTCATGGCAAAGATAATTGTGTTTCAAGCTAAGGTACCTCTGAGGGGGAAAAAGAAATTAAAAAGTACAAGGGAACTGTTTTTCTTTCAGGAGAGAGGAATTAATTTTTTTAACAAGTACCTGGGATTACATAATTATAAATCAAAATGCTTCAGATCTCAGTAGTGAAGCTGCAGCGCTTGGGCTATAATATCAGAACACATCAGTAGGTGAAAGTAGCACTGCAGCTTGGGGAAATGCTCCAAGGAGTGCTCTCTGCAGTGGTCTGGCCTACAAAAAATGAACGTGGTCGTCTCCAGTTCCATGGGTAGTTTACTGAGAACAGCATACTCGGGCTGCCTCCTTAGTGCTCTGAGGCTGTTTGGCGATAACCTTCTCTGCATTTCTTAAACAGACAATGTTTGCACTGAGTTCAGTGAGAATATGTCTAGCTTTTGGGCTCCTGGATCAAATGATTTTCCAAGTACTCAAGTACTTTTCAGCGAAGTTCATTTCAGCAGAACGATATTCAGGCTTCTGCACACACCCATGCATACACTCATGCCCATGCAGCCACCTTGCTGTGCTAATGTTATATTACTCTAATGCTGAATATTCTTCTACCCTAATTCTGCTCTATGCCAGTTTGATGGCAAAAGTCTTTTGGCTAAACAAGTGAAATAAGTCAAATAATATGTTGCCACTTTTAAAGTAGCAGGAAAAAAGATTAAATACTTCCTAGATTATATCTTTTCTTTGATCATTGTCTGCCTCTGTAGATAAAAATCAGAAAATTCAGCTGTTTCTGGCCAGATTCTTCTCTCTGCTGTACTGCTTCTACATTATCTATAAATAAGGAGTTACGTCTTAAACTCCATGAGGGAGGCAAGGATTGCTTCGGGCTTGAGTTGTCTCCTGGCAACTTAGAATCATGGAGCCATTTAGGTTTGAAAAGACCTTTAAGATTGAGTCCATCCATTAACCTAGCACTGTGAAGTCCACCACAAAGGCATGTCCCTAAACATCACATCTACACTTTTAAATACCTCCAGGGATGGTGACTCAACCACTTCCCTGGGCAGCCTGTTCCAATACATCTCACTAGGTCCTAGCACAGTACCAGATGAAAGGGTGAGTGACTGGGAGGTCAGTACCACAAGGTGAGGGAAGTTTCAACAGCTCATAACTTACAGTACTTTCAAGTTCCCGCAGTTTTCCTTCAGTAGATACAGTCAATAATTAAAATGAAAATTAAAGAAATGAAACTTTAAAAAAAACCAACCCAAAGCAACCTCATATAAATGTACAACTTTGATTCCTAAGAAGCTGTTATATTATTAGCACAGTAATTTAAAGTAAACCGTTGGCATTTTAATAATATCTTTTCCTGCTATGTGGCCAGTTGTAGCATATTTTGAATGTTAATAGAAGAACTCTAAAAAGTTAGCACCGAATTATGATTGCTCTTAGACTTTTTTTTCCCTTTTAGCCATTCATTTTCTTTTGTAATTGTCTGCCTATGTACCCTCCACACATTACTATTGGTGAAAGAGGTCTCTTCCTTCACAGAGGCATCTGCTCCTGAGGGGGAGTGCTGTGTCATTCAACCTGGACAAACTGACTGGATGTTGATCCTCTCCTCCAGGACTGCTTCTGTGTTATCAGCTCTGTGGAATTATTTTCTATGGAGAAGCTGTGGCTGAATGATGTCTCCATGAAGAAACGCTACCAGGAGGCATGTAGTACACTACTGTATAATAGGTCCCACACCAGAGGGATCTTGAGAAGTCTTCATAGAGTGGGTTTGACAGCTTCCATGGCAACTCTTTGCTCTTTGGTAAGTAGAAGATGGTATTTATTTGAAGGAATCCAATTGAATTTTATGCAAGATTAATCTCCCTCCCTTTTTTCTTGTTTCATCAGTATGTAGGTTAAAAGCTTGAATATATGAACTACCATATAACAACCCACCCCTATCTTTGCCTGAATTAGAATGTGGGAAGAGACACGGCACCTGGTTATTCAGTCCCTCTTGCAGTTAGTGATTGTCTGTAATGTCACCAACAAGTATCTAGCTGCTTCACCTTTGTCTACTAATAGATATAATTCCATTCAAATCACATACACTCAGTCACAGGAGATTAGCAGAAATCAAAGCTATAAAAACCCCAGAATATATAGTAAATCTCTGATTTTTTTGAGACATCCTTGGAAAAAATGGCTAAAAAAGATGTACTGGCCATAGTGCCTACTGATGTGAGGAGTATGGCCTTTCACAGAACAGTGATATTAGCTTATGTATGTGTAGTGCTATAGTGCTATGCCCATTAACACTCATTAGTCAGTTCAGTCACTGGTGATGCACAGCTATCTGTACTCTTGCTTGTCTTTTTAGCTATTCTAAAGACTTTAAAGCTTGGGTGATTTCATCTGTTTGTCCTAAACCACAGCACTTTCCCATCTGTGCCGTGCAACACACAGAGAACTTCCCTAATGTGGTATTATGTGTGTCTGTGATGTGTCCCTCAGTTACAGCCAGTACATACAGCCCCACTCCTACAATGTGCCTTGTCTGCTTTGGGATCATATATCCTAAGTATGAAACAATTACGTTCTCTGTAGACAAAGGAGACTTTATACATACTAAGGTGCAGTTTGCACTTTCTGACTTTATTGATACTTTTATTAGGATGTGACACCTAGTGGAATGTTAGGCATTGGGCTTTAAAAGCAATTTTTTTTGCTGTTCAATTTTCTTTAATATTCATTATGCAAATAAAATAAATCTTTTAACTTAATTGGCTTTATTGGGTTTTACGTGACTTATTTAAAACATTTGTATGTGTAAATAACATGTATTTAAAATGCTTTGCCTGCAAACCAATGTTTTAACAAATGCAGCATATAATAAAAACCAATGTTTAATAAAAGGAAAAGAACTCAAATCCAACAAAGTTCTGTTTGTGGAAAAATAAAATCTGATCAATGGTTGAACATCTCAGCAAGGTGATATATGAGCAGGCAGTCAGAAGACTGAGGCACTTGTTTAAAGACAGGCAGGTTGGAGTTCTTGCTTTTCTGTAATATGATGCTTCCTTGAATGTGCTCACTTCATTCCCGTCATCATGAATAAGAATATTAGTATTTGTTTTTTCACTGTAAGGCTGATATCCACCCAGCTCTGGCCCACTTACCACCCAGTTCAGAGACCCAAGGGAATACACTTCTGGTCTCTTCTTTCCTGTGAGCCCAGGAAGAGTCCCACTGACAACTGGGAGACAGATGATGCTCAGCAGGGATCATAACCCCAAACAAATTTCCAGAACTAGCAGGAAGAAAACATTTCTGGACTACCCCTGCACAGACACACCTGGTAAAACTTCCTTTGAAAACTGAGGGAACAACAAGGTTTTGTGCAATTTTTTTAACAGATGATTTAACATCATTTTAATTCAGAGTAGACTATTTAAATTCTTTTATTGTTTCTTTATTTCCCTCTAAGCCATTATTTAACACTTTAAAATGCTCTTCTGTTAGTAAAATTATATACTACATTAATCTGCTCTAAAAATACTGAAGTTCATTATATTAGAATTATATAGTTAAGGTAATTAAATATTTTTAATTTCATAGACTGCATTCAGGGAAGGTGGTTCAGGAAAACAAGAAATAGTACAGTGATTTCAGATAACTTCTTTCATTAACAAACAGGCAAAACCCTCTTGAAAAGGTGCATTTCTGATAAACCCTGCTGGAAGATCAGCAGAAGATGAGCTTAATGGACAGAAGTGAGAGGGCAGTAGAAACAGCGTAGCCAGAATTACCAGTCCTCACAAGAAAAGCTGTAAGCTGAGCCATTTCCTACAGAAAATGAAGACAGCCCTACACTCACAACCTCCAAGGTAAGCTAGACAGAGCTCTGCCAAATGTCAGCAGGGGGGTCTGGCCAATACCAGCCTTTAGAAATACAAGGAGTGAGGAGACAGTGTCATGGGCACAAATTCATAATGAGAAAGTCTTCATGGCCCTGAACTGTGTCTCCACACAAATTGGCAGTTTTCACCTGAAGTGAGAATCTTCAAAACCCACAAAGGTGGGTTTGAGAAGAGAATAATTTACATGTAAGTAGCAGAGAAACTTCCAAATCCAAAATTTTTATCTTTCATTCTAAATGCAAAGAAGTGTTCTACCAGTCAAAGGCTGTCACGTTTCTCATGGTGCATTTTCTCATATTTCTTTCAAGAAATACTTTAATGGAAAGCATTAAGGAGTACCTAAGAATTTTTTTCCATAATTTTCCTTTTTATTCTGAAATTGATAGTAGGATTGTTTATACAAAATGTTTGCAATGAAGTCCCTCTCAGAAAGAAGATACTGCAAAAGTTGTGTAGCACTTCCCGTTAAAAAAAAAACTATGTTTACGTCTGTGTGCTGTTGATTGCTGTATGCTGCTTCCCACATCCTTGATGCAGTTCACTTACTTTGCTCCTGGCAACTGTCCCTCCAGCTCTGACCTTCCAGGCTACATGTACTCTGCTCCTGCTAATGTCAGCAGGAGAAACGCATTACTTACATCTGCTAAACTCTGGGGAAGTTCTGGCCATGTGTCCAGCAGCAGAAGCACTTGGAAAAGTTTTTGCAAAATTTTAAATGGGACAAGAGGCATAAATAAAACATCTTTCATGAATGAAGATCAGATCAGATCCAGGTCAAGTTTATAAAAACATTTTTGTTCACTTTCAGAATTATGAAACACCTCATTTTGCTATGATCTTTCAGTTCATATTATAAATCACTTCCCTGAAATAAATTTATTGACTTTAAACCACATAAGGCTTTTTTTCAAACAATGCCAATGACATTTTTCATGAATTCAGTAATGTTTTCTCCACATTCTTTGAAATTGAACCAGCTCCTTCATAACTTAGCAGGGGTATACAACTGGAATACACAGGCCATAAAATCGCATTAATAAACTCATCAAACTGCATCTGAAAACCAGTTAGGTTTCCTAACCATCCTATTTCTTTTGCAAGGTGGTATGGAACCTTTTGCAAAGGTTAGTAGGACATTTTCTGTTTCCAAACTAATATATATATATATATATATATATATATATATATATATAAACCACATATACCTATCTGCTTCAGTCTGCAAAACTATTCTGAAGGAAAGTCAGAAAAAGTACTGCTGCCTGTATGTAGGGATCTAAGTTCCGATTCCTTTTTTGATAGAATCTTGCCTGGAATCTGAACCCCTTTCTCTTGGAATATAGTGGATGTTTTTCGGGTGATTTATCTGGAGAATGCATCAAGATATTAGAGTCTCATCAACATTACAAAACAGATTTAATACCTATTTCTTTTCTTTCAAACAGAAGTCACTTCACAGTAAGTATAAAACTCATTCCTTTCTGTCAACTAGCCGCAACAACAGGTCTCCCTGCCTGAGCAACAGGGTTGGACCAGATGACCTCCAGGGGTCCCTTCCAACCTCGACCCTTCTGTGACTCTACATATAGAAGGCTTCATAAAATTGTTGTGAGTAATCTCCTGTCCAAATCTAAAACCCAGTGAATAACTAATCAAGAATTAATTCAGATTAAATATTCTTTTAAAGTCTGACTCTGATTTGTACCTTCAAAAGCTATGTTGACTGAGTTTGGTGTGAAAGCTGAGGCAGTTTCTTCTCTGGAGCAGTTATATCTTGTTTATTTTCACTTTATTTTTTCACTTTATTTGTATTGACTTGATTTATTTGTATTTGTATTGACTGATTCTAAGTTCCCATTAATTCTGCCCAAAGAGGTGTCTGTCCTTGGAGATACTCAAAACTTGTCTGGATATGACCCTGAGGTATGTG
The DNA here is from genome assembly GCF_017639655.2 of Falco naumanni. Taxonomy (NCBI): domain Eukaryota; kingdom Metazoa; phylum Chordata; class Aves; order Falconiformes; family Falconidae; genus Falco; species Falco naumanni. The sequence continues at coordinate 55,743,664 of NC_054054.1, forward strand.
GTAAAACTTTGAAGTTGGAACTAACTTTGAGGATGCTTTGAGCAGAGAGCTGGACCCACAGGGATTCCTTCCAACTTGAATTTCTCTATCTTCATCTTTGTTTCTTTTTTTTTTTTTTCCACCCAGTTTTATACTGAAAGTTAAGCTGACATTAGAAATAAAAATGTGACATTTTCAGATACATTTCTTCCTCAACCGTATTCATTGACAAAAAAGACATATATATGTCTTCTCAGCAAAACCAATCCTTTTACAGTGTTATCAACTTAAAGACACCTCTATGTCTTATGGTCTCACACTGTTACAAGAAACTGTTGTTCTGTTTGTTGTTAAGTTGTACTCTTTATTTCATAACAGAAACATAATCCATGTAACTACTGACTGTAACTGATTACTATTTATTCAGAGGTGAGGGTATGGATAACCATTGAGCAATTACCACTTTTTTAGGTAAGTTCTTTCTGTTAAAAATGCTTTTTAATCCAAATAAAATGGAAAATGTGCTATTTTGTGATATGGTATGTGAAAGCCACCTGTGTAATTATTGGTCTGTGTTCTTCTCAGGAACTGGTTGGTTCCTAAGAACAAAGGGTACAATAATTAGAAAGTGATTACAGCTTTCTTCTTTTACAGGAATGTACACACCAACCTGGCTTGAAATGGTATGAAAGAGCTGTGGGATTTCTACACTTTAATTTAGGTGCATAAATCTGAGATCAGCCAGGATTTCTTGGAACTTGCCTGTTTTCTTCTCTGTTCTTGTCTTTTTTTTATGTCAGATTAGAACAAGGAAGACAGCGCGGTCCTCAGCTGGTGTAATCAGCTGAGAATTCCCCTGGTACATAGGAAATGGTAGTCAGACAAAGAAATTGTTTGGAAAGGCAGCAAAAGAACCCCAGATTCCTTGGTGGCTCCTTATTTATGTGGATTTAGTTTCAAGTTATTGAATAAAATAGAGTTTAATAATTAAATACATCTATTTTTGCAAGTTACTGAGGTGTAAACATATCTGTCAGGCAGTCAGTTTATGTCCAAAAATATGAACATTGCAACAAAATATACAATATCCACACAGAGTCACTTTTATGCTTGCTTCTCCACCACAAAATCGTAAGGAAGGTTTCTGGCTGAAACATTAATTAAAATGCTTTTTCAACCACTCTAAAAGACAACCCTGAAGAAATTATAGGATACAGAGGCTTGAAAAAGGCAGTAAAACTCCATTTGTGTGCTTGTGTATGCCTGGGAGGAGAAAGGTCAAACAGATTTGAAATGTGTAGAGCATGAAGTTCTAAATTATATGAGCTTCACAATGCATAAAAGCTATGTCGTCTGAGTGCATACACCTGCTGAAAGCAGGTGGGAAAGAGATAAAAATGTTTCTTCACTTTTTTCCTTGCAGAGTTGTCACTGATTTTAAAACCCTCCTAGTCTTTTGAGGTATTTCAGAGTTGACAAATGTAGTCTAGAGAAATGCATGAGGAACTCTAATACCCTGGAGAAGCAAATAGGATCCTTTTCACACAAAACGCAGCTTATTATGTCAGCAGTTTCTGGATTTTCTTTTTTTGTAAGTTTTAATAATTTTCTTGGTTTTCTACTGGAAGAATAGTTAGTTGCTGTGACAGGAGAGTGGTCAGCTGCCTAGTAAAACTTATTTTCTTTTTACTTCCATTTCAGGTACACCCAGAGTTTATGAACTGGAATTTAATGAAATTACCTTTCATGTGAACTATGCTGATATCTTTCCTGTCCCCACTCCCCACACCAAGCTATGGTGGTGTATGTGTTGTTATTTATAAAGACACATATTGCAGGACTGCCTGGGGAAACAGACACGTGATGTTAGGATGAGAAAGGAGGGGCATAATGTTTTCTTTTGTTTCTCAATGTCAATATTCAGGGCCAAAATAAATCTGCCTCCTTTAACTGTTTACAGTTGAAACACATTGATTTCCAAATGTCTTTCTAAAGACTAATATGATGTTTTAAAAGGCTCATAATCAGGAGAAAGTAGGACGGTGACTTCCCATCTTCCCATGGTCTAGTGCTGTGTGTGAAGAAACCATGAGTCTTCTCTTTGCTACAGCTCTTTTTTCCCCTTCTGCAACCTAGCTCTAGGTGGAATGTCTTGGGGCTTCAATTGCCCTCAATTCTAGGATGTGTAAAAGCTTTACAATAATGTCACTGTTACAGCTAGGTGCCACCCTTGCTGTCATCTGGGCAGGCTGACTACCAGGCACTGATATCTGGACATGCGCTATGCAGTGGCCACTTGTTCACCTACCTGGCTGCCCTCAGAAATGGCAACTATGAATGGAGTCCACAGCAGGGCCAAAGGACGATATCCCAAATTCTTAAGATACAAGGGCTTGCCAACAGGATGGTGGTTTTTTGTTGTGCTTTTACTGGCCTTTCATAAGGAAGGACTCTGCAACCACTGGAAAACATCTTGTCTTCTACTGGCACCGGTGCAGGGTTTTCAGGAGGAATGAAACCTGTTCCTGGAGGGACTTTCCCAGGTGTTGATTGCTTGGACATGAAATCGTCTTAGAGAAATCAAAGCAGACAGCATTGCCTAGTCAGAAAGTTGCCCACGGATAGGAGTGCCTCAGATACTGTGAAGTAAACTTCAGTAAGGAGCGACCGGTGTGAAATAGCTGAGATATCAAGAACTGACCATTTCTTTCTTTGATATAAAAGAAATGTGTCTCTCACCTGCTGAAGATAGAATTTTGTTAAGCTGACTTTGGTAGATAAACAAACAGTCTCAAGATTTTGTAACAGGTGAGATAAAGGAACCGAAATCTGTCATATTTGACCTCTCTAAAATATGGCTCCTACTAATAACTCTCAGATTCTTTCTGCTTCCTGCAAAAATATCATCTTACCTTTTTAGTTTATATTTAAATCTGGCATAATTTTCTGTCATATTAATTTTCTAGATAGAAATGTGTTTGCATTTGAAGGGTTAACAGGCATTATTTGTTTCCTAAACCACTACTTACATGAGAAAAATTCCCTGAAGGTGAGTAAGCAACTGGCAGAAGTTATCATTCACACAGGCAGGAGAAACTGAACCCTAAAACAATAAAACTTTTCTGGCCCTTTCAAGACTTTTGGATTTAGGAATTCTGCAGTCCCTGGATGACATGGTTTCAAATAGGGAAAATATTTGCCATATATTTAAAGCAAGTGTAATAAACAGTGATTAAACGATGCCCTATTATTACTTATTAATATGTTTTAACTATTAATGAATTAGGTAATGTTTCAGTGTTTTTCAAGTATATTTTTTTACACTATGACCTACTGTATCTTCTCTGCATAAGAAGAATTTCAGAACAGATTTCCTGATGAAATCAGAGGTCCATTTAAGAAGTAAGTGTCCTGTCTCTGGCAGTGATCATCTGTGGATGCTTTGCAAAAAAGAACAAGAACAGAACAACTACACAGTGACACTTTCCCTGATGTGCCATTACAGCTTTCAGTAAACTTACAGTTTAGGGACTTCCAGAGCTAGAGACTGCATTTGCATCAGCGTTCTCAATAGTCTCTAGTGGACCTTTCTTCCATGATTTTTTTTTTTTTTTTATTTACTTTCTGAGCCCATTTATAATCTGGCCTCTGCAACACCTTGTAGCAATGACTTCATTTAAATACGTGATGTATCATGATTTCAGCGGGTGTCCTTCTATTGTGAGAAACTATAAGAAGTCATAGAAAATTGCTAAGCTAGCCATCTTTTTAATATCTTCTCTTTTCCAAGCTAAAAAGTCCTAATTAGACATAAAGACATTGCATAGCTCTGTTCATTCTTGTAGCCTTTCTCAATCCATTTTTTTTTAGTTTTTACTGTTTTGCTAATAAAATAAGAAAAGCTGGAAGAAGTGAGGCTGTAGGTAAACAGTGTTTCATCTCTGACCTAACAGTGGAAGGATTTATTGTCAACACTTTTCCTTTTACATTGAAGTTCTATTTCTTTGGTGGATTGCTACTGAAAATTGACCTGATATATTAAAATTCCTCTATAAAAACTCCATATTCTGTTACATGCATAATAATTGTGAATTTATAATATATTATGGTGTATATATAGTTCTTTTACTCCAGGTATTTTTCTTTGCATTTAACAATTGCAAGTCTGCCATTTTTGCCATTTTGCTTCCCCCCCCCCCCCCCCCGCTTATACAGTGTCATTTTACAATTCTCAAAAGTCTGATTTCTTCACTACCTAATTATTTTTGTGTTGCCTACAAACTTTGTAGCCTCTGTAGTCAGTACTTTTTCCAAAAATATGGTTTGTTAATCATAGCACAGGTCCTAACACAACTCTCTACAGGACTCCTCTGGTATTCTGCAGTGCTAGGAGTGTCAGTCCTTCATTCTTATGACACAGTCATCACCAAAGCTGTCTGATGTGATACAAGCCTTATTCCTACTTTTTAGTGTTTGTTTTGTTCAGTGGCTAGAAAACTGCAAAATAAGCTATCCTTGCAGAATATGTTTTACATGATAGTACAAAATCCCAGGGAACAAATGAACACAATTAATCTTTAATAAGTTCGGAATCAGTCTGTCTTGTTGAAGATAAACATCAAATTTGATCAGTCATAAAATAAGTCTAAACTGAGTTTTAAAATATATCTGCTTTGTTTTGAATCTATGCCTGACAAGCATGAAATATATGTTATTGTTCTCTTTAACTAGACAGAAATCATTACTTGAATCTATAGCATGTAATTTTGTGCAGGAAGATGAGCTATATTTTGAGATTAATGATGGAGAAAAGAAGTTGACAGTTTTAGGTCCTAATATCTTGGGTTTATAAGATATGATGACATACTTAATTTGGACAATCACTTTTTAATATATGTATTCATGCAGATTTTATCTCTTGCAAAGGACAAATATTCCTTGCCCACCTCCAACAGAAGTTTATGGCACTTGTTCTTGCAGCTTCAAATCAATAGCAGTCTATAATATCTCTACAGACCCTGATCTGGGACTTTGGTATCAATCCTTTTGAAAATCCTTCTTCTAAATCCAGCCCAACACTTATTTTGTGCAAGTAAGCTGATCAGTTTTCTTCTCTCTAAAAAGCTTAAATTTAAGTGATTAATATTGTCTTTATAAAAGCCTTCCTAAAAAGGAAGATCTTTTTGTTCTGTTTTCAAGCTTTCTTAATTAAAATATATCCCTTTTGTTCTCCATACATTAAATTTTCCAATTTTCTATCCCTTTCTTAAACCAAACACAGTTAAAGTGTAGCTGAAATGTCTTAATTTTTTCACAAGGATTATTTCACAGGTCTTACTCCTGTCTGCATTTACACATCACCATATTGTTCACAGCAATATACTGGTTTTACTCATTGAGAATGTTTCTGACATGCTGGATCCTTAATAGTCTCACCAGGATTGCTTAGGTGCACTCTTCACCCCATACTATCAGCTGACATTCATCACATGACAAAAATGACAAGTGGCATAGCACCACATGAAGGTGAAAGTATTCATTTATCTTCCCAAACTGAGTATAGATGACCTGCTAATATTGAAAGAATTAATAGAAAAAACACCAGCTGTGCTTCAATCAGAAGTCTTCTCAATTAGTTTTATACATTGAAAGAAACCACAGAATTTATGTAACCTTTTCTGTACACTGCTTTAAGTGAAAACATTTAATATAATCTTGTTGTGGTAAATTGCCCTTTTTTTTTTTTTTTTTACTTTCCACATTTTGCAGCCAATTAGAACCAAACTTATTTGGGTAAATTGAATTTGCCAGAAAACCTTCTGGTGCTAAAGGATTTCTTTTTTTTTTTTTTTTTTTTAATGAATTTTTGAAGTTGTTTTCAGAAAATATCGTTGATTAAAACCAGCTACTGAATATGCTGAATCTGACAACTGTCTTGAATCCTTATTTTTATTTCTTGGCATGTATGTTCACTTGGTTTACATTTAAGTTTCTTCTACTTCCCCTTACATTGTTTTTGGTAAGCTTAATTTTTGATACAATTTGTTGTCTGTTTTTACAGTTTCTTTTAATGGCTTTGTTTGGCAAACGCTGATATATTCTGGACAGATAAAAGATATATCTGTACTGATGGGAAATATTCATAACAGTTAATGTAGGTCATGAAAATAAGTTATGGTAGCAAGCAAGACATTTTTATTATCTTAGCTAAACATTTTGGGATTATCATTAGTATAGGGAGATTTGCTAATTTCTGAGGTGTAGGGGGTTTTAAGTTTTCCTCTTCTTTATTCCTCCCTTCTTGTCTTTTTTAAGCTTTAAATCCTTGAGATAACCTGAAATACATTTAGTTGCACAACATTAATTAATTTCCTCACCTCAGTGAGAGCTGGAAATATACACTGATGAACTATAATTATGAAATGTCATTCATTTATTATGACAAGGTTTCTGAATCTCTTATGGCCACTCTGCAATCTTTACTTTTCTTATATTTTAATGAAATTACACCCAAATGCTCAACCACGTGGTAATTCCAATTTAGGAGGAAGAGGTGAATTGATTAAAAACATTCATGGGAGAACATGGAGATGCTTTGAACAATGATACGGCCCCTGATTTCAGGAGATGAATGTGTGGTCCAGTGCAGTAAAAACACTACCAATGGAGAATGTACCAGTACTGTTCTGTTTCACTTTTGTTAGCTGGTACCATACTTCATGTATGATCAAAACCAATAACAAACTAATTATTTTAGAAATACAAGTTGCAAACTTTCTCACAATCTGTATTTTATTCTGGCATTAGCCCCACTGCTGGAAGAAATGTGTGCCGATAGAATTACAATATTTATTAAGGGCACATAATTTTGCAGTGGTATGTGAAATCCTAAGATTAATTATTGTTCCCACGCAGGGCAGAAGGAACATTGAAAAAACCCACTTTGAAATATTATGATTTTGAAAATGTTTTTGAGAAATTACTTTAAATTTTTGAAATAAATAGAAAGCTTTTAGTCTATTTCTGTTTTGCATTTTGAAACTGATATGATAAAAATGGCCAGAAAAAAATAATTCCTTTCATGCATGTGCACCGTTTCCATTTGTCCAGTCCGATCAGGCCCAATGTTCTGTAACACTAGGGACCAATCGCATACTCTAAATGGTCAATAGTCAAAGAAGCACTGGCACTAACAAGCTGTGTAAAATGATCCGTTACGTATCATTGTGAAATGTTGATTTTTATGTTTAGCCTTTTTTTCTATTCATATTTTATCTGTCATCAAACTCTTGCTGTTACCTATTTGTCCATTTCAAAGCATTAAAAATATCCCCTTATCACCTTGTACTCAATTCTATTCTCTCTGAACCTGCTGGGAAAAAATAAATAAATCTGGGACTGACTTACTGGACAAGAGGACAGAACAAAAATGACTTCTCCAAGGAGACTGTCAAGATACATCCCTACCACAATTACAGACTGCAAATACACCTACCCTTGCCATTGCCTTGACAGAATCTTGCACTAAGGGCTGGCCAAAAAGTTCAGTATAGCAGCTGCTCTGTATTCTCTCATCTAGTTCTTTAAAGTTCATCATTTAAAGAACGATTATGACCTTGACTAGGGGTCCTCAAACTACAGCCTGCGAGCCAGATATGGCCCCCCAGGGTCCTCAATCCGGCCCCTGGTATTTACAGAACCCCCCTGCCACCCCTGCCCCCCCCCCGGGGATTGGGGGGAGAAACCAAGCAGCCACAGATGGCTGCCTGCCACTTCATCCGTGCACCGGCCCCCTGGTTAAAACGTTTAAGGACCCCTGCACTATACCATCTTCCTTACATGGAAAATGTCTGAGTTAAAAAAAAAAAAAAAGTTATAAAAATGGCTTTTTCTTTAGAGAAGATAATGTAGCCTTGCTTCTCTGAAGCGTGTTAAAGCACAGGTCTAAGCATTAATTTTTTTATGTGCATGTACAAGGTAAGAGTTGGATGTGATGTGAATTTTCCCCTATTGACTAGTCAGCGCTTTCCACTTGTCCTGATAGTCATAAACTTCTTCTATATGGCAGGGAAAGTGATTCTGTACTTGTAATTGTTCTGGTTCTGCAGAAAACCATGCAATTTTGCTATGCTATGGTTGCTATGGCAATGTTGAATCAATGTTTTATGTCTTCTGGTATAATTCCTGACATCACACACTTACACGTGTCTATCAATAATTTTGCCCCTGAATTTGGTAGCCTGGCCAGGAGGTTCACATCAAGAAATCCTGCTACCACTTTCTATAGCAAAAATACCTTGGTTCTGCCCTTGCTGCAAGCTGTTCAAGTGGAGGCATAAGGGTGAAATTTGCTTGACAGGCACTTTCGGAGGGACTTTGTAATGTACCAGATGGCAGCTATTCTTACCAAACAGTGTAGAACAGCCTCTACTGAGGATTTTACTTCTTGCCCTCCGACCTTATGCCACAATTCTTGTCCCGATATTATCTAGCTATTGCAACCAAGAAGCCACATCCAGGCTAAGCTGTCTGGTTAGATTCAAGCATGAAGCTGAATTTATTAGCTTATGCAGGTTTCCCCATGCATGAACTTCTACACCACCCTGGCATATGATAGAACTTGTGAAAGGAAAGGCCTGAAACATGGACATATTTTACGTGCTTTTCACATGGTCACTGTGACTTTTGGTATGTAACAAAAGTGCCTTTAAAATAAGTTACTGCATGCAGCTGCCTGCCTTCCCTGTCACAGCTGGGTGGCTGACTTCATGGACTAGAGAAAGCTGTAGTAAAGGTTGGGCAAAGAAGCATAAAAAGAAGTATTTCCTGCAAAAAAAAAGAGCACTTCTTATTCCAGTTCTATCAAAAGATTCTGGAAATCAAAGGAACAAGCTATTGCCTTGAGCTGAATATACATCACTGGGTTTTATGGCCTGTGTGTTATTTCTTGCCCAGTTGTGTCTAATTAATGACAAAAGAATGTATTTTATGATTATGATGATGCAAAGGTTCTCTGGTTCGCTCAGACTAGTAATAAAGCTGTGTCTGCTGAGAATGGAGAAAATGGATCGAATGACAAACTATCTCATTCAATATTACCTGAATTTGAATGATTTTGAATTAAACATTGGCAGTTAATGTATTTTAGAAAAGGAATATCAATTGTGCACAACCTGCAGTATTTACTGTTATTGGATCTGATCCTGGCTACTGCCAGAGCAGTAAAAGGTACACTGAGATGATATTAAATGGGGTAGCTGAATATTTTTTGTAGAGTCGGTACCCTGTGCAGTAGGTTTGGGAGGGAACAGGAACAGAAAATATGGCAGGGGAGAGAAAGGTACTGCTAGACTGCTGCACTGACAGGTTCTGCTGCAGACACCTCAGAGGCTGTAATTAGCTCTTGCAATGTGTAACGGTCCAGAGGGGACCAAAATTTGTGAGTAAAACTTAATGGCTGTGTCCAAACACTTCTCTTACAACATTCTTGGAAGTAACTTCAGAGCAAAATCAGCCTCCCAAGAGTACCAGCTCCAGGAAACTCAGGACTGATGCTTTCTGTTTTCTTTCTCAGCTCAGCTTCAGGTCCCTCCAGGGTGTACCGTTACACAGCCTGAACAGCATTACCCTCACTGGTTGAGTCAGCACCAGACATCCCTGAAGGCCACAGGGCAGATCTCACACTGCTGCTTTGGCACAGCTTCCCAGCACATCTGTGCTACCAGATGAGGTGTGCTTCTTTGCTGGTCAGGGTTGAAATGACACAGAATGCAGTCCAAAAATTTCTATTCCAGATGACCCCAGACAGAATAGAGGCAACTTAATCCTGGACCACATAGAACTGAGGTCAGAGTCCTAACTCCCAGCCTTTGGAAAGTGAGACAGCTCCCTGCTATTTTTGCATTTGCCCTGGGTGAAAACTTTGCTATCACTAATGAAATGAGTATGTTGTAACCTAGTTGAGAGAGACTGTTTCAGCTAAATACTCTCTTATTGCTTGCTCTGCTTAAGATCGGAATTTGTTTTTTTTCTCTAAATCTCTCTCTCTCTCAATCCACAGTTTAATAGAGTCTAGGATAAGATAATGGAATTCCTCTTTGAAAATAAATATAAAGAACATCTTTATGTATATTTATACATAAGGTGAATCAAGGGATTTGATTAAATTACTCATCTTCTCAAGCAATGGCATGAGGATAAGACAAATTATTAGACATGACATCTGGTAGCCTCTGAGGGAATGACACTAGAGTAATAATCTCCATGATTTGGACTTTAGATGAAATATGAGTGTTGTAAATTATAAAAAATTAACAGTAGTAGCAGTTTTAGTCAGTTATTCTGCACTGGCCGCTTTGGAGTCTGATGCAAAATTAGAGCCTTGATCAGCCTCCATTATACAACCATATATAATTCATAAAAACTTCCTTACCAAGAAAAAAGCTCAGTGCTTGTGTATTGCAAATTAGCACATGCCGTGCAGTAATGAAGTGATCTTGCTTTGTATCTTAGCGCTCAGAATAAGCAGTTAGATCAGGAGTTCATTACTTGAGCCACTTCACAGACTCAGTCAGAAGTCTTTGACAAGAATTTAAAATTAACTCAGTGGGAACAGCAGAAACAAGGACTAGAAGGAGAAAAATTAAGGTGTTAAGAGCTGTTGATAATAATGACTAATTAGGAGTGCAGCTTGGTAATATTATCATGTTTATTAGCCATATAAATAAAGATATTTGGAGTGTAAGCAATTTTAGATGGCAACTTGCTGATTTGTGTGTTCTGTGGTACCTACCACATAATACTATTCCTTTAACTTTACATTGTTACAGGAATATTATCAGTGCCAATTCCAGCCATTTCAAAATAAAAGAATAACAGCCTTCCCCCAATATTCTTAAATGGATTAGAACATTGTTAGACTATAAATAAACACAGCAGTCCTTTTTGCCTGCCTTACAAACCACATTTGCAAGCTTTTCTCCATATCTGTAAACTTTTTGTTCCTCCCTGAAGATTAGGTTAGCAGTTATTTAGGTGACAATCTACTAATGACCAAAATAACTTTTCAAAAAAATATAATTGCTTTTTATCCAATATCTTGAGGACATTTATTCAAAATGATCCTACAGGAAAGATAATCTATGGGATCAATTACCTTTCAGGATGGAATTGGATGGCCAGATTCCTTTGGCCCTTTCTGAACTCCACAAAGCAGGCACATCTCATCCCTCCCTTGGAATGGTAGCCACCAGGATGAAAGGGACAGTCTTGCTGCAGCCCATTTGGTCAATTTATTTAAAGAGGGTCAGCAGAATACCAGGTTCCAGTTAAACCCCCCAAACAGCCATCTTGCCTGGAAGCGTGTATGGCTGCTGTGCCATACACATACAATCTCCAGAACTGTCTATGTTTGCTGGAACCGTCTGAATTGAAACATTTTGCAGTTGGTGTAGTGGTGATCTTGGCAGTCCTGCGTTAATGGTTGGACCTGATGATCTTGAAGGTCTTTTCCAACCTAAATGATTCTATGATTTTCCCTCAGTCAGTGTACTCCAAGCACCTCAATAGCCTAAAGGATTAATTGACCAGGATTTCTGTAACAGTGTCAGCCCTGCATCTCTCAGCTACGTTGCAGAGCAGATACAGGTCCCAGATGTGTGCTCAGGGCCCTCTGCCTGCTGCACACACACAGCAAGGGGTACCCAGGCTGGGGGCTCAGCAAGTGCTCGAGCCCTCCTGGGAAGAAAGTGTGAGCTCTCGTACTGAGCCTTGCAGCCTGGAGAACTCAGGCTGGGCTGGCCATGCTCTGGTGTGGTGCAGGCAGCAATGCCAAGCTTAGCTGTTCCCAGGCACCAGAAGGATGCTTGGGACTCCAGCTATGACCTGGAAACAGTGCGGATGGAGAACACACAGGTAAGAAATCCACAAACACACTGAGGTCCTTATTTCCTCTGTTTCACTACCGATGGAGAAATAAGCTGAATTTTCATATGATAGCTCATCCTGGTTTATTTGTGGCAAAGTTCATAGTTCATTTCTGACTCTCTGCTCTTAGAGATGGAATTCTGTCTGGTGCAAGGTGGATGTCCACACTGAGTCAAGAGCCTGAGTCCCAGCACTCGTGGCTGCTTGCCAGCCTTTTAGCTTCAGCTTGCAGTAGTGAACAGGTTTGAAACAGGCACTTGGATCCCAGCTGAGGGTGAGGCTGAGACCCATTGGTAGCTGTTATCATTCCTTGAAGTGTTCCCGTGTCAGAGACAAACATTGATTAGATAGTTCATATATATTTGCCCATAGCCAACTATACCTCAGTTACATCAGAAGAAACAAAGATACTGGATTTTGGCCAAAAGATTTCAACTTCAGTACCTGTAGTTACACAGCCTGAGTGCATGCTGAGATGCTATCCATCCACAGCTTCTGCTGGTGGCAGAGGGACTTAAAGTGCTTGTTAATTTTAAAAATCAGACTACAGTTATGTAAATGCTTTATCATGGGTTTAGGTGCTTGCCTTCACTTTGGGATGATGTATTAACTTTTTCAAAGGGGGAATAAGAAACACTCTACTTTTCCTCCTACATATAAAATACTTAGTGAATTAGTAACAGAAATGGCTGTGAAGCAGAAGAAAGCAGCCTAGGCTAAAGTCCTGAAAGATCTGTGATGTAGTTTAAGCCGTTTGATGTAGTTTTAGCCATTTGATCATGGCAAAGGCTAAAGCACTAAGTTAGCTGAACAAGGAATGGTATTACTCCTGAAATGTATGGCAGAACCTCTTTGCTGGAAAGTACATTTATCCCCAGACGACTGCAATTAGAGTTCACAAAGACATACGGCTCACTTGGTATTCAGTGGTCCTTTGTTGCAAGCCACAGCTGTGGTTCTAAGAAACAAATCCCACAACATCAGGCAAATCAAAAGTTTCCATGTATGGCTTCCACCAGAGGCAGTTCTCTTAAATATTCAAACCACAGAGTTCATATTCTATCATGAATATGAGCATTAACAGTTATAGTTCCAGGAAGGAAGCTGCAGTGAGGGTTTTTCCCTTATTAGTTTTTTTTTGCCTTGCCAAGACCTGTATCCCAATCTCCAATGGAGGCAGCACTAGCTACTTTTCTTTTCCGGTCCTTAGAGTCACTGTTATGTGGTCCGTTTAAGGACTTCGGTGCTTTTCTGTACAAGAGGTGTTATGAGAACAACTGAAGTCCTGCAACTATGAGATCTTCTGTTGTGAAACGGTTTAGGATCTACCCGCAGGCTAAAATAATCAAAATTTTTAGCTGGCATAGCTTTATAGATGTGTGGTTACTACTAGATACCTATGATTATAATCCTCTTCCCTACCTTCTAGGCATGAGAACAGGAAAAATCATACCTACATCAGAGAGAGAATGGGACTCACATAATTCGTTCCTCCTTTTGGTCTTTGAAGTAGTTGTACTACTTGTCTGCCTTTTGGTATTTCAAATGCCACAGAAGAGACAAAAACATATTTTGTTGAAGAGAATCATGAATATCATGGCAACTTCATACAAAGATAGCAGCATGTTTTAGAAGAACCTGTGAGAGCAGTAACATCTTTTGAAAGGTGCATCATCATTAGAAAGAAAAGAAAAAGCAGAAGGAATGAATGTGTTTTGTTAATCATATGGCTTTGTATGTCTTCTTTGTAAAAATAATACCATGTGTAAGATACATTCCCATCCCCAGAAGAACATTAGGCAATTGTTCTTCTGCGGTGAGATGACTGTCATTGTGCCAAACCTGGCACATTAACCTTAACTCTGTCTGTGTTTACCTCTAAAGCAAAGGCATTATTCCTCTGGCCGTAGGCAACGATCAGTGACTGAACTTCAAAATGGCCTTCAGCACTATGAGGAAATAAATATAGACTCTAATCTTTTGGTTTCCTCTATACGTTCCTGCTGGATCATGGCTCCAGGGGGGGTGTCAGCCCCCATCCCCACCCCCTTTTTTATTTTCATGGAAGAATAGATGTAATTAGACTGAAATATTCCTGAAGAGCCAGATTTTTCCATTTGGTACTTCATTCACTGGAAATCTTACTCATGTCAATGGAGAAATTTAAATAAGGTGCTACTTAACATGAACAAAAATAATAGTGCCTGGCTCATGCTTTAAATATCTAATTATCATCAAAAGTACATAGTATAAAGTATATAAGTGGCAACTCATACACTGGGTGTACGGAAAGGGGTGCAGTACAGCTGACACATTAGGATACCACTGCTCATTATGTGCGAACAGCTTCTTGGCAATCATTCCTACAAACCTCATTAGAGATTGTCTTTTTTATGTTTTAGGTGTAAAAGACTGCAAAAATGGAAAGTGATCAATAACTTTAAGATAGTTCAATTAAGAATGATTTCAATAGTGTGGCTACGCAGGGCTGGGCACGTGGACAAATTGTGCAAGCCCAAAGCAAACAGCTTAATGCAGCTGCAAGTATGTTTGGAAGGATGATGAATATGCAGACTATGTTAAATAGCAGACTTGGGAAACGTGAGGAAAAGTGTCCTGATTCTTTGTGTTAATGTTATTGGGATTATAGCTTTTAGAGGTTGTGTTGTACACCAAATTTATAAAATCAGACCTAGTGCAGGTTAGCTCACTTGTTATTTACAACCTTGGCATAAAGAGGAAGTGAAAACATTAATGGGGATGATAAGTTATCACTGGCAGGTATGATAATGCATAGTCCTAAATATGTTTAATGTTGGCATAGAAGCTTAGGTCAGTTGCAGTTCTTATTTTCTTTCAAAAATCTGCCTTCCAGCTGCTAGAGGTAGCTGGATCCAGTGGTGTTTTCTGTACAGGCTGCAGCAGTTGCCCTTTCCCAGGTCCACTCAGCACAGAGGCCAAGCATGTGCTCCTGATGGCACCGAGTGGCCAAGAGTTTCACCAAGGCAGAAAGCTGTGCTGGTACCAGCACCCACACAAATGGTGCTCGCATCCACAGCGGACGCAGTGACCCTCTTGTGTCCCTCCCATCCAGCTGCAGTGGCCCCGAGGTGCTGTGGCACCCAGCCCTGCATGTTACTCCATCCCCCTGCCACCCCAGCCTGCCCTCCTGCTCCACGCCCGCATCCCCCGCCAGGCAGCACATCCACTCTCTGCACTGGGAAATAGCATTTAGTAAGACGATCAAGCAGGGGGTTCAGTCAGTCAAGTGTGCTGACCCATACACACACGTTCCCTTTTTCTCCCTCTCTTTTCCTATACTTGTTCCTCCCTGATTCACATTGATGCCTCCCTTTTGCTGCCTTTGATCCTTTCCCTACATATGTCCTTCTGCATTTTCACAATACCCTTAAAACATCCCAGAATAACTTCTATGTAGTCAAAATTGTCTTCCACCTGCATCCTATAATAAGCCCCATAAGTCCGCAGGCAATCATGCCATCAGTTTGCACAGCTATCTGGAGAGACTCTTCAGCTGGCTCATCTCACCTCCTACTGACAGGATGTTGGGCAAAGATCAGGTGATGTGTAGACTTCCTCCTGAAGACCCTTGCTGATTTTCTCCCGCTTCTGTGATTAAAGTGTTTTACACTCAAACCCCAAACATTGCTGTTTTGTCACATATCCTCAATCTATAATGCTGTTTGTTCACACTAAGATACAAGTTCACCATTGACTTTAGTCAGAGCTGACACAAAAAGCTCTGTGTTATGTATCTGCTTGTGGTAGTTGGCAATTTTAATGTCAGCACCTGCCTGCACTTACTAGAGAATTATTTTACAGTGAAAGCAATTGAGAAGACAAACGAGGTTTTACCTTTCATTGTTGAACATTCCAGGAAATTAAGATACTACTATGAAAAACTAAGATGTTAGAAACTAATGGGAATAGTTTTGTTTAAAAAAGTCATTTAACCTTAGGAAATATCAATCAGAACTCTTCAATATAAAATTTAAAGAAAAAATATTGAAGCTCTCTTTTCTTATTCCTCATTTTCAAACACTAAGCATGAGATGACCAGTTCACTTATTTTAATTCACTTAAATTTTAAAATAAAATCAATCATTAAACTTATAAAAGAGTAATCTGTATCAGCGTTCTACTAACACAAAATTATTAGGCTCACATTCTTCTGAGGACTAACTGGAAAATGAAATAGCAGGGGTAGGGCAGGCAGCAAAATAAGAGTATCAGAGTAGAGCAGCAAGATTTTTTTTTTTTAAAGGAATTAAAAAGAGAATGTCTTGTGTCTGCTGCCCCTGCTCCATGCATTTGGCCAGGTTCTGAGGACAAGCTGGGGCCATGGACAAACACATAAACCGCTGCTTGTACCTGCCAGTTCATATCCTTGCAGAGTACCTGAGATGGCAAGCAATGACGAGGAGCTGAGAGCCAGCTGGCTATCAGCTGTCATCAGCTGTCACCTCTCAGCTGAAGGCAGTAGGTGCCTGCCTGAGTCCTACCTCCTTAGGGCTCCCCTGCACCAAGCCAAAGACCTTGGTTCCTCCAGCCTGGGGATGGAGATGAGATCACACAGCCAGAAAGATGCTTAACACTTCACCTCCCAGCTAAGGGTTCTGTGTAACTTCCTTCTGTTCCTTCAGTTAAGTACTGGAGGGCTTGCCCAGGAGGGCTGTTTCATCTGAGCCTCAGCCCTTGATGCAGGCTTCAAACCCTTAGCTGAGGAAATGCATCCCAGGTTTAGGAATTCGCAGTGTGCCAGGCAGAGTGTGATTTAAAAAGTTTCTTCTGGTTGCAGCTTGCCAGAGGGGACCTGCTTGGCAGCCATGTAATGTAAGCATAGGCTTTGGCTACACTGATATAAGGAATGAATATCAAAGAAAACAAGATCACTGTGGAAAAAATGTATACTGTATACACATCTACAACCATAATTTTGAAGACTGTTTCCCTCCTGTGCATGTAGACTTCCTTTTAGTATTTTCAGACTCACTGGAAATACTAGAAAGGGAAAACACACATCATCGATTGAAAAAGGCATCTCTCTCATATGTTCCTATACTACATAAGGAGCATGTGAATTTGAAGTGAAGCAATTCTTTGAGCGTTGCAAATATGAAATAGTTAGGTTCACCCATGCAAGAATTTAGTGACGCTTTGAATTAATATAAGCCTTTGTGCAACCCATAAATCATCTGAAGTCATGTTTTCATCGAGCCAACAGTGTTATCCCCAAACTCATAAACATAAGAAAGTTAAACTGAATTTATATACTAAGTTGTACACTGAATACTGTGAAAGCTGTTGCACCATTATCTAGCTCTCTGCAGCAAACCAGGAATGATTTAAGCTTCAAATTTTGTTAGGAGTGTAGTATAGAATTTTAAAATGTAATACCATGATTTTTTTGTTGTTGTTGCTGTAATTATTATTTTTGAGCAAGAGGAAATGAATACTGTGAATAGGAAGCTCTAATTAACTGCTGTCAAGGTGAACATTTATCCTGTTAAAAATTCTGTGTCTGGTCAGTTATTCAGTGAGGGCAAATTTTGTAATATAACTGGAAAGATATTAAGTATCCTGAACTTCCCTTGAAGAATCTCTGCACTTTGTAAGAGTGGCTTTTCCATTTTTGAAAGACATTCTGCATTAAAAGGAAATAGTGTATATTGAACAACAGGGTAAATAGAGCAGAGAAAGAAAACCAACCTATAAACTATAGAAATATTTGATATATATTGATGAAAAACTTCACTTAGCAACAGAAAATGCCTTTAAAAAATCCTCTCAGATGGTGATATGTGAATTTTACAATGCATGGAAATGGCATCAGACATGAAACATCACAAACACCTGATGCACGGTAGTCAGCTATTGCTTTATTTTATCATCCAGCATGGCTCTAAAAGGAAGATGTGACATTGAAGAAGAGGAAATCACAGAACTTTAGAGGCTTGGATGTGAAGTGCTTTCACTCTAAATCCTCTGGGATCTTTAATCCCTTCATCTGCTTTCTCATCTGTAAATTAAAAACAACAGAAAAGCCTTTTCTCCCTTCTGGTACATTTTAAGGAATCAATATCTCCTGCTTACAAAGCACTTGAACATGTAAGATGCCTAAATATTAAAGTTATGAGAAAAATATAGGAATCTATGTTGACCAAAACAGAACAGAACTTGATAGAGAAATCCACTGTGCCTATTAGAAAATTTTCTGCAGCACAGATGAAAAATACTGTGATGAAAAATAATGAAAAAATGGTGATCTACTAATCTATTTTTACATTACTGCCTATGTGATAATATATAGTACAAAAGGCACATTCTTCTCTTAGAAGACACTGACACTTAAGTCAGAAGAGTCTTCAGATATGAGGTTTTTTTTTTTAATCTTAATCTTCCTCACAGTTTTCTTGTGTTTAACATGTATACTATAATATTTTAGCCTTTTACCTGTTAGAAGTAGGTCTTTATTGGTTAGACCTTTGCAGTTTTGCTCAAGCTCGTGCTTTATGATTCTGACCAGGGAGCAAACTGGTCTAGTGGAAGTTGTCCCTGCCCATGGCAGGGAGGTTGGAACTAGGTGATCTTTAAGGTCTTTTCCATCCCAAACCATTTTATGATTCTATGATGAATTCTATAACTTACTGTTATGAAAGTATGTTATCCAAGAGCCACAAGAGAATATTCACAATTCAACAGACATATCCTTATCATACAAAGACTATAAAACAATTTGGCTAGGGTCATTTAAGCCTGTAGCTTTATAGATATGCTAATAAACAGCAGGTGATCTTTGCTGTATCCCATACAGTTTTAATCATTTAAGGCAAGTAACTAATTCATAACTCACAAGTTCAGCAAGATTAGACACTGTGGAAAAGGACTAATAATCATGATATATAATGAATAAAACAGTTCCCATGGTAAAATCACATAAGGTAATATAAAAGCATGAGAGGGAACTCAGTGACAAACTTTTATTATTTTAATGTAGAGTAATACAAGAATGAGAAATATCTAAGAATGCTGCTGAAGAGGTCCCTGGAGCACAACAGAACGTATTCTACTGCCCTTACTTTTCTAGTAGGGTCTAGGGAAACAACTTGGGCAAAATTATGCCCAACAGTAAAAAGAGAGGCTAAAAAGAGACTCTGCAAAATATGATTTCTATTACTGCAAACAAGTGTTAAATTTTTCGGACTGTGAGTTCTGGTCCTTACAGTGAAAGTTGATCAAGAGCTGACTGGTATGTAAGGGAACACCCCAAGACCAAAGATAACTTGCAGATGTCTGTGATCTTTCAGAAAAGGTTTGAATACAGTAAGCTAACTACAGAGGCAGAAGCAGTGCTCCTGTGCAATTCCTCTCTGAGGAAAGAAAAGAAGGAGGAAACACAAAGAGTGCACATGGATCACTGTTCCCAAGAGGGGTGAGGAGACCTGCAGAGGCAATTAAAAAGGAGTATGTGGACCTTACAGTTCCTGCGGGACCAATACTGCAGAAGAAGCAACATCCACAGTCTAACAAGGGCAGTAACACTTGCAACAGTAGTGAAGCTGTAGAAGCATGGAGCTCCCAGACAGCAGCAGTAAGGGGAGCAAATAGTTTGCCCTTTGTGCTTCTGCCCAGCCTTCTTCCCTTTGGGGATTTCTTGAGACACACCTAGGTGGCCTGTCACAAGTAGAAAAAACCATCTGATTCATCATGAAAAATGCAGTCTGCCACCGTGCTTGCAACTCTCTTAGAAACAGCTTTATGACAATCAGCTTGATAAAAGAGGTATATTTGAGAATGTAGAAAAACCACACCAAAACCATAGGTCTTCCCACCCTTAACAGACCTCCTAGGTTTACATGTGTGTCAAAAACCCTTTGGTGCTGCTTATAGGAGAACACTTCAGGGTGAAAACAGTCAGTTGTCTTGCCTGTATCTGCACCCTTAACATGCATGCAAGGAAGTTTATGACAAGCCCTGTTCTTCGACACCAGTAGGATGCTTTGATAAGGAGTACTTGCTATGTACTGCTTAATGCAGGTTATATTTTAACTAAGTGTTATAGGATGACCTCAGTTGGACTTAGAGTCCCTAAACATTACATGGGTAATGGAAGTAAAAGCATTTATTATCAAAACTATAAATTCACCTGCTCAAGAAATTTACATTTATTTCAGTATAAAATAAATTTTAACTATAACACTGCTACTACGCTGCAGTGGATTACATTTTCTACATAGAGCATGGTAAGATTAGTTCTCCCATAATTGGTATCATATTGAGATTCTGC
Source organism: Falco naumanni (assembly GCF_017639655.2). Classification (NCBI taxonomy): domain Eukaryota; kingdom Metazoa; phylum Chordata; class Aves; order Falconiformes; family Falconidae; genus Falco; species Falco naumanni. The sequence continues at coordinate 55,763,876 of NC_054054.1, forward strand.
TTTAAATATTGACTTGTGATCAAAAGGTTTCTAATAAGACTAAAGCTTTTCATGTTCATTCTTAGCCTTGCAGTAATTGGGTTGCTTTTTTTCAAGAAAACACGGCAAAACAACCTCTGGCCCTTTTTGAACACTGGGGGCTCTTTTTTTGGTCTCAATTGTTTGTTTTTCTTCTAATTCTTTTAATTTTTACATTTACAAGGCATTTATTCTCAACAATGAAAGACATCATTAAAATAGCCTACCTTTTGATTAACTATTGCATGTTGTTAGACCTGACAATCTCAAACTGTGTGCACATTGTGAGGATTCTGTTTTGGCAACAGAGAAACCATGAAAGGCAGGAGTATTCTTGTGGTTAAGGTATTGAACTGGAAGATAAAGCACTGAAATAAGAACATCCTTGCCTCTGCATGTCTGCATACCTTCCAGCTGCAATTTGAGTTAAGATGGACAACAAAAATTGCAATACACCCATATTGATTAGATTTCAATGGCTCACCTCTCAGTGTCTGTTATGGGTTGTAGGTGCTCCCACTTGTCCCAGCTACGTTGGGCACCAGTTGATGTAGTCAGAGTCTGACTCAGCCTCACACAAGGCACCAATTGTTGCAGCACAAACAAACTAGTAGGCTGTAGCAAAGCTTTTACCATCAGCCAGAGTCTACTGCCCATGCTGTTTCCCCTTCCTCCAGAGCTCAAACCACACTACTCCTCCCCCATCCAACCACCTACTCCCACCATCCTCATGGCTATTTAACTACTTGGTGGAATGAGCTACAGCTGCACATCATCCATGTCAATCAACCCACTGCCTTTGAGGCAAGGCCACAGCTGCATGTTATCAATGCTAATCAACCCACTGCCTTCATTCCTCTACATTTTCCTTCTGTGCTCAGATGAGTACTGGGTACCTACCTCTCCCATATACCTTTAAAGCTTTGTTCTGAAACATAACCAGAACTCAAGCCTAAGAATTCAGGTGTTACTCTAAGAAGGATCTATAGCACAGTGCTGAAGGTTTGGGTCTGTAGATCAATTGCTGTTCTTCATCACATTCTCTGTGTCTCTTAAATCTACTAATCAGAGTTGCTAAAGCCCCTGTCTGCTATAATTTGGTTCAGCACAAAGGTTTTCTTCCTAGCGTGATTCATCATCCACGTTGCTACAAGGTTGAAGTATATCAAAATAAGTGGTGCACCAGTGCAGCCTTACTCCTCTCTGAAAATACTTTATGCCATAGCACTGATGATCTAGAAACCTGCTTTGTTTCTTTCTTTTTCCAGTCTATAAAGACAAAAACGTATTTTTGGAGTAACAGTAGATCTCATTTACTATGAGATGAGAAAAAACAGGAATACAGAATATTGCAGGATAAGAATGAAACTTTAACATCTAAGACTCCATTACTACCCTTATTTTTTTAATCCTGGAAGCAAAGCTCGTACATAAATACTTCTAAAAAAAATCTAAAGTTTATTGGTATCTTTGTTTATTCTTGTTTTAATACTCTAGATTCTATAGCTGCTTTTCATGCAGTTTGTGCTCACTTATTCCTGTCTGACATTTATACAGATAATTTGCAGCAGACAGCAGTAGTCTTTTCAAAGTTGTGCTTGTGTTATTAAATGTTTCTCTTTCTTTTCTTCTTTTGTAAAATATAAAGATGTCCTCCTCTGTCCTTCACCAAGATAATCCGACAACTTAATGAAGGCAAGAGCCTTATTTATTAGACAATTAGGTTGTAAGTATCATGACTATATCACCACATAATGACTGTTTTTAACGGTATTTTGCAAGCTGGAAAATTAGACTAATGGTAGTCCAGACAGCTAAAGACATGCATTCTTCCTAAAAAAGAATGCATTTCCATTGTTTCTCTGCTTATTCATTTTCATAGCAATGGTGAGTCAAATTATAATGTAATTTGTTAGTAACATGTTCTATATTAACTTCATAGTTAATTTTCTGATTTTTTTTCTGAAATTAATTATGATATATTTATTGATAATAATCAGTCATCTTCTTTCACAAATCATCCTTCACCACATCATTTCATAGATGAAATCATTAGGTACATCAAAACCTTAATATCTTAATATCTGAGGTAGTTGGCAAATATTGCTAGGCACTTTACCTATTTTTTGGCTTCCCATTTAGTATTTTGATATCAACACAGTCTTTTAACCACCGTATAAGAAAGATGAATAAGAAGTAATCTAAAGTATTCCTTTTGTGTCTTCAGGAGAACATTTTTCTGTTCCTTTAATACAGCTTTTGCAATAGAACGTGTTAGTGTACCTTGAGGAGCCTTCCCCAATTTCCTGATGTTGGAATGATTTCTAAGGATCCAGTTCCTCCTGCACAGGTACATCAGGAACATCCAGTCTCCTCACCAAGCCACATCAATCCACTTGGTTTTCTTTTCATTTCCCCTGTTCTCCCACTCCAGTTCTGAGCCCAACACTAAACTGAATGACATGCATTGCTCTGTAGGATACCAAATGCTGCTAATCACAGACCTTGCCCAATTCTGACCTCCTCTGAGCTCTCACTAGAGCCTATTGAGAATTTTATCATAATAGCAGAAGATATATATGAAAACAATGTCAGAAATGCATCAGTTTAGATATAATTACAAAGATTTTTTGGATAGGATGCAGGGTTTCTGGTCAGAGTAAGAAGACCCAATCCCTAATCATCAGACAGATCTTTTTTCCTAATGCCACAAATTGTTGCAATAATGTAAATTGGCTTCTCCCCCAGCTCCAGCTTTTCAAAACTCCTCATACTTTTAGCCCTTCTTTTTGTCTCTGTGCCTCTGTGATTTAATCCAAGTGTACTTCTTTTTTTGCTTTAGAACAATTTCACCAATGTATCTCCTGCAAATTCTCTCTGAAGGCAAATCTGTGACCTTTTTTGGGGTGACAGTTCCTGTTCAAGGTACAGCTGAACCCTGCACTGTAGCCTTTCCCCACTCTGTTCCCAGGGCTCGTGCCTACTCTCAATAATTCTTATTGTCAATAATTCCATGCCTTAAAGTTCCTTTACATTCATTTATCCTATAGCATAATTCCTTCCTCCAATTTTTTTTGGGGGGGAAATAACCTTAGTTAAATATCTAGACTACATAGTATGGGAAATGAACAATCCCATTTTCTCTGCTCTTGGAATTTCCAAAATGGGTTTATTCTGGACAAGAGTGGAGTCAGGAAATGGTTTTGAGTCTGCATACAGCCACCTTTGGATAGAAGTTGTTTACCATTTTTTTTTTAAGATTATGCATTTTTACAAGAGTATAAGAGATGCTTTACGAAAAACAAACTAACACAAAGTCGCTGTGCCTTCTTGTAGAAGACAACTATCCTTTATAAAAAAGCTGTAGTTTCAATCACAAAACCTCTTTGTGGTATTTTTAAAAACAAAGACTTTAGGTAAATTCACATTTTAATTTTAATTCTATATATATTGTCTGCAGTGTATGTCAGTAAGTTTCTGGCGGCTAAGAGTCCTAATTTTTTTGTGCTTTGTTAGTGAGCCAAGATTGGGCTATATTTTAAAGTCAATACTAAATCCTTTATACTTTATATTTCCCTCGAGTATTTCTTCTTTTACAACTGTTTTCCTTTAAAAAAAATGTTATTGATCTTCAGTGTTGAGGGAGATCTATAACAGTATTTGTAATTATTTGTCATTGTGAGTTTCATTCTGTGTATATTATGAAATATAGACTTGTTCTCTTTTCTTTATGAAGGAGCCAGGTTTATTATTTTATAAAGCATGCAAGATGTTACTGAAAGGATGTTTTGATATTTTTAACAGAAAAGAAATATTTTTCCTTCTGCTCTGGCTTACTATGCAAAGGGAATCATCATGCTGAAATATCACACCTCTGAGGTTACAAGCATGCCATAAAAAAGTGCTGTGGAATACTGAGCATCATAACCACTGGCAATACTAAAAACAAACAAACAAATAAGTAATTAAGTGAAATAAGTCCTAAGCCTACCAATAGGAGTTCCTATACATCAAATCTAGCAGAAAATGCTACGTTTTTAACGATCATTTTTTTTCAATACTGCAAGAGGCTTGGGGAGTGGCTATCTCTGATTATTTTCTGCCTCTGGTTTCCTTTTTGGTTTGCTTTCTATTGTTGTTCAACTGCCAAATCTCCTTCATTCATATTACCAAAAAAGTGGGTATCATTCACTGTTCTGTTTGTTCTGAACACAGGACTGCAAGCCATATCCCTTGCCTTCTTCCCCATATCCAGCCCTTCATTCAGCCAGTGACTCTCTTGCTGGCTCTATTGACTACTGCTTTTGTTTCTTCGCCCAACAGACCTTTGACTGTGCACCTCACGCTGACTTTCTCATCTCACCTTGCATTTCTTCCTTCTACATTCTACTTTGTTCAAATGGGAAAAGAAGAAAACAATTTCATTTTCTTTTTTGTTCTTTGCATGTTCTTGCTTTCAAGTCATATATGATCACCAGAGCCCTCTTTCATGCCTCACTCACACTTACTGATCTTCATTTTCTTATAATGCTTGCTCACATTTCAATCTCGAGCCCAAAGAAAACTGCACAAACTTATTATTGTCTGGCTATATAGGTACACATAAACGAAACATGGGGCTATGCTAATACCTGGAATCATAGATAAATCTATGTTGTATTTTGAACTTAAGCCCAGCTCGGTGTTTTTATTTGCTTTGTGTCCATCACATGCAGTTATAAATCCATTTACGGTACAATTTTTTAAGTTAATCTCTTAGCAACTGGGACAGAAGCTTTTGGACACATGGCAAAGACCCACATATATACCCCACTGAAGGCAGATTTATTTGTGGTGCGCTGTTAGTAACCACAATAGGCCTTTTTGAAGGAGACTTGTGAGATCTCCACAAACACCACTGGAATGGCTTTCTAAAGATTTTTGAAATTACAGGTGATACTTAAATTTGTCAGTCTTGAATATTAAGCAAGTGTCTGCTGTGACAACACAAAGAGCCCCTAAGTCATTCTGTGGTACTTCTGTATACAACAGCTGTGCCAGGTGACAGAATTCCCCCCAGGCTTCATCCAGGAATGCCTCCAGCATAGATCCAGTGTCTTTTTCACTCTGAAGGTGTCAGTATCACTAGAAAACTTTTTTCACCTAACTTTTGCAGACTTTATGCAATGTAGATATTGACTAAACACTGGTTTTGATTTTGAATTGCAGAGGAAACCAGCCTTTAAAATATGTAACTTCAAACCTTCTGAAATAAGTAATAAATAACTCCTCACATAGTATTGTCCTAAAACTGCGCTGAATTGTGAAATAAAATCCTGCACACAGCTTAATGTTTGACAACTTGTTTAAACAAAGTAGTACCTCAATGTTCAGTTCTCCTTCTTGCTACCTGTTCAAGAAAATATAATGAAAGGAAAAAATTTCTGGTCCATCGGTGCCTATGAATAAATAACAGTTCTGTACTATTGAAAAATCTCAGTGGGTAATGACAATTTAAAATGTGTTTTCAGAACAACTCCAGCTTTCCTAAAAGAAACATATCTGGAATCCCCATAGGCACTCAGCCTCTAGGGAATCAAAGATTTTATGTCATGATTTAAATCATAATGATTTAAAACTAGGTACTCATTATATGAACTGTCAATGAAGAACACAAGACCTAAGTATAAATATAATTGTTACCTAGTTATTTTCTCACGGATATATGGCTTGTGATGATGAGAATGACTGGACTGGTGGCACTCATCAGTAAGTCAAGTCACTTCTGACTTAGAACAGACCTCGCACTCTCCAGTATTGAGAGAGAAACACTTTTGCAAGCATCAGTGAAAAATCAGAATAATTGATATTAGGGTTGCTGTAGTTTTGCAGAAGTCTTTTTATCGAATATAGTGATGCAAGATGTTGTGAACACTGTTCATAAATATATTTTTAGAATAGCTTTTTTGAGTAAAAATATTGAAATTTGTTACTGGCACTCAATAAGAACATGGCTGATAAATAAGGTTGATAAAGCAGCAGTAAAAGTGTGCCATAACATTATTCTTACTTGTTATGTAAGTCACTCAATAGTGATTTTGTATTTGTATTGTATTTGTATTGTTCAAAGTGAATTAATAGGCCTACATTATGATTTTGGAGACTACTTTAGAGCACTATTAAGTATGTTCAGAAACACAGATGACTTGAACATTGGAAGTGTATTCTTGATTGTGGCTGATGATGCAATACTAAAGGAGGTATTAGTCTGTACTGCTTAACACAGGACAGAAAATAAGTGACTATTTGCTCAGTTCATGTACTGCATGATACAACAACATAGACTATAGCTAAACTGTCATTTTATCTTGAAGATTGTACAAAGGGGGTCAGTTTTTCCTTGTTTATGAAAGAATTTTAGATTTACAGGTGATATTTCATTTGACATTCTTGAATATAAAGCAAAACTGAAACATTTATCCACAAGGTAAATTAATCTTTATATTCTGTCATTAAAAATATCTGAAATTGTCTCCTTTGTTATCTGCAGTTCAGTATATTAGTAAAACATATGTAGCTGCTATATTATGTTTGAATCTTTTTAATTTTTAATTTTTTGTAGATATTAAAATAAGGACCATCTGAACTTATAAGTACTGGTGTTTATAAAAAATCAGTTCACTCTATTGATTACAAATTCTCTGATTGTGTCCCACTCTAAAAACTTATCCTACTCAAAGAAAAAAAAAAGACTAATATATTTAATTCTGTGGAATACTTATTATTGTAAAAGCCTTCACATTTTTATTTCTGAAAGTTGAATTACATTAATCCAATCCACTCTCTGTAAGTCTGCTGAGCACTGTTGATGGGCTGATGCTTGACAGAAGACTGAGCATAGTCTAATTTCAGGAGAAATACTGTAATTTAAGATATCTGGTAGACTGTTTATAATTCAAGAATTCTGCGACAAAGAAGTAGTACATTTCTTCGCAGTCATATTCTAGACTTATTAAAATATTTTACATTACATAATATATATTTTATTTTTATATTTTATATATATATATACACACATATATATTTTTGTAATAGTCATATTAAAAATTAAAAAAAACACCCCCCAAAAAAACAACTTGTGGAATTTTTTGGTTTATTTGCATTTAAATGCGGCAGTAGGAAAATATTTTCCTGAGTAAACAAGCTTGGAATAGTTTCAGAAACCTGATAAATATTGATCCTGTTGAAGTGAAGTTCCAAATAAATTCCAGTTGTAACTGTACAAAACTTTATGAAATGTTTTAAGAAAAAAAAGTATCAGACTTAGTGACATCATTATTATCATTAAACTATTTTGAAGCTTATGATAATGGAAAGCAGCATAAATCTTTACCTGAGAGAAAAACACGATCAATGTCAAGAAAAATAACATGCATTCCACTAAAATGTTCCTTTAAAAAAGATTTATCACTTGCTTTTTCACAGTCATCTTCTCCCCTAAATGAAGAAAATGAAGGGGAGAAATATGCTACTCCCTAGAAAAGTAGGTGTATTTGAGATCATTCCTTCATCAGTCTCTGGAGCAATCTGTTCAAATTCCTTTGCTAAGTGATTTTTTTCGGACCCTTATTCCTTCCCAACTCCTATGATGTACGGGCTTTTAAAGGGAGCTTTTAGGCTAGTGATATTGATTTCACTCAATTGATTGAACCTGCAAAATTATATGTTCTCCACCCTGTTATAAACAGATTATTTTGCCAGAGAAATCATAGTTAAATTTTAATAAAGAATTGACTGAGACAGAAAGAACCGAGTTCAAATTTGAAACATTTTTCTTACATGTTAAGTTGCCTAAAGCTGCTATCACCTTTAATTTTACACTTAAGACTCACAAATAGCTTTTATCTCATGCATATAAGCACACTAGAGACTATTTCCTCATATGGATATTCTTTCTTCTGTACATTGGGAAATCGATTTCTCAGCATTTTATTGCAAAAATTTACTCTGAGGTCACAATGAATGAATTCAGATTCAGCATGGTCCAATGGAAACAGTAATAAAAAATACCAATTTTTGTGCCAAGAAGTATGCTTTCAGAAAGATACTGTGGTTGGTAGTTGAATGTGTTGTTATGAAGCTAGTTTGTGGGCTCAGGAAGCTGGATAAATAACACACCTGAGGTTGTTATATAGTTGGAATAAACCTTTTTACCTCAGATGTTTTCACATATCTTGTCTCCAACATTGGCCAGATGTCGATACCTAAGAAAGGTGTTCAAGAAACAGTGCTGGTACAGGCTGATCTCTTCTCTAATACAACTCTGTAGAATTTTAAGAACTTCCTGTGCTGCTGCATCCAGCCTATTTTTCATTTAATATTCCCTGATGGGTCAATCTTCCAGCAGTATTCTGATTTTTAGCACATAACATCCTATAGCAAAGAATTTCACAGTTTAATGTAAATTGTGAGAAAAGATTATATCAGTTTTAAGTCTGGAGCTTGCTAATTTCACTGGGTACCACCTGGCAATTGTATCATAAGAAAGAAATTCATCATATGCCCATTCTCCATCCCTTCTGTTGGCTCTTTCCCAAGCTGAAGAGCCCTAGCTTACTTATCTTCATCCTAAAGGGGTGACAAGAAGATGTTTCATATATTTTACCACTTTCCAGTAGCTTTATGATGCTTGCAGCTAGACTGATGCTTCAAGACTGCTTAAGTAAAGCTGGCATGACTTCACTGCAAAGTCGTACCAGAGACTGCAATGTGAAGCTTCTCCAGCAAAACAAACTTACCATACTTCACAATCATCTGCTGCAATGGAGTTCTTGATATTGCTCTCCAAAGCATTTGAAGATTAAAGTGTTATTTTTAAAAGCAAGCATTTATTCATGGGAGTTTAACCTTCATTTTCCCAGATACATTAAGCCTGAAAAATTTCTGCCTACAAAATGAACTTCAGGCAAAACACATTCTGCTTCTAGGAACCTATTCTTGTGCATAGAGTCATATGATTAGTACCTGATTTAAAGCTCAATTCCAATCAAAAGCTTCAGGCCAAAATTGCACCTTCAAGGTCACTCTGCCAGGAGCTGCAAATTCCAATGGTAATGGTTGGTGTATGCTTGAAGTTGCAGGAATTTATATATATATTCAGTCTTTTTTATGTGCTGGCACTGAAGAGGTGACTGCAATCTCCACAGTAGAAATACAGAACCGAGCCTAATGTTCCTAATTCATATAAACAGATTGCTCTTTCTTAGTCTCTGTGTTCTAATATTAATAGAGATGTCATGGATTTGTTTTGAAAGAGCATTGTAAATGTAATTTTAAGAAACCTAGATTTCTTACACCTCTAGAAAGCAGTCAGACCTGTGAAACTGAAATCACGGAGAAGCTAGCAGAGTAAATATACGAGTTTTCCTTCTCCTTGTGTCTCTGAAAGCTATTTTGATTGGTTTTGGTTTGTGTTTGTTTTTGTTTGGGTTTTTTTTTGTTTGTTTGTTTGTTTGTTTTGGTTTGTTTTGTTTTTTTTTTAAATTTGCTTTGGAATTGAGGGTGAATCCTTCAACAGAGCAGAATATTCCCTGGGATTAAATGGAAGAGAATACTTGCAAGGGGAATGCTAGAAACAGTGAGCTGTATGCCCTTCATGGAGATACAAAACCTCTCCTTGATTACTCTGTTGGGTTAATGTTTTGCAGATAGAGCGAGCTACCTGCAGAAGAGAGGGTGTCTGCTGTACTGCAGGAACTGCAGGGTAAATAAAGACTTAGTGACCTTCAGAAAGACTCTGTAAGCCATAAAAACTAACAACAGCTTGAAACAGAGGCGTTTCTACAGGAGTAAAAAGTTGTATGAAACAGGTCATAACTTTCTGAAGAACAGAATCCTGTTCAGCAACTGAAAAGTATTTGAAGCCTGACATGAGCAGACAAATTATCTTCACAGGTTCCTGCTGCTCAAGGCTATCTCTTATGAGTTATTGCATATCACGGGCCCTTAAGTCACACTTTGTTATTCCTCCGCTGGACATCCGTAGCCTGGACTTGGCTGAAGTATATCTTGGATAAAACATGTTTTCTAGGAAGATGTTCCAGGAAAGCATCTAATCTTGTTGTGTTGCACTGTTTAGACATGGAAGACATTGCAGTGGTGGGAAGGGCAGGCTGCGCAGCTTTTCAGCTGCAGCTGTGTTTTTAATGCAGGCTCAGATGCTGTACCTCACTGTGCTAACATAAAGGAGGAAGTGGCTTCAAAGTCTTGTGAAGTAAATATACTCTTTCCATTCACTAATATTCTCTGCTTGTTGGGCTCTAAGGTAAACATCCAGACTACAGATGCTATCAGTTAAATGGGGAAATCACTGCTGATCTTTAATGCTCCTAGTGTTTAGATTTAAGAAATGTTTCACCCATTAGCTTGTCAGAATAAAATAAATTTAAAAGTATGCCTGGAAATGCCTGTCTTTGTTCCCAGGCACTGAGGATTCACTGTTTCTGAGTGCACTGAGCACGTCTGAGTAGCGCTGTGTGAGCAGTGTCCCACTAGGTTGTTAAAAAAAATGAGACTGCTTTCACAAGGCCACCCCCAGAGAACAACGTTTTGAATAAATAAATGTGTTCTGAGGCAAAACTTTCATATTCTTTGTCATCTATAATCTATCCTGCCCAGGATGGTGAGACAAATAACAGCTTCTGTCATTTAATGATACATTCAGAAAGCACACTCAATTTCCAAAGCTAGAATTTGGAAATTATGACATTTATTGTAGGTGATGTATTAGCAACTTTTATTGGCTTTTAGGAGACGGATTTTATTCATTTTCAGCTTTCTGAAAAACTGATAGCTGTGAACAAAACTATCTTTGTTTAGTATCTCGTCCTACTTCCAATGAAGTTAAGAATTGTTATTGCTCAATACCAGTAGGAACAGTGGTAATCTTACATTTAAAGAGTCAAAAACTACTTAGAGGAGAAACTACTTGAGGGAAATATTTTCCATTTGTTGAAAAGAATAACCACCTCAAAAATATCAAGGCACAGGGAAATATGCCAGAAGAAACATTCTGCAAATTGTAAATGCTTTTCAATTTTCCATGTACCCCCACTTGTATTATGCTTTCACAATTTGTAAGTAATATAATAACTTATGTAGTCTTGCCCCCTGGCTTTCTGGGAATCCAGTAGACCTTTCTGTACATGCAAAAAACAAAGCCGTCAAACAAACCTCAGAAAGAGTGTAAAAGAAATAAATGAAACCTAAATCATGGTTGGACTGACTTCAGATGTTCACAAGATTTGTCTAAGGTATAAAGTACACAATTCACTAAATATGCATTTTCTTAAAAACACTTGGGACCTTAGCAACATCAATATGAGTATTGATTTTTTATGCTAGCGTTAACAAAGCAAACAAGGTGTATCTAATATTGAATACAGAGAAAAAGTCAATACTACAGTTTCAGAGAAATCATCCCAAAAAAGCATGTTTGTGTGATATTTAGTAGAACCAAAGCGATATTTAAACCTCTCAAAAATGTTCAAAATGCAGGGAACTAAAAATAAGAGAGGGGGTAAATGAATTTAATCTTCAGAAATGCAACAATTGTAGATTGCAGTTGGCCACAGCTAGATCACCACTATTAAGGTGCACAGGAAAAGACTGAAGGAGGTTTGGACATTACAAGGATATGAGAAGGAGGTGCTTTTTGATGGCACATACAGTTTTTGACCTGGAGCTCAATTAAAAAGAATACTTGCTGTATGGGAAGCGGAGTCATTTAACAGACAATTTGTGTGTCTGGAAATACATCTTTAACACAAGGAGTGATACCAAAAGAGAAATAACATGTTTCTTGATCCCTGCCCCCACCCCCTGAAGACAGTGACCTGAAAACCTCTGTTGTGTGGAACTCCAGAATTACAGGAAGCATCCTTTTCAGCTATTTCTAAAGACATTAAAAAATACATGATCTGTATCCCAAACAGAAGGGATTTAAATTATGATCTGGACAAGATGTTGTGAACAGACCAACCAAAACAGAGTTTTATCTCTGAGCTAAATGGACTGAAACAGATGGAAGGCAGAAAAGAGAACTTTCCTAGAGGCAGAATGTCTCTGCCACCAGCTGTTACTGGGAGATAATGTGCAATGACAAGTGATGTATAGGAGGAAAACCAAGTGCCTATAGTCTTTTTCTGTGGCTTACAAGAACAGTGGATTCTCTTACACCTTTATCTTGTTTAAAGGAAGGACTCAGATTTATAATGGCCACTCACATGGCAATTCTCACACAGTTATATCAGACAGAACCTAAATCTGGAAATAAATGTTTCTCAAGCCAGCTTAATTGTAGTTTTCAAAGCTTTACAGGTAATTAATATGTTACAGAAACACGAGCCAGACATATCCTCTTTTGCTTTTACAGTTTTTTGTCTTTACTTCATATTTTGAATATTGTAATACAAAAGTATGGTAATTATAGCAATTTGTGGTAATTCTTATACATGTATTAAAATGAGATTTTTTTTGATGTCTGAATAATGCTGTAATAAGAAATATTAAAAAACCAGACTACAATAAGATCTTGGTACATCTACTTTAAGTGATTAAGACAATTCAAAGTGCTTATTAATTCACCATGCTATGAAATCCAAGAGTGTTGTGGCTTCCTTAGGTTTGAGTTCTTTGAACAGTTAAATCAAGAACAAAAGTTCTTCAGCTTCCTGAAAAATGGTTTGTGTTCTAAAGCTCTCTGTCAGCGCTAGGTTCTCAAAAACTGTTCAGACAACTGACAGCTAAAAATTCAGATCTGTATTTTTCAGGAGTATCTAAAAGTTATGACTATTCCTGGCTGAAAATCCAGATATCCATCTAATTATTCACCTGGATACTTCTAATGTTTGGCCCACAGTGCTGAAAGGAAAGTTTTACAGATCTGGAAATTTCTGCCATGACCAAATTAATTTCTAAACCTTTCCTTAGACTGCAGATGAAAGTATTTCTTAGGCTAACAAGACAAACTCAGGTTGTATCTCTTTATTTACAAGAGAATAAAACTCCTTAAAGTAAGCTAGGAGCCCAAAATCTACAAAGAGAAAGCTCTGTGCTTAGGACTCTTCTTATATCATAAAAACCCATCTAATCCAAGCCCTAAGAAGCCATTCCTGAAGTGGCGCTGACTGGGTTCAGATCCGTCTCAGGCTTTTTTGTGGGCAGCATTTCTTTTAATGTGTATTAAAAAAGGTATTTATGAATCTGCTAACCAGAGATATAAAAAGACAGGGAAAGGGAAAAGTGGATGCAAGAAAGAAAAAGAAGCACCCTTCTGTACTTCAGCTGGGTTTCTTAGGAAGCCAACAGGTTCCACCTGCTTCTGAGTTTTTGTTTGCCTTTAGTTACCTTAGCGAGGATTGATATGGCATTGTTCAAAATGGCTCAAATGCTTGAGCAAGATTGCATTATCAGCTGGGCACGTGGGGCTCACACAACACCGTAGATCGCTTGACTGACATCTTGACCCAGGCAGGCCAGAGCACAGCCTGTGCAACTCGGTCCAGTGGCAGAGAAATGCTTGTGTCACTATTTGCCTCTCATAAATGATTCTAGGATGTAACTGAGGAATACTCAGCGAAAAATTTATGTCCCTGGAATTTTTGAGAGCAAGCACATTGTGGTCCTTCATCTCAGGCAGGTGCCCAGCTCACATACACGTATTAGGAAAAGTGAGGGTCTGTGGAAGGACAGCAAGTGGGATTGTTTCCTGATTTCTTTGTGCTTTCATGTTTCACTGAACATGAGCACTGCATGGTTTCACTAACAGCACTTAAGCAGTGTATTAATTATGAAACAGCTGCTCATTATGCTAATGAGGAAAGCAGTCATGGCTTCTTTTTTAAAATCAACTGTAATTTTCTTCTGTTGATACAAAAGCCACTGGTAAGGAGCAGTGAAGAGACTGAACATCAAGTTCAAACCTAAGAAAGCACCATAGGCCAGTGCAAATGTGATGGCAGTTTCCTTTTTACATGGTTTTCTTTAATTTGGAGATGTATGCCAGTTTAATTATACTTTGTGTTAGCCGTTAGAAAGGTTCTTAGCAATCCCTTTTACTCAAGTTCCTGCATAAACTGTGGGATGAACAGAGAAGGACCACGTTTACAGTGGCACTCCCTGGGATCTTTGGGATCAGACAAATACATGCTTAACATCCTTACCTTTTTGGGAAGAGAAACTTTGCATAGCATGTGCCAGCTGGGTTGCATTTGCTGTGGAAAGTAAGGAGGCATGGAAATGCTCACCATGTATTAGGTATGAGCTCTACATCCTTTTCTTCCCTTACTGCTTTTTTAATTCTGTGCTGGAGACTGGTGAAAGTTCAGGGCATTTTAAGAAGTTGATCTGTTTATGTAAAACCTGGAAAGGCAGATATGGGTGGTTTCAGGCGATTTTCAGAGACATACACTAGTCTTTTTCTATAAGAAATACTTATTGTATAACAACAATATTTTAAGCAGCTCTTGGTATGCTATGAATAAATTTGAAATAAAACTAGTCCACTGTGTTTCTGGTACTGAATTCCTCACTGTGTGCCTGAGACCTGTGAGCATACTATTTTTTCTTTTTGTTTTTTTCCTTGAGAAATAAAAAAATGGTTGTCAGTTAGCATAATTTAGAGATCTAAGCTACCACAACAAAATATGAGCATATATGAGTTGCCGTTCACACAACAGAAGACTATGCATTGCACACAACCAGTGAAACTGTCTTGGTCGTACGTGACAACATGGTACAACTCACTTGTTCACCCTTGAAACCCTCAGTGCACAGAACTAACAATTTTTTTTTCCATCACAGCACTCAATTATCAGAAAAATTCTGAAGATACAGATATTAAAATATAATATTATACCAAGTACTCAAAATTACAATATCCATAAATCATAAAACACTTAAGGAAATCACAGCTTTTCTTCATTCACTTTCTCTGTTTAATTATGCTGTGTCTAATAGCAAATAGATGACTTATTCCACTGCATCCAGGACTCAGAACAAAGGACAGCTGACAGGAGAGTTTTTTGTTGGGTTTTGTGAAATTTTGAATTATTTTCAAATCTGTTTTCAAGAATCACTGTTTTCTAAGAACTATAAGAAATTTGCTAGAGGTAGCTCCAATACACACTCTGGATTCATAGACTGGAAATTCTAATTTCCCACATGAATAAAGGGATAGAAAAATTGCAGACTTAAGCTTCCTATAAATAACCCCCCCCCCAAAATATTTCCTTTATGTCTGAAATTATTCTACATACAGAATACTGTATTTATCTAGCTAATACCACATTTTTTCTTTTAGAAGTAGATATTCAGCTCACATTCTGGGTCTTATAAATGATCAATAAATTTGTGGTGAGTTTGCATAGTACTTTTCTCAAATGAATCGAGCCCTTGACTGAGATATTTTAATTGCTATCATTTGAATAACTAATTCCAAGCTCTGAAAATGAGTTGAAGGTAGTATGTGATTAACTGCTGTTAATGAAGCCATTACCTGATTAAGTAACATTTCATGCTTGAAACTGATTATATCTAAATGCAAATCAAATTGATTTGAATAGCCTATTTTTTTCCCCAGATTTAAAGCGTATTCTTTTTATGTTCTGCAACTACTGTTATGCAACATTCCATGCTATTTTTATTCTTCTGGTGATTCTGTAAATTTATCTGTCTAATATAAACTCAGAAAAATTCTGGTCCAAACAAGTAGAGTCTCTATTCACATGCAAAATCTTCTTTGCTAAAAAAATTTAGCCAAGAAGAAAATTAAACTCAGTTTTAGTGAAATGGGAGTTAACCACTCTGCTGACGGTTAAATACATTGATGCACACAAACTGTACTGGAACGCAACAAATTGTTCAGTGGCAGGATACAAAATTATTGATGAAGGAAGTTTTTGTTGTTGTGAGATTAATATGTTTAGTTTGAACAATAGCTAGTTTATTTTCATCTCTTCTAGACTACCTTTTAGTTCTCATGTAAAGAATGTTAAGACATAAAAGTGATGGAGCTGTGCACAGAACACTGACAATTTTGGAACTAGAAGGATATTTATACAATAAAACATAAAAAAAAGGTAAGGTTGTTAATTTTATGTTATCTGTTGCTATGTATACTGCAATATCCCTCACTCACAACATCCTGCTGCCACGTCATGACTTCTACAACCACTTACTGATGGACAGATCTGTCTCAAAATTATTAATTAAATGGATCAGACCAAAAAAGACTGGGAAAAAGGAGAGTTGTGTTTGTGGTAGGAGGGATGGGAAAGGTTGCTTGTTATTACAAGCTGCTTAAGGGTATTGCGCAACAACTACCATAGTAAAATGTTAAAGCCACTAAATGACTGAAAACTAGGTTTTCTTCCATTTTGTATCTGTCTTTCACCTCCAGTTTTGTTTTCTCACTGCCCACCATGATTAATTTGGCCTTGCTTTCTCTCACTTTATTCTACAGAGTTTTCTGTTCCATACTGATGGTGCTGCCACTGGCTTGACTCCTGCTTGCTGTTATCCTCTCCCTGGGGAGGGAAATGGGCTACAGAGGTCCCACCCCAGAAACATTTGTTATCTGTTGCTTGGTAAGCCCCAGAAAGACCCATTTTCTAAACCACAGAAGGAAGATCTCATATGCACATCTTTTTACCAGGTAAGTTTCCTCTCTGCTCAGAGAACCAGCAAGGAAAACCTCTGTTATGCAGTGTGGTACCTTCCCCTCCCTTTCTTGGGAACTTACCAGTTTGCATCTGATACATTTAGGCTAATTCAGTTTAAAAAATATTTTTCCGTAATCTGGTTTGCCCTAATAAATTTTACGCCTTTAAAGCCATTTGAAGAAAATAAACTATGAACTTCAGTATATGACCTATTTTCAGATTAAGAAATTGCAAAAAAAAAAAAAAAAAAAAAAAGCTCTTAATTCAAAGTAAACAAGCTATATTTGAAATCTAAACAAGCAGAGTGGTAAAATACATACAGTACAGTAATACTAGAAAGTACAAAATGTAATAAAAAGTCCTTCATGTTTCATCCTTCATTGAGCTCTGGATTGGGGGCATTATTATTTATGTGCAATCTCTCATGCTCTCTTTGTATTGTCCTTTCATACTCACAGCCATCTAGCCATCCACCCACCCACATCTACGTGTGCACACACACACACACAAATCTACATTCAGACTACTACCTATGTACCTTTCTGTTCTCTTTTAGTGTGGGAAAGCATCTTTTCAATAACTCAAATATATATCAAGATAACCCCACCAGACTGAGTTGTTCCTGACTCCAGGATGTGAAACATCACTCAGCGTGTTAAGGAGTCCTGACCAACTCAGGAAAAAGCATTTCAACAGTATAGTCTGCTCTCACATTTAGGATCAGTTTTGTCTGTAGAGGGACAAAGTTGTGTATGTGTCTAACAATTTGGAAATTATCATTAAATTTTAACACAAATGAAAAAGCAAAGACCGTAAGAATGAAAACAGAAGTTAAAGACACTTGTTTGCTCAACAGTTTTTCACAGAACCTTCCAAATGCTGCTCAGTCCTGACAAATCTGGGCAAAACAACAAGAATGAGAAAAAAAAAATGTACTGGGCATTTTACTTCTTGTATTTGCTTTATCCAATCCACTTCTGAAGGTGAAGAATGGATTAATATGAAGATAAAATTAAGAGTACTAAATGTGTGCAATCTGGAGGAACGTTGGAGAATAGGAACAGACTATAAAAATTGTATTAAGGCAATAGAGTAATTTTATACTAAAAAGCTGTTAAACAAGAATATATAAGCAGTGTGAAAACTGTTCCACACTATGGGAAGGAGCCTTTACTACCCATTTTAAATGAGACATTCCTAAGGGAGAAACATTACAAACAGTGTAATAGGAACACTGGGCAAGTAACAATGAAGATACCTGCATGATTTGGTTGGTTTTAGTTTATCTATGGAAAAAAAAGTCCACTTTTTCCACACTGGAAAGATTGCATGTCTGTCCACATGAACTGTTTTCTTTTTCATAAGAAGGACAAAACTATTCAAAACAGAATGCCTCCCTGAAATAGCTGGGGGTCTGAGAAAAATATCTTTCATGGCAGCCTGATATTTTCATTCCCAGTTTGGCATGTAAAATGTAATGATGGGCCTATCTACAATCTTAACTTTTAATTTATAGCCATGTTTTTATCAATATGCACCAAGAATAAAAGCAGAAAGAGAGAAGGAAACCCTATTTTGAAAAGGACACTACATGTTTGTGAACACAAAAAAACCCCAAAAAATTGTCCAGAGAAGCAAAATTAATCCCAGAAATGTTAATGACAGAAAACAATAGATAGTTTTTATCTCCATTATGCAAAGAGAATATCAGTACTAGCACTGTTGAAACCATTTGTCACGTCAGGGTAGTTTCATCAGAGGGGAAGAAAATCATCATAACGTTATGTGGGCTTTGCAAATGAGCAACCCATGGAGCTTCTGTGACAATAATAGCATGCAGGGACTTTGCTGATATTTTCAACATCAACCTGGCAGTAATAATGACAGATTACTATGGGGAAAGATATTCAAGAATAAAATGATTATATTGGAGAGACCTGTGCTCTCCATAAAATAAGATGGGCAAGGCTATCTCAGGTGCTGAGCTATACAGATATTCCGTAACATACCCAACATGAATTACACAAGATGAAGTGGAAATAAGACATTATCTCCTGAACATTACATTTATGAAAAAGATTTAAAGTCTTCACCTAGAATGATTTCCAATTATGCAGATAAACTTCTGCATAAATGTCTGCATCTTACTTCTCTAAATAAGGTATAAATATATTGGAAATAAATCAATTAGCTTTTACTTTCATATACTTGTCACCTCACGTTCAACCTAAAGTGAGGATAACACTTTCACTAGGATGATCAAAAGTTTTGCCAGAATGGAGCAAAAAAAGTCTGCTCTTCTAATAATTTACAGGAGAAAGTTATGCTGTATGGTCTGCAAATTATGCAAATATCTTAGATGAACGTGCTGGGTATGAGATATATGAGGATTTCTTGGGTAATGGTTTTACCACTTACCATTTCCACCAGACAGCGAAATGAGTAAGTGATGGTTCAGTATACTAAGATATCCATCGAGTAAAATGATTCAGAATGAGTGATGTTAAATGTGTTTTGGTATCGCATTATACATTTTCTTGACAAATCCTTATCTCTGTGTTCTTGCCTGCTGTACAGTCAGACATCCCAGAACTGTAAGAACCCTTTAATGCAGGATCTCCTTTTGCCACCTTTACTTATTACTATGTTCTGGCTATAATGGAATCATTTCAGATTAAAGTATTATGTAAAATGAATAAGGCTGGAAAAGCCTAGACAATGCCTTCAGGTTCATTCTGAAAAGTAGACAGCGAGCTGCTCCCAAAGTTAGTAAATTCTAAGAATATATATCTTTCCTGGATAATAAAAACTCCCCAAGCTGGCTAAGATTAGCCAGCAGCACAGTGCACAGTGCACTCGCTATTTTTGAAAGAGGTAGTGTACTAGAGACGTTCACAAAGGTCTCATTGAAAAAAAGACAATATAAGCCTCACTATAAGTCTGCGTTAAATATGTGTTAATATTTTCTTATCTACCACATTTTATCCAGTTAGACTGTATAGTTTCTGGACTTGGAATCTGTCTGCTGCATGCAAGGCATAAACATGAGCCAATCCTCACATGGAGCAAGTGGTCAGTATGACACATAAATGGCTAGTAAATGCAAGAGCAGGACAAGATGAATGTCTTTGTTTAAATTAGCACTGTATCATGAAATGTTAATATTTTTCCAAAGCAAATTTTGCGTGCATAAAATAACTTGGCTTTCTAAAGCCAGACTTCTCAGGGAGCATATTTGGTTTGACACTAACAATACATAAAAAAATAGGCGATTTACAGAAGTCAGGCTGGTTTAGAGCTAAATCACTGGAATGCATGTGTATGATGATGTTTTTTCTGGGTGTGTGCAGTGGAGGAAAGAGTCATGATCATATCTTTTGATGTGAAAACAGAGAAGACTGGAAAATGACAGATATTGTACTTGTTTTTTTCATCTGTCCCCTTGGGTCAGCACTGAGTTTCTCTTTTAGTGAGATGCTAGAAAATCCATCATTTTATAATAGCACTGTTCACATGGTAGATACCGTACAATTGAAGTATTATTAATATATAAATACTTTCACAACATAAACCTTTATAGCACTGCACACTAGGTCTTTAAACACCCTTCACTGACAATGCAACTATTCTCTGAGTCTCGCATGCATGATTATCACATTATACAACGGTATTACAATGTAGCAAGAACTTAAAATCATACAATAGAGTTTTCAGGAAGTTTACGTGAAATGAATACACCTTTTCTAGCTTTACTTGTGTTTTCTCCTTTTGCTAAGCCCCAACCTTTTCTGAACCCAAACTCATAGATTTGAAAGTCTTTTTCATCTTACCCAGTTTTTCAGGTAATTGCAAGGTAGGGATGTTAACAGCTGAAGTGACTCTCCATAGCTTGAAACAAAAAGGCTTCAGCAGTGTTAAACATGAAATTGCCTTTTGGAACCTATATGCTTTCTGGGTCACAAGCCTCAATTAAATTTGCTTCCTTCAGTATGAAGGGCATACAGTCCTCTGATTTTGGGAAATCTGGTGAAGTTTAATGACTTTCTAATGATCAAGAAGATGCTGTAGTTTAATGACTACAGCAAAAAATCAAAGGTATTCTCAGTTCTGCTCTATGGTAAACTGTGGGACTTAGAGAAACTACTTCAACTCTGAGGATTTTTCCTTTCTTTTTCCTTTTTTTTCCCTTTCCTTTTCCCTTTGCCTTTGCCTTTCCTTGCCTTCCCCCCCCCCCTTTCCCCCCCCCCTTTTTTTTTTTTTTTTTTTTTTTTTTGCCTTTAAGCATGGTATTAAAATACAAAAGACATATCTGTGATTTTATGAGCCCCCGAACTCCCTGGAGGAGTAACTGGCAAATCTTCTGGTCCTTTTCATACAAGAGAGCCTACTAGGTGATCAATAGATTTTTCCAACCTTCAGATCTATGAATATATGAATAATTTTGTACTTTACAGAGAAAGCAAGGTTTAATTCATTAACATTAGTGGGGCCAAATCAGAACACCAGTATAGACAGTGAGAGAGAAATATAATCCAAGATTTCAGCCAATTTAAACTGGTGTTGGCTTGTTCAGGACACTGGTCTCTCAGGGACACTGGTGCCAGGTAAGTCAGAAGTCTCAATCTGGGTATACTTGTGAAATGGAATGGATTAATCAAAAAAGTAACTCAAGACTTACAGTGGGAGAACTGAGAGGAAAATATGTCCTTTTCCATAAGCAGGAACACAGGTAAATTATTCATAGCAAATAGTTTATTTATTTATCATATTTTATCTCTTTTTCTGTGCAAGGTTTGTCCATATATAGGCCATTATTTTCTCCCCTGTATTCATTATTCACTGTATTATTTCTCTGAGCAAATTTTGGTCTGTTAAAAAGATTGTCTGTTAAAAGTTTATTGCAATCATTCATTATTTAAAATTTGTGCTGTTCATCTTGAAAATGTGTCACCTAGTATATTTTTGTTTCTTTGCTTGCTGACTGGTTGAGCATAATTCTTAGATTTCCATTGTGAACCATGAATTGGAAAATTGCTTTCCACACTTACTATTAAATACCATTTATAAATTGCTGTGTTGACAAATAAACTCGATTCTTTAAAGATCCATTAAGATCTCAAGGAAATGGGTGTAGCCATTTTCTGTTCCTTAAAGTATCTGACAGATTCTTACTGGATATTTTTAGGAGCTACCATTTTCAAAACCCTTTATAAATTTTTCTCTGTTCTAGCTTCATTTTGAATTCATAATTTAAAAGCAAACAGCTCTAGGGAAAGTCAGTCACCTGTCAGAGAGGCTCCACAACAGCTGAGACAAAAGGAGAGACTAGAATAATGGTATATACTTCATATAACAAATATTGCTAAAGCACTTTCACCATTTACTTGATATGATTTATCACTTAAGCTACACATCTGTGAAGACACTCTATTTACACTATGACAAGCACTGTGTTCATCAAGTTTATTTATAGAGATGTTAGTCCAGTTCTGATGTTAATTTGCTGACATAACTTAGAAAATTTTTGGTAATATAGGAAACAATATGCATTGCCCATTTGACAGGGGTTTTTGTCTCTGATGCTGGCCAACACAAGAATTTTCTAAAGGTTAAGGAAGCCTGCATTAGCAAACACATGATAAACAGTCCTTTAAACTCTATCTCCTCCT